>NC_139953.1:24104787-24424787 GCF_963454915.1 Gymnoscopelus microlampas
TCCTCAGGCCAGCGCAAGATCCCTTTGCATCAAGAACGTTGTTAACCAGTGTAGGAAATAGGGGTGTGCCGATACACTAATTTCACCAAACGATACGATACGATATTTGGCTCACAACTTCGATACGATACGATACGCACTTTTTTTTATTATGAAAATATATGGGGGAGGAAAAAAGTAAATGCAAACAAATAATTCTGTTTTTGCATTATTCAGACATGCAAACTTGTAGCTTTTCAGCTACAATAGCCGTTTTGAATCCAAATAGGGCAATAGTGTGACACCTGACCCGAAAAAACAACAACATGTTGTCACCCTTTTCACCTCGGGCTGTTTGCATGCCTGATTATAATGATTGTAAAAAGAAAAAGTAAAAAAAAAAAAAAAAAAAAAAAAAAAAATTCAAAACGATATTTTTTCCCCCCAAAACGATACATATCGTCACGAAAACGTATCGCGATATATCGTGGGACGATATATCGGCACACCCCTAGTAGGAAAGGATCACAGAACTTGCCAGTAGGCCTACTGCACCTCTGATCAGTGACCATGCTTTAACAGAGCCATCCCAGTGCTGTGTGGGTGTGAAACATGGAGAAACAAAGTTTACAAAGATCCCCCAAAACATATTCCTCTATAGGGCTAGTGAAAGTTACAGGTATGGTGTGTATGATATGAAATCCTTAATCATATTCCATCATATATGGAAGGGCCCCAGGAGCCCTTGGAGCCCAGAAGCCCTTGAAGGGCCTCATACCCAACGAGAATCACTGCTGTAAATACAGAGGAGGGGCCCACACATTTGATATTTGATTAACCTATACATTTAATTTTAGTAAATTGTCGATGGCCGTGCGGTCCAGTTCCATTGAAGGGCCCCTAAGAGCCCAGGGCCCTGGGGCCACGGCCCCGGCGGCCCAATGGCTAAATCCAGCCTCTATAGGGTCATATCCAACATTTTGGACATACATTTTGGCAGGCATATGCTCACAACACAAAAGGGGACATTGTGATTCAGGTCAAGGAGCACAAATATCTCTACAGCAAACATACTATGAACAGTTAACACATAGCTTTTATTTGTATTAGTTATTAACATAGCGTATGTGGCTTCAATGGTCTACATATTTGTATACAGTCTATGTGCAGTACCTATGAATGGCCAGCATGTCCAATGCGCTTCAATGCAAACACTGGGTTCTGGGGGCTTGGGTTCTACACATAAGTTCATACACCTGGGGTTATAATATTACCAAGTGATGAGCCACAATTGTTCTTTGAAAACATTTGTTGCCATAGTAATTGACATTGGTAATAGAAATAAATGAAACTGAAAACAAGACAAAATTCGGTAGCACTTTACAATAATGTCCTGTTATAAAACATTTATAATTCAGTCAGGAACACTCACATCAAAGTAGATTTAACCATTTATTGCAACAAATGGAATACAGTTAAGCTTGGCGCTAAAGGCTCCGCTCTTGGAAATATTCCCTGAATTTTGTCCAAGCAGCATGCTAAGCAAAATCAGGGAATGTTAAGCAAAACCCCCATAGGGATACAATATCAAACAATAAGCAATACATTGACATATTAGGGTGAATTAGCACATATAATATCACAAGTATTTGAGCCTATGCCAGACTCTGATCAAAAGGTGGAGGCTGGGGTGGAGGAGGCAGCTAAGCAGCAGTGAAACAGGCAGCAAACAAGCAGAGACCTATAATGCAAAGCTGTATTTAAAGGGACCTCCTTGTTAAGGCGTGAGCTCTGGTGGTCATGGGCAGTGGCATGGGCATCCAAACCTCACTTTATAATCACGGCATCTTCCGTCTCTGCATCTCTGATCCTCATTGAGGCAGACTAATCCAACGGTTGGATTGTAGCTGAAAAATGAATTATGTATCCCAATTAGTAATTCAGAATGATATTCAAATCTGAAATATTTGTCAAGCTTTTATCATACTATGATCGCTCCATTTTCAAAATGACATATATTAACTTAGTTTTGGGCAGAGATTTAAAAAAAGAAAAGAAAAGGAAAACAACATATACTGTATGACTCTAGTATATGTCAGACCAGCATTCATTGACGTTTTGGGGTGACATCCTAGCTCAATCTGGCAGTGAATCTAATAGGCTCTGTGCATAACTGTAGTCCTGGGTTTCCAGAAGGTGGCATATCCATTCTGGTTCATTTTCCTATAGCTGCGTTTGAGTGGCTTGGCAGCAATCAATCAAATGAGGATATCAAATCAGCCAATCAGATATACAGGAGCTATGGGAAAATGAGCCAGAACGGTAAACGAGAATGCCACCATCTGCAAACCTGTGACTAAAGTCATGCACAGAGCCTATTCTAGATGCCACCATATTCCACCATATTCTAGATGCCACCATATTCCAAAGTCCCCACACTTTTAAGTACAAATTCCCCTGGCTTTTCCGAGCAGTAGCCTGAGAAACTGCAAGGTGTGCTAAACACTTTTCAACTTGCACCTATGGATGTACATATTTACTCTACAAACATATTTCTGTGTTCTATGGTGCTGCTTTGTTCCCAGGTTTGCTTCAGACAACACCAAGGCCTGTCTATCTTCTTTACCTTTGTAATGGGTACCTTATACACCAACTGGGCCATCTGTTCCTGCCTCTATTTCCCTCTCACATCCCACTTTGATGTTCTAATGATCATCTTCATCAACATGGCAAATGAAAAGGAGAGATTGTGTATCCTGCTATGACCATAGGCGGTGTGTGAGGCTAAGGATAGGGAAGGCTAAATGACCATATCATATTTGTTGTGGAAGACGATGACAGTAAAGTGTTGTGTTTTTTAGTAAAGTCTGAAAGAAAATGATACAGCTTTGACAATCCCACATGTTCAAACACAGGCCTGCTGCCTACATACTGTATCATACTGTACTACAGTAGAATTACTCTCTTTAAACCTACTGTAGGCAGGTAAACATCAATTTGGTTTACTGGATTTGTGACTGTCTGCAGTGTGTACGGTACCCTATACTACGTATGTATGTTTTTATGTATGCGTGGGTCTTTTCGAAGTGATTAAAAAACAAATAACATTAAAGTCTCGCTTCTATTATGGCATCACACAGAATTGTTCATTTTAACCACGTATTTTAGGCATGTTATAGGCAAGAATTTGTTTTAGTTTTTTCTGAAAAATGATTTCATGTTTTCAAAACTTTCAAAAGTGGCTGATCTACAAGCTCAGAACACACTGCGATGTGACACGTTGTGAGCTTGTAGATCGGCTATTTTTTCTATTCGTTGTGCAACCAAGTATATAGGGCTTAAGTGGTTAAGAAATAATTATTGAAGTGCCCTTGTTCATGGGAAAAGCATGCAAATTATTGTATTTCCCTATTCTGCTGAAGTCAAGTCAACTTACGCGTAGAAAATGTCTCCTGTAGACATTGCTGGGGTGTTTGTGTCAACAGTAACAGCCTCTATGTAGACTAAGCAGTCGCAGAATTCTTTTGGATAACGTCGCCTCAGGTCGCTCACCGTCTCCCAGTCCCCTGTTCCACTGGGTCCTGGATTGTCCCTGTCAAACCATCTGGTCCACTTGATGCACACTGCCCAGGAAGCAATCAAAGACAAAACAAATGACTATACAATGTAATCAGTTCGAGCAATGGAACTTCAGCGCACTAGAAGTTGATATGGGAAGGTGGAGCCACTGTAAATCAACAACATAAAAGAAAAAATGGTGTCATTGTTACCTCCACAGAATGGTGGGTGGCAGACAAAACGAACACGGTAATCATGGCATCGACAGTCTTGTTGGTCGTCGTTCTTACATATGAATCCAGTGGTTGTGTCCATCCTGAAAAAGAGAAGGAGGTGTATGTTTTTTCTGATGCACAGTTTCCATTCTGAATGGGGCGGCAGTGGCTCAGGAGGTAAAGTGGCCGTCTTGATTTTGGCCATATATAGTACTGAGCATATTGGAGCTACATCTTGCTACATATTGCTTATGATGGGTTATATTTATGGTGGATACAGGTGGATGCTGGGGTGGTGTAGGGAGCGCAAAAAAACATTGGAAAGATAAGCACAAAGAAGCAGCAGCTTGGCAGCAAGCAGGCTTCGCATATTTTTTGGAACAACAAAATATATAGAGCTTAGGTGGTTGAGGAACACTGTTACCATCAAATGTGTTTTTGTTCAATTGCTTATGATGGGTTATATTTATGGACACAATTTGAAGAAATGTAAGTAATGTTAGCTAGCTTTCTTCTCAGTACAGTAAGTTCCTGGTGTTGGCGTAGCTGAAAGATGATACCCTGTTATAGCTGGCAATGGAAAAACATCCACTTCCAATGTGTAATGAGGTTAGAAATCAAGTAAAGGAAGAACTGAATGGAATGTAACTGGCATGTTGCATTGATAATGTTAAAATAGAATGAATAAAATAGTATTTATAAATGCTTTTTTTTTTTTAAGGTGTCTAGGCCCAGGTAGGTGAAAAGTGACACACAGGATAATCAAATGACTGCCAAACGGCTTTGACAACAACATGAAATTATTCAAAGGCTGAATAAATATAATTTTGTATGAGTGACATGGTTCCTTACACTTGTTCATAAACCCACCACCCACTTAAAACAGCAACAGTACTACAGTAGGTGGACTTTGTAGGTTTGTGGACCATCTTGGATATACTTTTCTTTACCATTTAGTTATTTATATGATCAGGGTTATGTTATTAAGTTGAGTCAAAATGTATGACACAAAACATAAATAATCCATCTGAACCAGTACTTCTTTTAAGACAATACTTACGCTGCAAAAACCTCCCCTGTTAGAGCTGCTTTGACTTTATATGTAGTTGTGACCTCAATTCCAAAAGGGTTATCACAAATCTTCCCCGGGTTCTCGATGCGAAGCTGTGCAAGAGTCTCTGAGTCTTCATCTCCCCACCATGGGTTATCTCTGTTGAACCACTCTGTCCAACACCCTAAATGAGCCATCAAGACAGAATATATGCAATAGAAAGAAAGAAAGAAAGAAAGAAAGAAGATATGCAGTGATTCTGTTCTTTTATAATACTTTTATAACACATTTATATTACTTTTATAATACACAAAAAGGTCATCTCATAAAGTTGTACTTACGGGTATTTGGTCTCGAATAATCTGGGGTGAACCTGTCAGTGGTAATATTGACAAGCCTGTACTTGTCAACAGAAGCAGCTTTATCAGGATTGAAACGGAAACCTGAATGAAATTAAAACAAATACTGTACATCAGACCAGGGCCGGACTGAGACAATAATTCAGTCCGGAAGTGCATACTATACATCCAGGCAGTGTGTGGGAATACATCCTTCCCACACACTGCACACGTACGTATACAAACGCACGCACACACACACACCTGCACGCACATCCGCACGCACGCACAACAGCATTAGTCATGGGTGGTGCGTCAAACCATAACTGTAATCAATTTTGGTGCATTAAATCCCATATAAACGTAATAATCACTGCAGCACTCACTTCCACATATTGTCCAATCCATGCTGTAGAAGACTTTGGGAACGGGAGTGACCTGATAGCCAAGTGGTCAGGTTGCAAACTACATGGGCTCATTGTGCTGTCCCCAGTTTGATTATCAGCTGGCCGGACCATTTGCTGAATGTCATGATTACCCTACTCTCTTTCTGCATGTCCTCTCTATCTGCAATCGCTGTCAAAAAGGCTTAAAATGCACCGACAAAATGTCTTTAAAAAGAGTTTGGGATTTGGGAGTTTGTTTTGTCTCTCTCCTCACTTGCTGTTTCCCTTATACTGGACCCTGAATCTATCATTCTCTCCTCAGGATCCTCAGCATTTGCTGGTATAGTGAACAAGTTGAACCAGCATAATCATTACATTATTACCAATAACTAATTTGATCAATACCTATAAAAGAATATGAACATCATTTGTTTACAGAACACTATTGCCTATGTTTTTGTTCAGCAATTTCATAGTCATAGCGTGTAGGCTACTGTTTATCTCACATAGAGACGATCAATCTTATACCATAACTTGTTCTATACTGTAGCTTGGTTCCACTTGTACCTTTCATTTCCTCGTCTGTTCCATCAGTGGGCTCTGCCTCCTCCTCTCCCTCTTCTCCCTCAGGATTATCAGCATCAGCAACATGTACTGTAATCATGACATCAACAATAACTAATTATGAAAGAATTTGAACAATCAATTGTATTTACTTATTATTTGGTGTAAATGTAATTTTAAAAAAAAATCAACAACTTCATTATTAAGAGTGGAAAAAGCGAAATGTGCTCACAATATATACAATACGTCACATTGTGATACGCTGTGAGCTTGTATATTGGCTATTTTCCCTATTTCAGTGAGACAATTCTATAAATATCTATACGTATATTTGGGCTTATCTGTAAGAATGAAAATATAATAAATACATTATCATTATATTTTCATTATTATTATATTATGGCAAATATATGTTAATGGGAATGAAATAGCAAGACCTAATGGAATGACATAGAAACAGCCCACAGGGGTGGTGGAGGGAGCGCAAAAAAAACGTTATAAAGCTAAGCACAAAGCAGAAGCAGCTTAGCAGCAAGATGGCTGAGCAGCAGCAAAAAGAATGAGCAGTATGGGAGGTTTAAAAGGCCTGCCCCAAAACAAATGGAGTGTGACTGATCACTTGAACAGTTGTTGGCGCTGCTCGAAGTTGTCTGCCTTTTTTGTACGACAAGGTGGTTGAGGAACAATGTCCAAATAGGTTTTTGTTCAACTGTTTCATACTCATTGCCTGCTGCAAATTGTACGTATAAATCAATCAACAATAACCCAGTGGTTGGCAAACTTTTTAGCCTAGACCCAAAAGAGAAATTAGTTTGCCCGGGACCCAAACTAGTGAAAATAGCAGATCTACAAGATTGCAACACGTCGCTTCGCGCCACGTTGCAAGCTTGTGGACCTCCTATTTTCACGACTTCTTAAACGTTTTTTTATTTTCATTCATGAAATACTTTTGGAAAATGTTGTAATTGTTTTTAATTAATGAAAAGTTGTGATTTCTTTTGTTTAAACTTTTTAAAATCTTTTTTCTTTATGAAGGAAACAAAAAAAGGGGATATTTACTTGACCCATAAAAATTGGTCCGTGACCCAAACATATACCCAAACCTGTACTACTGTAGATTGGTCCCACTGTACATACCTTCCATTTCCTCCTCTGTGCCATCACTGGGCTCAGCATCAGCCTCTGCTTTTGCTGGTATTGAATAAGAAGAAACAGTGTAATTGTTACATCAACAATAACTATGGAAGAATATGAATATAATTTAGCTTGTTTAAAGGAATACTATTGTTGTTAAATGTGTCTTTTGTTTAACTGTTTCATAGTCATAGCCTGCTGTAAATCTTACACACATCTCAATCTTATGCTAATTATTACTTGTCCTACTGTAGACTTTGCTCTGTACCTGCAAGTTTCCCTTTATGGGCACAGGCCTCTCCCTCTGAAGCACCCTTTAATGGTTTAGTGGGAGGTGGACGGGTAACAGGTGGACGGGTAATGGTAGACACATCTGAATGAAAATAGAACAAATAATGCACATTGTTAGGCCATCCCAATATGTGAAACAGCAGTGTTTCCTAAACAATTAGCACAATATGTCAAATTACGATGTTTAGGTATTATCGTTCTAAACTTGTGAAAATGTTCTTTCTGTTTTACATACAGCTAGCCAGTTGAAGAAATTGCCGATTGAGACTTTAACCTTTGCTTTTATGAAATACCCAAGACCATGAGGGCTTCATGGAAGATTATTCTGAACATGTATTCTAGTTTGACTCGTTCTAATGCTCTTTAATCTTATGAAAATGACTGAAATCAGTCATGGCCACTGAGACCTTTAATCCATGAATGTTGTGTGTCTTAATTTGCTTTGCAAACAACCAGAATGCTATTCAGGGAAATCTCGTACTTGCGCTGTAGCGTCGCTCGTTGCTTTCTGAAGTGGGACTTGGCAGAATGGCTACATTTGGAGCAGAAAAAAAGTGAATTTAACAAGCAAATTGATCCTATGAATATGACATATTGCACAGAAACACAATAGCCTTTCAATGATAACCATTGAAATTACTGATAAAATACTTACCAACCACAAATCCTGCCATAATGGCAAACCTGAACTGTTTGAGAAAATGAAACATACGTACAGCATTATATTTTTTATATTATTACATTATATCTATCAAATGATATCCAGGTAAACATATAGAAAAAAAAACATACTACCAAATTGCTCATGATTGCAGAGTATCTCAAACCTTTACTGCTGTGGGAGTGACATCGCAACTGTTAATATTTTATACAGAACATGACAATGCACAAAAATACAGTCAATAGTTTCATTTCATACATAAGTATCTGCTGTACGTACCTGTACTTTAAAGATGAAGAATGCTGCTGTTTGTCTGTGTGTCTGCTCTAATGTGAGACTTGTCAGACTTTAAATAGTCTGATGCCTCTCTTCTGCACAAAAGAAAGTGTAATTGTAGAACTTGCCAGCATGAACTATGAGGAACTTTATATAAAAATGGGAATTGAATCTAATAAGAGGATCACTTAAGTAGATCATGGTCCAAGTTTCAACCTATTTTAATGGCGTCACCGTGTACACTTATGTTTCTCCTCCATTGAAAATGACTGAACTGATATTGTTCATAGATTTGGTGATGGGATCGTTGTGAAATGGTTCTGGGAAGGGCTGGATCAACACAGAATAGAAAATGTAGACACACCTGTATTGATCACTGTGGGAAGACTCAGATGTCATATATAGCAGCACCAGAGGCATTAAACACCGGACAGATACCGGTAAGAGTAGAACAATAGATAATAAACAAAGCTTCTATCCACGTACAATCAGTTACATGAACGATCTGACAAGAACCAGAACGAACCAGGGAAAAGGGAAATGCTAAACTGCCCCCCCCTCAACCATCTGTCCTTTTCTTGCACTATTATGCCTGAACTGCACCTATACTGTACCTAATCTGCTATATAAAATATAGTTGTTTACACAAAGTTGGTGGCAGCTACTGAAGAAAAAATGCTGGTGGTGCTCTCTTTTCTTTAAAACTTTATAAGTTTTCTATCATTAGTCTCTATTAGTAAGTAATTAGTAAGTTTTACTCTTATGAACCTGTACACAAGATGTAACAATAAAGTACAACCTTGAACCTTGAGATATGCATATTGACCATGAATTGATACGTGCAGATCAACAGTGGATTAATGATGTGAGGCTGATATTATGTACAGTGTCAGCCAGCACGCAGTAGGTAAATATACAGTCTATCTACAGTGAATATAATGAGCAATACCATCATCAACGGTGAAACATTTACAATAGAATCTTATTTTTATACTATTGTACATCCCAGTACTCCATGACTAAAAGTGCCAGAATCATTTAATCAAGGAGAGAACGCATGGGGGCTTGGTTATACTGTATATTTAGTGACAACGTAGCTCCAATCGGAACCTCTCCCTCCGCTGTATAGCTCCGAGATGAGGTTCCACGTTTGTCGGTGCCGTTTGAGCAGGACATTTTCGAATATTTTCCACTTTACATGATTCTTACCCCTTTCTGCACATCGTATCCAAAAAATAAAGGTTTTCTATGTTTTTAAGACATTCCGGAAGTTGCGCCCGCAGAGGCGACATTACTGATCCCCTGGTCAATGTTGAATTGCATCTTCCACCTGATGAAACCAGATGTTATTCATTATCCGACCAGGGGTGGCAGTACCGCTGCCAAAAGGGATGATACTTCCGGGTGGTAAAAACACAACGAATAAGAGTAGAAATATTATGGAACCGGCTGAGTAAATAAGCGATTTAAACACTTTTTTCAACCCGTTGGATAGATTTTATAGTGCGCTAAAAGTTAAAACATCTGAGAGCATTGCAGATGCAGTGGATACGATGTGCAGAAAGGGGTAAGAATCATGTAAAGTGGAAAATATTCGAAAATGTCCTGCTCAAACGGCACCGACCCACGACCTCATCTCGGAGCTACATAGCGGAGGGAGAGGTTCTAAATGGGGCTAGTGACGATGGTTCTCAGGTTTTTTGCTTCTTAGGTTTGTTTTTCTTTACCGTGAAAGCTAAGAATGTAATTTATAGAGCATGTTATTTAGACAGAAGCTAGGTTCATTGTTTACCTGACATCTTATCCTACATTATTTAATGGCTTGGTTGAATGCTTGAATCTGATTGGTCAATCACTGAATTCAGTGGTGTGTTATTTCTGGATAATGACGCCAAGCTCAATAACAGACCTCTGTCTAATCAAAGGCTCAGAGGACCTGGCTGCGCTGTTGGATTTTATGCTGTATTCTACGTGGCAGCCATGTAAACAAACGCATAATGTCATTTACAGCTAAACTTTGCTCTCAAGAATGTTTTTGTTTTGTTTTTGAATGTTTTGAGAAATAGACAATGCAGTAACCCTTCAGGGGTCAGGGTTTTCAATGTAGGCCAACAGATTGTTATTTATATAGCAAATTGTTTAGACAGATGCTAGGTTCATGGTTTACCTGGTAGCCTAGTTATATATATTATAGTTTTTGAGGCACTACACTGTTCTCTTTGCATTCTATGTACAGTATGTGATTATTTACCTTGTGTAAGTCGTTCTGGATAAGAGCATCTGCTAAATGCCTGAATTGTAATTGTAAAATGCTTATAAAAGGTTCTAAATCTTCAAGAAGGCCTATGGTGGATATCATTGAGTGACATGTGTCTTACAAGTGGCATCGACATCCAAATCACATTTATTGGCACATTGTTATTTCTTCTCCACTTTATTGCGGCAGTTGAATCCAGTGGTTGGATTGTATCTGAAAAATGTATTATCCCAATGAGTTATTCTGAATGGATTTAGAAATTTAAGGATTAAAATTTAAAGATTAAGTCATGTTTTTATGATACTACCATTATATATATGACTCCTGTGCTCATCTTTCAAAATGCTAGTGTTGGGAAGAAGAACACTGATGTTGGTCTACAAAGCAACCAAAGATATGGCACCCGCACCCCCATATCTTCAAAGCCTGATGCAACCCTACAATCCCTCCTGCTCACTCAGATCAGCTAACACAGGAAAGCTGTCTGAATCTTCCCTAAAACATCCAGGAACAACACTCCACACGTCAAAGACTCTTCTCCCTTCTGTCTCCCAAACTGTGGAACAACCCCTGTAAGAACAGGAGATTCACTCCCAATTTTCCACCCCAATCTGAAAACTCATCTCTTCAGACTCCACCTTAGCCCATAGCACTTGACCTAGCCTTGACAACCATGCAATCTTATGTTAGGTAAAAATTTAGATAGCATGTTATTTAGACAGATGCCAGGTTCATTTGTTGACCTGGAATCTTAGTTTGTATAGTTTCAATGTACAGATTATTATAATTGTTTTAATATTATATTGCTTAGACTGATGCTAGGTTCTGCTAGGTTTACCTATGATCCTAGATTACTGAGGCACCACACTGTCTGTTTGATGTTGTGTTGTTGTTTACTGTAATAGCTAGGCGGGAAATTGACACGATAGTGCAGTTGGTGATAGAAGCGAGACATTTGGCACAGATGACCTTCATATGACCCTAATTGTCTCAGCCAGGCCGAAAGGCATGGCGAGAGAGTATGTTTTACCCCCTGTCCGCCCGTCCGTGTGTCCGTCCGTCCGTCATTCGATCTGTCTGTGTACAGCTAATCTCCGGCACCGTTGGCTTGCTCGCAGCCAAACTGTGCACACACAGTCCCTGGATGCAGAGCAGAACCTCTGCCCCAATTTTTTCACAGGGGCCTGTTATAGCGCCACCAGGAGGCCGATTTGTGCAAAACACATTTCTTGACAGTACTCCTACAGATTTTGTCCAAACAGCACGCAAATCGGTACACAGTGTCTATATAGTCATTAAAGGTATTGTAGGGAACATTAAGCCTAAATTTAAAAAATATTTATATATATATATTTTGCATTTTTTCCCCTCTATCAGCCACTATATAATGATGCTGGGGTGTTTTCCTGCATTGAAACACAGGCCTCTTTCTGAAATCCGTATTTTCCCTATTGTTGTTGTTGTTGTTATGTTTGTCCGGGACTTAAGGAAGTCTATGGAAGTCTATGGAGGCATCACCCCCTGGTGGCCGGGAAACGAACTGCACAAACATAAACAATTCAGGGAAAATACGGTTTTCAGAAAGAGGCCTGTGTTTCAATGCAGCATCATCAATGCAGCATCATTATATAGTGGCTGATAGAGGGGAAAAAATACAAAATATATATATATACATATTTTTTTTTAATTTAGGCTTAATGTTGCCTACAATGCCTTTAAACGAAACAGGTCTTTCAGATTTCTCATATTCCATCCTGATTGGCTAAAAATGTCTTCCAAAGTTTGCAGGAGTGCACCGTTTTGAACAAAATGCCTCAAATCATGAACACAGCATGCAATTTCCGTGAATTTTTGCACGCACATTCCCATTAGGCCGATGAAGAACTACCATTTGAACATTTTCAAATCAGCCTCATGGTGGCGCTATAACAGGCCGATTCGTGTTTTTACCTATAATTGCACCGATCTGTGTAAAACTTTGTATGCACACTCCCTATAGGTCAAGGAAAAACCTTTGCCCTGCAATTTTCACATCTGCCTTTTATATGTAAAACACATTTTTTTATACTACTCCTTCCAATTTTATCCAAATTTCACGCGAATCGGTACACATGATCTCTATAGTCATGTGATCACTACGGATGTGTTTGATTTGTCATATTCCATACTGATTGGCTAAGATTGACATCTAAAGTTTGCATTATTGGCTTGTTTTGAACAAAATTCTGCAAATCATGAACACACCGTCCAATTGCGCTCAGACTTTGCACGCACATTCACACTACTGTATGTTGAGGAACAAATGCCACCCTTTTAACATTGGCCTGTTATAGCGCCACCAACAGGTCTAATTTAGCGAAACACATGTTTTTAACAAAATGCCTCAAATCATGAATGCAGTCAGTGTCCGATTGTCGTGCAAGGCCTAAGAAGAGATGGCACCCTTTTCACGTTGGCCTATTATAGCGCCACCAGGAGGCCACAGTAGCCTACCTGACCTGGCGGAGACCTGTGCTCCGAGGAGCACTTTTTCTAGTTGATAATCAACCTCTGGCAACGCAGAATTCCTAACAACTATTTTGAGCAGACTGATGAAAGCCTAGTTTTCAACGGTTGTATTTACCATTCAAAGGCAGCAGAGCGAGCAATAATTGCCTCTATGGGAGGTCCTACCATTTACATTACAGTACGCTCCATGGATTTGTTTTTATATGGAATAAAGCAATAAAAAATACTTTATACCATTCTTTATTGTTGCACATTTATTAATGTGCAACAATGTCCACACACCGTATCTAACTGCAAATGTACAGTAAACATAACATTAGGAACACCTTAAAGTGGTTCTCTCCTCAAAATTGCTTGTTCCCAGTGCTCATTATCACAATTATAAATTGTGATTGCTCCACACGATTATACTCAACCCAGTTTATGATAATAATAGTATGGCGTAGTTACAATGAATGCCGCAACAGCAGTTGGTAAGGAAGTTACAGACAGGGCTCGAGTTATCCATCTGAAGCCATACAATATTAAGGAAGTTGCCCACAAGAAGTAAAATATTAACATAAACAAATAGTACTGATATAGCACTAATATAACAACAATCATTTTATAACATGATTGATTGATTGATTGATTGATTGATTGATTGATTGATTGATTGATTGATTGATTGATTGATTGATTGATTGATTGATTGATTGAATGAATACTTTATTTAGAGGTTTGCAGACAAAAAGCACATGAAAGTACAGTTTAAATGAAAGCCTAATGGCTTGTTTCAAATGGGGTCCTCGTCCTTTTGTACTCAATTCATAGTGACATTAAATGACAGACAGATACACACTACTATGCAGAACATCATATACACTTTGGTAGAGGTAGTTAGTTACAAGATATCAAAAATAGTTGCTCCATTGATTAGAAATTGATAATTCAAAATGTGCTCCACATTGACTCACATAGTACGGCGAAACAACTCTCAAAGTCACTGTTTTAGGCCGTAAACGAACGCAAAAAAAGCTGATTCTGCCAATATAGAACATCACACAACATTGTGCTGTTTGTTTTATTGTATATAAAAATGTCAACTAAAAGTCTTAAAAGTACAATCATTTGATTATAAACTTCCAGTATCTTGAATATCATTGACTCATGGCGGTCTAACAGTGGCATGGGCATCCAAACCTCACTTTATAATCACGGCATCTTCCGTCTCTGCATCTCTGATCCCCATTGCGGCAGACTAATCCAACGGTTGGATTGTAGCTGAAAAATGAATTATGTATCCCAATTAGTCATTCAGAATGGTATTCAAATCTGAAAGATTTAAACTGAAATATTTGTCAAGCTTTTATCATACTATGATGGTTCGGTTTTCAGTTTTGGGCAGAGATTTAAAACAGAAAAGAAAAGGGAAACAACATATATGACTATACAGTATGTCTGACCAGCATTCATTGACATTTTGGGTTGACATCCTAGCTCAATCTGGTAGTGAATCTAATAGGCTCTGTGCATATGCCACCTTCTGGAAACCTGTGACTAAAGTCATGCACAGAGCGTATTCTAGATGCCACCATATTCCAAAGTTCCTCTTCCCCACACTTTTAAGTGCAAATTCCCCTGGCTTTGCCGAGCAGTAGCCTAAGAAACTGCAAGGTGTGATAAACACTTTGCAACTTGCACCGCATGTACGTATTTACTATATATACATACAAACACTTTTCTGTGTTCTACATGTGCTGCTTTGTTCCAAGGTTTGCACCCAGGTCTATCTTCTTTACCTTTGTAATGGGTACCTTATACAACAACTGGGCCATCGGTTCCTGCCTCTCTTTCCCTTTCACATCCCACTTTGATGTTCTAATGATCATCTTCATCAACACGGCAAATGAAAAGGAGAGATTGTGTATCCTTCCATGACCATAGGCGGTGTGGGATAAGGATAGGGAAGGCTAAATGACCATATCATATTTGTTGTGGAAGACGTTGAAAGTAAAGTGTTGTGTTTTTTAGTAAAGTCTGAAATAAAATGATACAGCTTTGAAAATCCCACATGTTCAAACATGGGCCTGCTGCCTACATACTGTATCATACTACAGTAGAATTACTCTCTTTAAAGCTACTGTAGGCAGGTAAACATCAATATGGTTTACTGGATTTCTGACTGTCTGCAGTGTGTACCTACTGGTATCCTATACTACGTATGTATTGTATTTTTATGTATGTGTGGGTCTTTTCTGAGTGAGTTTTTGAAATTTGGTCTCGCTACTATTATGGCATCACACAGAATTGTTCATTTTAACCGTTTATTTTAGGCATGTTGTTATAGGCAAGAATTTGTTTTTGTTTTTTCTGAAAAATGATTTCATGTTTTCAAAAGTGGCTGATCTACAAGCTCAGAACATGCTGCGATGTGACATGTTGTGAGCTTGTAGATCGGCTATTTTCTCTATTTGTTGTGAAACCAAGTATACAGGGCTTAAGTGTATATTTATTGAAGTGCCCTTGTTCATGGGAAATTATTGTATTTCCTTATTCCGCTGAAGTCAAGTCAACTTACGCGTAGAAAATGTCTCCTGTAGACATTGCTGGGGTGTTTGTGTCAACAGTAACAGCCTCTATGTAGACTAAGCAGTCGCAGAATTCTTTTGGATAGCGTTGCCTCAGGTGATTCACAAGCTCCCAGTCCCCTGTTCCACTGGGATTGTCCCTGTCAAACCATCTGGTCCACTTGATGCACACTGCCCAGGAAGCAATCAAAGACAAAACAAATGACTATACAACGTAATCAGTCGAGCAATGGAACTTCAGCACACCAGAGGTTGATATGGGAAGGTGGAGCCCCTGTAAATCAACAACATAAAAGAAATAATGGTGTCATTGTTACCTCCACAGAATGGTGGGTGGCAGACGAAACGAACACGGTAATCACGGCATCGGCAGTCTCGTTGGTCTTCGTTCTTACATATGAATCCAGTGGTTGTGTCCATCCTGAAAAAGAGAAGGAGGTGTATGTTTTGTCTGATGTTTCCATTCTGAATGGGGCGGCAGTGGCTCAGGAGGTAATGGGAACTGGATGGAATGTAACAAAGTTGTCTAGGCCCATGTATATGAAAAGTGCCACACAGGATAATCAAATGACTGCAAAACGGTTTTGACAACCACATAAAATGATTTAAAGGCTGAATAAATATAATTTTGTATGAGTGACATGGTTCCTTACATTTGTTCATAAACCCACCACCCACTTAAAACAGCAACTTCAGGTGGACTACAGTAGGTTTAGTTATTTATGATCACGGTTGTGTTCTTAAGCTGAGAAACCATAACATATTTAATTAATCTGAACCAGTACTTCTTTTAAGACAATACTTACGCTGCAAAAACTTCCCCTGTTGAAGCTGCACTGATTCCACTTGTAGTTGTGACCTCAATCGCAGACGGGTTATCACAAATCTTCCCCGGGTTCTCGATGCGAAGCTGTGCAAGAGTCTCTGAGTCTCCAGCTCCCCAGTACCATGGCCATGGGTTATCTCTGTCGAACCACTGTGTCCAACACCCTAGATGAGCCATCAAGACAGGATATATGTAATAGAAAGAAAGAAAGAAAGAAAGAAGGAAAGAAAGAAAGAAAGAAGATATGAACGTATTCTGTTCTTTTAGAATACTTTTATAACACATTTATATTACTTTTATAATACACTAAAATGTCATCTCAGAAAGTTGTACTTACGGACATTATTTGGCCTCACATAATGTGGGGGGAACCTGTCATCGGTAATGTTGGCAAGCACAGCGGCAGGCAAAACAGCATTCATACGGAAACCTGAATGAAGTCAAAACAAATACTGTACATTAGACCAGGGCCGGACTGAGACAATAATTCAGGCCGGAAGTGCATACTATACTACATCCAGGCAACCCTTCCCACACACTGCACACATACGTTTACAAACGCACGCGCACACACACACACACACACACACACACACACACACACACACACACACACACACACGCACGCATGCACGCACAACAGCATTAGTCATGGACGGTGCGTCAAACCATAACTGTAGTCAATTTTGGTGCATTAAATCCCATATAAACGTAAAAATCACTACAGCACTCACTTCCACATATTGTCCAATCCATACTGTAGATGTAGAAGACTTTGGCAACTGGAGTGGCCTGATTGCCAAGTGGTCAGGTTACAAACTATATGGGCTTATTGGGCTGTCCCCAGTTCGATTATCAGCTGGCCGGACCATTTGCTGAATGTCATGATTACCCTCCTCTTGTGTCCTCTTTATCTACTATCACTGTCAATTAAAGGCTTAAAATGCCCCCACAAAGTCTGTTCAAAAATTCAAGGAGATTTGGACGTCCTTCCTTGACTGTTATGAGAGTTTACAGGTGCCACTTGATGAGGAGACCTAAGTGGATGGAGCATTAGGCGAGACAGCAGGGTTCCCCTTTCCCTCCTTCCCTTCCCTCTCTTCTTCCTTTTCTTTTTCTTTACTATTTTTGCTCAGACCTTCTCTCTTTCCCTCTTTTTCTCTCTTCTTTATTTAAAAAAAACATTTGTGAGTTATACATAGCAAGATCACTGTTTCAACAACATGTAAATGTATATTTTTTATTTGTATTGTTACAGATTTGTATGTTTGTGACAAAATAAATTGTTACAGATTTGTATGTTTATGACAACACAAAAAAATGTAGGGAAAATGCCCCCACTTTGGGATTTGGGAGTTTGTTGTGTCTCACTCCTCACTTGCTGTTTCCCCATAATCATAAGTCATTCTCTCCATAGGATCCACAGGATCTGCTGGTATAGTGAACAAGATGAACCAGCGTAATCATTACATTATTACCAATAACTAATTTGATCAATATCTAAATACCTATAAAAGAATATGAATATGAACATTGTTTACAGAACACTATTGCCTATGTTTTTGTTGAGCAATTTCATAGTCATAGCATAGGCAGACTGCTGTATATCTGACATAGAGACAATCTTATACCAATCCTACTGTAGATTGGTTCCACTGTACCTTCCATCTCCTCCTCTGTTCCATCAGTGGGCTCTGGCTCCTCCTCTCCGTCTTCTCCGTCTTCTCCCTGATAATCGTCTCCTGGTAGTAGAAACATTTAATCATGACATCAATAATAACTAATTATGAAAGAACATGAACATAGCTGTTATTTACCCATTATTTGGGGTACATTTCCCTCTCCCTCTTCTCCGTCTTCTCCCTCAGGATAATCAGTGTCTCCTGGTAGTAGAAACATGTTCTCATGACATCAACAATAACTAATTATGAAAGAACATGAACATAACTTTTATTTACCTATTTGGGGTAAAGGTCCCTCTCCCTCCTCTCCCTCTTCTCCGTCTCCTCCCTCAGGATAATCAGCATCTCCTGGTAGCAGAAACATGTAATCATGACATCAACAATAACTAGTTATTATTATTATTATTTTAGTAAATGTAAAAAAAAAATCAACAACTTGATTTAGAGTGGAAAAAGCGGAAATGCGCTCACAGTACGTCACATTGTGATACGCTGTGAGCTTGTATATTGGCTGTTTTCACTATTTCAGTCAGACAATTCTATACATATCTATAAGCATATTTGGGCTCATGTAAGAATGAAAATATAATAAAGACCTTATCATTATGTTTACATTATTATATTATGCCAAATATATGTTAACGGGAATGAAAAGGTGGTGGAGGGAGTGCAAAGAACAGTTTACAGTTTAGGCATTTAGCAGACGCTCTTAATCCAGAGCCACTTACAGTAAGCAAGGACGCAAGATAATACATCATAATACAAAAAGAAACGTTTTAAAGCTCAAAGCAGCAGCAGCTTAGCAGCAAGATGGCAGCAAAAAGAATGAGCAGTATAGGAGGTTTATAAAGTCCGCCCAAAACAGATGAAGTGTGATTGTGACTGATCACCTACAGTACCTGATCAGAAGTTGGCGCGTGCTGCTCGGAGTTGTCTAGCTCTGCAGGCTTCCCATCATTTTTTGTACACCAACGTAAATAGGGCTTACAGTAGGTGGTTGAGGAACACTGTTCAAATATGTTTTTGTTCAACGGTTTCATACTCATTGCCTACTGCAAATTGTATGTATAACTCAATCAAATTAGAAGCTTGTCCGGGACCGCATTGCAAGCTTGTGGACCTGCTATTTTCACTACTTATTAAAAGTTTTTATATTTTTTATTTATGGCAATTATGTGATTGTCTTTATTTTATTCATGAAATACTTTTGAAAAATGTTGGAATTGTTTTTAATTGATGATTGAAGTTTCTTTGTTTAAACTTTTTAAAATATTTTTTTATGTTTATGTAAGAAACAAAACATAAAGGGAAGTTTACCATAGAAATTGGTCCACAACCCAAACATACACCCAAACCTGTACTACTGTAGATACTGTACATACCGTCCATTTCCTGGCTACTTGCGCTGTTTTCAGGCTTTACTTTTGCTGGTATTGAAAAAGAATAAACAGTGTAATTGTTAGTCATTAGTAGTCATAGCCTGCTGTAAATCAACTAAATCTTATGCTAATTATTACTTGTCCTACTGTAGACTTTGCTCTGTACCTGGCAGTTTCCCTTTGTGGGTACAGGGCTCTGTGGGTACAGGTGGATCGGTAACTGGTGGACGGGTAACATGTGGACGGGTAACAGATGGACGGATAACAGATGGACGGGTAACAGGTGGACGGGTAACAGTGGCAGACAAATCTGAATGAAAATGGAACAAATAATGCACATTGTTAGGCCATCCCAATCTGTGAAACAGAATGAAAGGATTCTTGCACACTAGTGCTGTGTTTCCTAAAAAATGTTATGACGATATGTCAAATTGCGATGTTTAGGTATTATCGTTCTAAACCTATGTTCTTGCTGTTTTACATACAGCCAACCAGTTTAAGAAATTGCAGATTGAGACTTGAACCTTTGCTTTTATGAAATATCCAAGACCATGAGGATTTTTTGGAAGATCATTCTGAACATGTATTCTAGTTTGACCCGTTCTAATACTCTTTAATCTCATGAAAATGACTGAAATCAGCCATGGCGACTGAGACCTTTAATCCATGAATGTTGTGTGTCTTAATTTTCTTTGCAAACAACCAGAATGCTATTCAGGGAAATCTCATACTTGCGCTGTTGCGTCGCTCGTTGCTTGAAGTAGGACTTGGCAGAATGACTACATTTGGAGGAGAAAAAAGTGAATTTAACAAGTAAATTGATCCTATGAATGATATAATATACATATTGCACAGAAACACAATAGCCTTTCAATGATAACCATTGAAATTACTTTTGAAATACTTACCAACCAGAAATCCTGCCATAATGGCAAACCTGAACTGTTTGAGAAAATTAAACATACATACAGCATTACATTTTGAAACACTTAGAATAATTTGTGTCAACTATCAAATGATATCCAAGTAAACATATAGAAAAAAAATCATACTACCAAATTGCTCATGATTGCAGAGTATCTCAAACCTTTACTGCTGTGGGAGTGACATCGCAACTGTCAATATTTTATACAGAACATGAAAATGCACAAAAATAGAAAATATATTTTCAACAATATTTTCATTTCATACATAAATATAGTTGTAAATAAAAGGTAGGACATTTCCTGCCATACATACCTGTACTTTAAAGATGAAGAATGCTGCTGTTTGCATTAGCTCCGCTAATGTGAGGACTTTAAATAGTCCGATGCCTCTCTTCTGCACAAAAGAAAGTGTAATTGTAGAACTTGCCAGCATGAACTATGAGGAACTCAACATAAAAATGGGAATTTCATTTCATGAAAGGAGATAATTTGACACTGGTCCAAAGTTTCAACCTATTTTAATGGTGTCACTGTGTACACTCATGTTTCTCCTCCATTGAAAATGACTGCACTGATACTGTTCATGCACTTGGTGATGGGATTGTTGTGAAATGGTTCTGGGAAGGGCTGGATCGACACAGAATAGAAAATGTAGACACCCTTTATGGATCACTGTGGGAAGACTCAGATGTCATAGCAGCACCACAGGCATTAAACACCGGACAGATAAGCCGGTAAGAGTAGAACAATACAGCTAAGATATGCATATTGTCCATGAATTGATATGTGCAGACTATCAACAGTGGATAATGATGTGAGGCTGATATTATGTACAGTGTCAGCCGGCACGCAGTAGGTAAATATACAGTCTCTCTACAGTGAATATAATGAGCAATATCATCATCAATGGTGAAATATTTACAATAGAATCGTATTGTTATACCATTGTACATCCCAGTACACCATGACTAAAAGTGCCAGAATGAGTCAGAGTAATTTATCCAAGGAGAGAACCCATGGGGGTTTGGTTATACTGTATAGTTGGTGACAATGCAAGGCACCAACCAGCTCATTGGGAGCAGTGTCTTGCTCAAGACATTTCAACACACCAAACTGTGGAATTAACTCTCCATTTCAGTCAGAACTGGAGACTCACTCCCAATTTGCTGCTATAATCTGAAGACGGAACCCCTTAGTACAATAGTACTTCTCCCTGTACCCCTTCTTGCCACCTTCGCTAGTGATGCAGACACAATCTTGGTGACTCGTTCTCAGGTTTTTTGCTTCTTAGGTTTGTTTTTGTTTACCACAAAAGCTAAGAATGCAATTTAGATAGCATGTAATTTAGACAGAAGCTAGGTTCATTGTTTACCTGATATCCTATCCTACATTATTACACAGCTTGGTTGAATGCTTGATTCTGATTGGTCAATCACTGAATTCAGTGGTGTGTTATTTCTGGATAATGACCGCTGAGCTCAATAACAGATAGTCAGGTTCACTATGTAAAACAATATACTTTCGTTCAAAATTTGTGGAGATTAGCAAAACTATACATTTTTTTTATCTTCAGAACATGGGGAATCCAAAAATCTATGTTTGCATTTGCACAGACACCTGCATGTCCGCCATATTGGACGTTCAAAATGGCCGCCATAAAATATATAATTTGTGCTACCTTGGCTTCTAGACGACATACAAAGTTAATTAAATATGCTAATCCTATGTTTTCTGGGTCAAGGAATCCAATAGAGACCTAAAGGATAGTGCACAGGGACTTGCAGCAGCGCCCCCTAGGGGATAGCCATGGAAATGCAGGTTGACTATGTTAGAAAATATACTTTTGTTACACATTTTTGATTAGCAAAACTATAACACTTTTGGAATCTTCAGAGCATGAGGAATCCAAAAATCCTTGTTTGCATTTGCACATATACCTGCATGACCGCCATATTGCATGTTCAATATGGACCACATCAAATATATAGTCTAATTTGTGCTACGTTGGATTCTAGACAACCAACCTTAATTAAATATGTTTTCCAGGTCAAGGAGTCCAATACAGACCTCAGTTCTCAGGATTATAGAAAAGCAAGAAAACAAATGTAAATGTAAAACATAGTGTTTATAGTTGTGTAGTTGCAACACATTGACTTTACAGGTTTACAGGTGTAAAGAAATGGGTGGAAAAACCCTTTGTTTCTGTTTTCAAAGAGAAGAAAAGAAAAGAAGAGGGGGGGGGGGGGGTCAGGGAGAGCAGGGAGACAGTAACATGTCAAGGATATACAGTAATAGAACACATGTCAAGGATATACAAGTGGCATAAACCAACAGATACAGTATGTACATGAGGTTAGACATAACGCGAAAGGGCCTACTCTGTGTGGAGTTTGCATGTTCTCCCCGTGTCTCCTAGGGTAGTTAATACCCTCACAAAAACATGTAGTAATCCTGGTCACTATACTGCCTCCCTCTGGCCAGCCGGGGCGCCTGATGGAGGGGAAGGGAACTGGTTGGAATAACGTGTTCCTTCCACGCGCTACGTCCAACCAGGGAAACTCCCCCGTCACGTGACAAGAAGGTCAGTTGGCTCTCATGCATTGAAGGAGGCATGAGCTCGGCCCTGGCCTCCCTAGGCTGGTGGGGGGAGTGTAGTGCCCAGGATCACTTAGCAAATTGGCACCGGGTGAAAAAAGGGTTACAAAATCGAGGGATAAAAATTGGGGGAAAAAAAGACATAAGGTGCAAGTTGGTGACACTTTGGTAGGTCTACATTAGCAGCAGGTATGAGATTAGACATTAAGATGCAAAAACAGTATGAACGATTGAACTATATACATACAATATCTACTAGATCTATCATTCAGGAATATTCTTTTACAGCTCGTCATCACTGTCTGGGGTGTCATTTTCAGCATTACAGACAGTCTGTGTCGTTTTCGGAGTCACTTCCACACAAACAAAGTTCTGTGCAAGCCAAGTTGTGTCCCCTGCATGAACTTCTCTGGGTTGTCCAATGGGTTTTGCACTGACATCTGACCACTAACAGAAACTAACACAGGAGGTGAATGTTGCATTGGCCAACTTTGTATGATGTACTGCCCAAGGGGCATCCATATAACAAGCATTCCTGACCTAAGGTGGTATCTGTTTTGCAAACATCTGGCATAAAGCAGCAAGTTGCCTCCTATCGTTGGTGCCCTTGAGGAGCACATTGAACGTGTGCATGATCAAAGTAGGGTGTGGTGCCAAGCCAAGACGTGGCAGAGTCTTTTTGACCCACTCAAACATGGAGCCATGGTGAGATACTACCTACTACCACAAAGGTTCCTCCTGCACCACAGGCCATTGTAGAGTTGTTCAGATGTCAGTGCAAAACCCATTGTACAACACAGAGATGTTCATGCAGGAGACACAACTTGGCTTACACAGAACTTTGTTTGGAAGTGACTGCAAAAACGACGCAGACTGTAATGCTGAAAATGACCCTCCGTGATGAAGAGCCGTAAAAGAATGATAGATGATATTGTATATAGTTCAATCTTATAACTCGTCAATACTGTTTTGCACCTTAATGTGTAATCTCATGTACATACCTGCTGCTAATGTAGACCTACCAAAGTGTCACCACCTTGCACCTCTAACCTCATGTACATACTGTATCTGTTGGTTTATGCCATTTGTATATCCTTGACATGTTTTCTATTACTGATAGATTGTTCTCCTTGCTCTCCCCGCCCTCTTCTTTTCTTTTCTTCTCTTTGAAAACAACAGAAACAATGTTTCTCACCCATTTCTTTACATCTGCAAACCTGTGGTGTAATAAAGTCAATGATGTGTTGATACTACACAAATATAAAGACTATTTTCCATTTACATTTGTTTTCTTGCTTTTATGTAATAACTACATTGAGGTCTTTATTGGACTCCTTGACCTGGAAACATATTAACTAAGGTTGGTTGTCTAGAATCCAAGATAGCACAAATTAGGCTATATTTTATGTCGTCCATATTGAACAATATGGTGGGCCATGCAGGTATCTGTGCAAATACAAACAAGGATTTTTGGATTCTACATGCTCTGAAGATTCGAAAAGTGTATATTTTTGCTAATCTAAACTTTTTAACGAAAATATATTTTTTAACATAGTAAACCTGAATTTCACTGGCCATCCCCTAGGTGGCGCTACTGCAAGTCCCTGTGCACAATCCTTTAGGTCTCTATTGGATTCCTTGACCCAGAAAACATTGGATTAGCATATTTAATTAACTTTCTATGTTGTTTAGAAGCCAAGATTACAAAAATTATGTATTTTATGGTGGCCATTTTGAACGTCCAATATGGCGGACATGCAGGTGTCTGTGCAAATGCAAACATAGATTTTTGGATTCCCCATGTTCTGAAGATAAAAATAAAGTATTGTTTTGCTAATCTCCACAAATTTTGAACAAGAACACATAGTGAACCTGACTAAGACCTCTGTCTAATCAAAGGCTCAGAGCACCTGGCTGCGCTACTTGATTTTATACTGTATTACACATGGCATCCATGTAAACAAATGCATAATGTCATTTACAGCTAAACATTGCTCTCAAGAATGTTTTTGAACACATTTGAAGCGAGAAATAGACAATGCGGTAACCCTTCAGAGGTCGGGGTTTTCAATGTACAGATTGTTATTTATATAGCAAATTGTTTAGACAGATGCTAGGTTCATGGTTTACCTGGTAGCCTAGTTTATTGAGACACTACACTGTTCTCCTTGCATTCTACAGTATGTATGTGATTATTTACCTTGCGTAAGTCGTTCTGAATAAGATTGTGGTTGTGTTGGACCTGAAAAAGAGAACGTTTTCACTCAGACTTTCACTTACAGGCAAACATTCTGCGAACATAGCCGATCTACATATTCACGCAACACATTGGCCGCTTGCAGTGATGGACAAAGTACTCAAGCCACTACAAGTAAAAGTTGCTCAGTGAAAATGTTACTCAAGTTAAAGTACTAGTTGTATTTAAAAATAAGTATTCAAAAGTACATAGTTTTAAAAAGACTTAAAGGTAGGGTACGTGATTTGCTTTGGTTAAAATAACTGTTAAATAGCTCTATATTCTGATAGTACTCATTGTAATAGAGTGTTTGTTCAGTAAAAGGAGTCTCCTTGTCTCTCCAGCTCTTTATAAAACAGAAAATGCATTTTCGTTTCAGTTTCATTTCCAATTTTATCCAATCAGGAAAGAGAACTCAATCAGGATACAGATTAAACAAGTGAAATTGGAAGTGATGACACTGACAAATGAGCAGGCAAAATTGGAACTGGAACACTATCCAAATTAAGCTTAAAAATGGGTACTTTCTCCTGATCTGATTTTGACGCCTACCGAAAAATGTATTTTCTGTTTATTAAAGAGCTGGAGAGACGGGGAGACTCCTGTTACTGAACAAACACTCTATAGCAATGATTACTATCAGAATATAGTGCTTTAACCTTTTAACAAAATACTTTTTGTTTTAACCAAAAAATATCGCTTACCCTACCTTTAAGTATTCAAAAGTACAAGTAGAAGTACATTTTATGTTAATTTTCGATGCAATGCTGTAATGTTTTCACAAAGCATAGAAATGTGTAACTCTGAAACCACTGACTTGTGGAACAACTAAGAAACACCTATAAAACACCTAAAAAAAATAGAAATGCAATCGAATCAAAAAGGTAAACACAGTAAACATTCTGTAAACACAGAAAACATGAAAGAATAAATTAACCCTTTCTCAACCCAATATCTCAAACATTGACTTGAGATATGGTCTTAGGCTTTCTAGTTTGTCTGTTTTGTGAGACTCATTGACCTGGTCAGACTCAGCGCGTTCTTCTCCTGACACTACCGCTTTTGTTTGAGTGAAAGAGGGATAGCCTAGATCAGTGTTTATCAACCCTGGCAAAGGGCCCAATTTTGTGCCGCGAGTACTACTGAGGTGTGCCGCGCCGTTTGAAGAAAGTGTGAACCCAGCCCCTCGAGAACAATAGCGAGTCCATTCAGTGTAGCGACCATCACCCATAGGAATGCAAATATGTTGTCCTACCTGCTACTGTATAAAAGGGGCACAGGGTACATGCTTTGGCACTCAGTATTATTGACACAGTATTATTGCTACAAGATGATGAGAGCTCCACCAGCAAAGAAGAGATGCACCCAGGGCCAGAAGACGCTAAATTCTAGGTGTGCCCTGGGATATTTTGGCTATGCCAGGTGTGCCTTGGCACCAAAAAGGTTGATAAACACTGGCCTAGATGGATAGTCTTACACGCCTGGAAGACGTATTTCTGCTTTTGCGTCGGTCCCAGTTGAGAGTACACTGAGTATAGTAATTGGTTTCCTTCTGTGAAGAACACAGGGTGTGGCAAATTAAAATGTAATACCTATCAAACAATAAATGCTGCAATAACAGTAAATGTCAGTTGTTGGAGAAATCAAACAGCACAGCATGAATTAAATTGAGAAAGATACAAAGGGTAAGTTGCGACAACTATCAAATTATAATTATGCAAAATTGCACATACTCTGAAAGGTAATGAAAACCACATCGATCGTAAGTAGATATTGGTGCTCATTCATGAAAAATAGTTTTTTTTTTCTTTTCTTAAAAGTTAAAAAGCACTTGGACATGCAGTCATTCTATACAATGAAACATAGTTGGAGTGAACTGACAAGAATTTGATAAACAGGGCACACCTGTCACTACGTTAAAGAGGCTGGATGCTGTTGTTCCACTCTGTGCTAATGGGAGAATACTGTAGCTGCCTTTAGTACCGATATCTCTCTTCTGAAAACAGAATATGCCGTTAAATTTGCATGGCTATACAGTACTTTCACACAAAGTGAAATGGTTCCCCATTAAAAGAGCGACTTGGCCAAAAGGAAATATTGTTGAGCAAACAGTTTATTTATTTTGAAATTTCACTAGAGGATAAGTCCCTTGAATGCAGCATCTCATTTTCGAGGGGGTCCTCAATATGAGGCATTCTGAGACACTGAATAGAACAACTGAATGGAGATTACTTCTATGTTTAACCTGACACTTGGTTGTCCACCGTTTCTCAAATGTAACCTATTTAAATGGTCTCATGTTTCTCCTCTTTTAAAAAGAGGAGAATAGGGTCAGGCAAGGATTTGGAGACATTTTGGGAATATTGATACCCTTCCTCAAACAATAGCTTATTGCTACCATCATACGAATTTATTGCCACACCATTCTATATAGGTGCATGTAGGCCTAAATATCTGCAGAAAATTTTGAATTAGGCGGCCTATCAACTTTCATATCAAACTAGCAACATCAAAACTACTCTAAATGACTAAAACCTACACTTGATCCAATTATATTTTTGTAATTTGTCCCACAGCCAAGCAAGGGGTGTGAAGAGGAATAATCAGGTCAAGTGAGGCAAGCAGTCATCTGAAGTTTTGCTCTAGTTCTTCTCTCTTTTTCTTTCTTTACTATTATTATTACCTGCTATGCTGCTACATTGTCTGAAGGAAGCCGAACAAAAATAAGTACCTGTACACAAGATGTATGTTGTAGAATAAAGAACAACCTTGAATATTGAACCTTGAGATATACATGTAGGCCTACAGTATATACACCTGTAAGCTGAATCCCACTTTCATTTTGTGGATGGTATTTATTGGAGCTACAGTAGTGGTATTTAAAAGAAAATTCCACCTTCAGAGTCTGTGGACTGTTCAATGTTTTAGAGGAGTTCAGTCATTCATTCTTTAACCTTTATTCATCCAGTAGGACCACTGAGAGCAAGCTCTCTTCTTCAAGGATGCCCTGGTTACAGCATGCATATTAAAGCATTAAAAACAACAATAAAAATCCCAGATGCAGACAGAGGACTACATAAAGCAGGTGCACTTTCTGTACAACTTAACTTGGCTCTTGGCTGTGTAGGGGTTCTTACGTTTCCTATAATGTCGATGCTATGCCAACAATGCAAGGTACTTAAAATGAAGGTATAGGGGCAGTCATGCGCCATTCACGCACATGGGAGGCAAACTGGAACCGAAAGTTCAACGGAATGTATTGAAGTCAATAGGAGCCAGCTGGACCAGCTTATGAACAAACAATATGTTTGAATGATTGTGACCTTTGTCAGATAATCGGTTCAGGAAAATAAAAGAAGACATATCACAAGCTGTTTTCTGATCAACTTGTTTTCCAATGTGCACACTGTGTAATTGTATTGAGGCATCTAAACAGTGGCAGCTGTCCTTTCTGGCTTGGCAGTATCGCGATAATTGGCTGTCAGAAACGTACTCTGTGATCTCTAGATACCTACCCACTCTGCCTCCTTCTAACCCTCCTAACCATCACACATTAATTACCCTCACTGACTCTCTGCATTTCATTTAAAATACACACAAATCCACAATATGGCTGGCCTTTATCTGTGTCCATTCTCCACAAGGTCCCTGTGTGTTCACTAATTAATTGCCCTTTGCGGAGAATAGCTGCCTCCCACTGTTCAATAACAGCCGGGGATCGTTGCTGGCTATTCATACATCAGCATTAAACTTTGTCATGTGAAGGGGCCAGCGTAATATTTTACACTAAATTGTAGTTTGGACTGGATGCCAGGGAGCAAATGACAGCATGGTGTAGACTCATTTATCATCCCCCCCCTTCGCCAGCCTTTCCTCTCTCTACAGTACACTGTATCTCTCCCCAAGCCCACTCTCTTTTCTGTCTCCATGGAGATCAGTGTTGTTGTCATCATCCTCCTGTGAAGAAGGAGAGAAGGAGCTGACTGCAGACTTTCTGTTGACCATCGACCCCTTACTATGGAGCCCCTAAAGGGACATACTGTAGTGTTGTTGTTTTTTTAAGTCATTTTGGTTGTGGCCACGACTTGTATTTGATTAAAACAGTGATTCTCAACCTTTTTCATTCGTGTTTATTTAACTCTGAGAATGGTTCCATTTGTACACTCTTACCGGGTGCATTTGGTTCCATTTCTACCCTCTCAGAGTTACAGACTTGTAAGGGTCCGCTTTGGAACCCTGGTGGACCCCAAACCCCAGAAACAGTGGATTAAATCACATCACACATGCACATGTGTTTGCATGTGTGTGCATGTGCCTCATGCACGCTTGCACGTTCGCCCTCAGGCACAATATGTACGTGTGCAAGCACCCAGTATTGCCATTGTATGTGTTACTGAATACGATCGACCCTAATCTCAAGGTAACGGAGAGGCACCTGATACATCACCATTCAGCATTTCCTGTCACACCTTCACACCCATAATGTGGAAAACACTAGTATTACTATGTAGCGTCTTTGTTCAGCTCTGTGTCACACAGTTCAACAGAGGCTGTAGAAAAGGATCGGAGGATCTCCCACCTACCCCTGTTTTATGTCACATTTCACCTTAAAGGACCTGTCATTCACTTTACAGAACCTCTCATTCACCTTAAAGAACCTGTCACATGAAGACGTCGCACTACGCTTCTATCTATTTATAATTGCACAGAATCTCTGTGTATCTGTCTGTCTGTATGTCTGTGTGAGTTCCCCTTGCATATCCCGAGAACAGTCTGCCCGATCAACATTCAACTTTATGTGTGTACCACCGAGGACCATGGGGAGTGCAGTGCAGAGTGGGAAGTCAGTCCGATCAGCGGTAGTCCAGAAATATCTATAAATGCACCTGTCTGTGTGTCTATGTCCCTTTTTCCCATATTACAGACACCATAGACTGACCTCCAAGTACTATGATAATGGGCACTGCACTAAATACTAAATACTGACAAAGGGTATTGCATTAACTGGAGGGGCATGTGTTCCCAATGGGGATTGTCCTAGTGGATAGAACTAACATAATTTCCAAACAGACAAAAGGTCAGGGATAATTCAGACGTAGACGAAGAGAAGAAAGTGTTATACAGGGTCTAACCAAGAATTAAACAGTCTAGAAGAGTGAAATAATTAGTTGAGCAAGATTAGATTACTAGCAACCTTGTTACCAGGTAACTTACAATTACTCAGCAGTGACTGAGTTAAATCAGCTCACAGCTTGTAGCTTTGCAACGTATTGTGAGCTTGTATATCGGCTATTTTTGCGTGACACTGTCATATGACGAAGAATAAAATAGGTATTATTAATTTATGAAAAAACATAAAAACATGAAAGATGGAGATACAAGGTTCCAGAACAACAGTGATGATCTGTAAGTGACATATATTTAATTGACTCTTCAGGTATAGCACCAATTCAGCCTGAATGTAGCATCACTGCCAGACAGTTTTGTTTTTGTCGACTAAAACTATGACGAAAAATGATCGTCGACTGCATTTTTTCACTGACGAAAACGAAATAAAAACTAAGCTATGATGACTAAAACTAAGACTAAATATATTGACAATTTTGTCAACAAGCAAAAACTAGACTCAAATGTTAGGGAGGGACTAGTGGAGAAGAGATCCAGTAGAACTGAAAGATGAGTCATTTTATGTTTGGTTGCGCTTGGGTGTTGCGCTCTGAAAATTGCAGATCTACAAGCTCACAACGCCTAGCGCTGCGACACGTTGTGAGCTTGTAGATCGGCTATTTTCAGCATGCAACCAAGTGTAAAATCAGCCATTACGACGGCATCAAGGCCCACCAAAACACATTTTAGTCAACTGTAGATTTAGTCGACTATAATCTTATGACATTTAGTTAACTAAAACTAGACCAACAGTAAAACATTTCAGATGACAAAAATTACATGGAATTTAATTCAAAAGACTATGACTAAAACTGGATCACAACGTGCTGTCAAAATCAACAATGCTGCCAGCCATGTCACTAATGAATCCTTTATTACACCCATTAAGTAAGATAGAGCACTCTTAATTAGAGACAGTGACTGATTTGTTTTTTTCCCCCTTCAGGGACTAGTTTTTTTGTTTTCCCAGGAGAACAATTGGCAGACAGACACAATGTTCCAGGCTATCAGACATCCCTGCTTGGTCCAATAACTGAATGGATGCTTGAAAGAGAAGTTGTAGCATCACTTGCTGGTTGCAATTATATAGACAGGTGGTGCAAAAACTTTTCAGTCCAAGACCCAAAAGATACATTTGGTGTCTCCCTGGGACCCAAACATACAAAAATACATTATGAATTAACCACTTAAAGCAGCTCTATGTAACTTTTACAATAATTAATACAATATTGGGCTGGTTGTATTTTGTCTCCCGGCTCTTCTATTGAGACATTTAGATCGTGTCAAAGGTCATGTCTCACCTAGACACATTGGATCTGACACAAATTTTGACCTGATGGTCAAGATTCTATTAGTCTCCTGAGCAAGCAGGCACGCTCTATTAGCTCAATGGTAACCATTTCAGCACTTGTGCAAGACACCGGGTTCAAATCCGGGGTAGAAGAGGAAAGTTACATAGTGCTTTAAGCCCTATTTCAAAAATAGTGAAAACAGCACATCTACAAGCTCACTACGCGTCACACCGCGATGCGTTGTGAGTACAAATTTGACTGAGCAACTTTCACTTTAAGTATTTGACCAGGATACTTTGATCCAAGTACTGGGGTTGAGTACTTTGTCCACCACTGCTACTTATACAGTACACACATAACACATTCACACAGTTTCTCACCTTTTCTATCGGTCTTTGTGGTGCTTGTCTGTCAGAGGGACACTTTCGTCTTGTGTCTGACAACCAATCAATCAAAGGCTGGCCTCCAGGATGGAGTCAGAAGCCTCCTCTGTGGGGATGGGTGTTACCATGGTAACTGTGGAGCTGTACCCACCTACTAACAAGCAGGAGAATGTCTTGTTTATTCCTGACAACAATAACAACTTTGTGTTTTTCTCTCTCTCCTTCTCTAGTATTCATTCCAATAGGCCTGTAGTTTGTGGACATGGCAAAGTGTTATTTAGGAAGCCCAGAGCAGGGCTATATATATATATATATACATATATATATATATATATATATATATATATATATATATATATATATATATATATACAAATATATATATATAGTTTTCTATATGTATATAGTTGTCTCCGCCAGGCCGAAGGCATGGTGGAGAGTATGTTTTCGTTCCGTTTTTCGCTGTGTGTCCAAGCTAACATTGGTCAAGCTTCACGTGACACGTGACAATATGTTGAAAGGGTGTGCTTTGATTGGCTAGCGAGACGCATGACGAAATACATACCTATAAATAGGTGAGTCACTTCGAAACATTGCATTGCATGTTTCGAAGTGACATCAGTGCCATCAGCCAAGCTAACATTTAGTCAGGAGAGGACTCGTGGTAGATACATGTGAAATTAAGCCATATATTCTATTTTTAGTAAGAATTAGAACATAATAATTAGAACATTCCCAACATTCCCAACACAAGTCTGCTGGCGGAGACTTGTGCTCCGAGGAGCACATTTTCTAGTTTTCTCTTTTTTAATTTTAATTTCTCTCCTTTTAAATTTGCCACCCAAGCTAAAATACAGGGATCAGATAACTGATAATTTACTACTCTACCACGAGTCTTCACATTAGAATCGATCTTGAAGACCAAGTAATCCACCACTAATACTATGGATTAATATGATGAAATGTTATTTCAGTAATGCAAATTTCATTATTTAATTAAGTACTAATTACAATGTTCATTCTTCAGCAATCCATAATAAAACTTTTTTTATAATGATTTTTCCAAGGCTTGCCTATGCTCTGAGCCTCCATGAATGCCCTAGAACAGAAACCATGTTGCATCAGGCCTACACTTTTTTTACTTGACATCCCCTTTTCTCAGTGACTAATTAAAGAGAGGGTTTGGGCATCGGCAGTGACAGGAGGCCCACTGAGATAGCTGGTAATCTAATTAGAACCACATATCTCCATTGAGTTCTATTAAAAAAACACCACTCTCCCATGCTGCTAAGGAGCCATTTCATGAAATCCTTTTGATGTCGTCGACTCGTCTATGGGACCCCTGCGGCCGATACAACGCTCAAGAGAGTAAATGTATTTATCGACTCGACTGAGTTGATTAATTGACTCGGAGGAGGACATCACTTGTGGAAAGTGAGCTACGAGCTGCACCAAGCTGACAAGAATGAACAACTAATCTGGGACAACATATGGTTAAGGTCGGAGTGGATTCTGTTGCATCGTGTTGCCATTGGTTTGTGTCTATAGCAGCGAGCGTAACAGATCTCCTTTGGCAGCAGCTAAAAAATACATTTGCAAGAATATTTATGTGTTTCCATTTATAACCACCAGGGCGCTGTCAAGGAAGAGCTTCACACTGATACATATACCCTCCATGGCCCAGCTTCCTCCCCCCTCATTTGTGGGCTGCCATCAACATGCATAACACATTCATGGAAGGATACTCTCATGTTTCCTCGCTGATAGCTCCTCAGAGATGCCTCCTTACTCCTCGCTCCTTGGAGCAGGAATAAGAAACTTGGCATGACCATCAAACTGGTGGACCGTGTTGAACATCCGGTTCAAGTAAGGATAGAAGGGTAAGGACACATCAGGCAAGAGACTTGGGATGCAGCCACAGAGACACCCCTTTCACACCAAAGTAAGGTCTTGCTGTTGGTGTGAAAGGGTCAACACAGGTCACAGGTTATCCAACTCTCAGCCTGTGACCCTGGCTATTCCCAATTCCAACATGGCTCGGCTCCGGTGTGAAAGAGGAAATTATGAGTTGCTCGACTCGGGTTTTAGCCAAGGAACCATGTGGCGGTTATGATCGGTGCTTAACACAAAGACGAACTGACGCTACCTGGTAAACGAAGTTCTTAGCTGAGAGCAAGTTTACTCAAAGCATCGGAAAGCCATCGTTTTAGGTGTTTTGAACAGTCTGCTAAGACAACTCTACCCTTTTCCGATTCTCCAGTGTTAACCACTTTAACCGTGGCATGCCCGATTGTGGGCATGTTATTATAGGGGAAATGAAAACGTTTAAGTTACTGAAACTTAAAGTGCTGCACATTTCTTGTGGTTAAGCTCCATTCAGCAGCGAAATATATGGAAGACAGACTTGCAGACCCCCAGGCTACAGTGTGATGTGAATGGGGTATTTGGGGAGCCCAGGATTGCAGGCTCTGCAAAGAAACTGTGCACTCCTAAAGTCAACTGCAGTACTCAAGAGGAAAAGACACAGAATGTACAGTGATTAACACTGTGCACCGTGTTGTACCCACTTGTCTCTGTCCAGGCTATCTGTTAAGTAGATAGATGGGCTTGGGGTTAACCAGTGTGCAATTGAGAAGCCATCTATGTTGGCTTGATTTACAACCATATTGGCTGATTATTCAATTCAAAACCGCTGAGTCGGGTTATGATCCTGAGAGAGTTAGAGAGAGGGAAAGGGAGAACGCGGGGGGAGATGAGGGCAAGTGAGATACTGTACATAAAGATAACGAAAAGAGAGGGAAGGAGGAGGGTGAGAGAGAAAGATAAATGGAGGGAGGGGGTGGGGTAGGAGAAAGAGGAGAAAATAAAAATGGGTGCTCAGTGGTGGAGTACAAATCTCCTACCTCCCTCCATCATTGTGTCTGTGTGCGTGTGATGACAGTGTTTTGGCGTTGTGAGCGTATGAAAAGGCACAGGATAGTTTAGGGGAAAGGCTATGATAAAGGATGCTAATCTTTAATGCACTGTGTCAATTATATTTGTACAGGGCCAGACTGGGAACACAAATTAAGTAAACAACAGCAGCCCCCATGTCTGTACAAATTGACATAAATATAATAAAGTGATTAGAGCAGGCAGCCAAAGCGTAGCAACCAGCTGATCAGTCAGTCTATAAAATGTATTTCAAGGAATTGCAAAGTGCAGGTTGCCCTGATGCAAGTAGGTTGCCGCATGGAAAAATAGCATTTCTATGACACATGGTGCAACGTTTCACATTAAATGTGAAATGTTCCACCAGAGAACTTTTGTGACACCCCTATGGTCAGCAATGAAAGGCGTTTCTACTTTGGGGTTGATCGGACGATGGATATATGTTTTTTTTGCTGTTGAGCAATTTAAAAAATCAAATTTCAAAAACGGCAATTAATCGGCATAAGAGCAGAATTAATTGGCATAATGACTACATTGGGAAGGAAAAAGGGGTAAAAATAATTGACTATTCTAAATTGAACAATCAGATATAACTTGCCTCTTAGCTGTATTAACCATAACTCTATGGTAATATTAAAGAGATTGTGTATGTCCTTTAAATGGCTGTCATCTTGGGGGATTTTCCCCTTTAAGAAAAGTCTGTCTGATGTCTTGTCTTCTGTTTTGACACCTCGTCAGTGGTGAGAAAACAACTGTTAAGGTTTATGATTGTTTCTTTGTTTCTTTTGGCACATTTTCATTGTATTAGGGTGCTTACTTGATGTGTCTGAGCTTATCATGTCCAACCTGTCATCTATAGATGATGCTGCCAAGAGATGCAAGGCTTTAGGCTTGCATTGGTGGTGTATTCACTACACAGAGCCTGTTTTGTTTTCTTACCCGTTGCTAATTTGTTCGTTTTGCTGGGCCTTGGAGTTTATCCAAAATGACTATAGCCTGAACTGTAACTTGCACAGTTTTTAATGATTATTCAGACAATTTCTGTTGTGTCAAATAGCGCTTAATGGAGAGACGCTGGAAAAAGACAAGAATAACAACCACCACCACTATGAATCAGACTCACACCCACGACATCACGGGTAAGCCTTATAGTCAGGATGCGCTGCCTTAAGAATCGTTTTCACTCAAAGATCACACCGAGGAATTCTACATCTAAGACTGGATTTATAGCCTGAAGCAGTGGTTGTGACTGCAGGCACCGCTTTGGCTCAGTCAGTGTACTACTGAGACTATATTTCTGGGACGGGCCACTATTAAAGTTGGAGTTTTAGAATGGAGATAGAATACAGTCATACTGTAAGGCCTTTCTTTCCCCATGATCAAATGGCCCACGTGTTATCATACACATACGCGACATGGCTGCCCACATACCGTGGTGTAAAGTAACGTGTAAGTATGTGTACTCAAGTACTGTACTTGAGTACAATTTTGAGGTACATTTACTTTACTGGAGTCTTTCCAATTTCCAATACTTTTACTTCTACTCCACTACATCTCAGAGGCAAATATTGTACTTTTACTCCACTACAATCATTTGAAAACTTTAGTTACTAGTTACTTTGTAGATATGAATTATTATTGAAAAACACACATTAACCTCTTCAGCCCTATTTAAACTTTGGCTATAATATATTTTATCCATATGATACCTGGGACATTCTGCATAAATAGTACTATTACTTTTGGTATTTCTATATTGCAGTATTGATACTTTTACTTAAGTAAAACATGTGAGTACTTTTTCCACCACTACTGCCCACATGTCGACATACCTGTACCTGCCAACTGGGTGTACACGTGCACACATATTGTGCACATGTCTATTGTGCACATGTCTAAACATCCATCCCCCTGTCAGTGCCCTGTGTGATGGGGTGATGTCTCACTGCAGGGCTGCAGTATTGCATTGTCAAAGGTGTGTTGACAGATATTACTGTCAAGGAGGAACATGATGGATGGAATACCTTTATGATGTGGTGTTCTATCTGCGGCTCTGTCTCCCAGGGCCTGGAACGCCACCGACAGCCCCTTTAATGAGTTCTGGAAGAATTCAGATCCGCTGACAAAGCCTATCCTCTGCGGCCTCTTTGCCTAAAACGGTCCACTGGGTGCCAATTCCCGATGAGATCTAGGAGATCTGGGACAGCACTGGGACACCCCTGCCAACCGAAGATGAAAGGCTTTTAATGAATGTGGAAACTTTTATAAAGCCTCTCTAATTATTAATTTGTTTGGGTTTTTTTGTGGGGGGGGTTAAGATGCTCTAATATGGGTTACATTCAGCAGAAGTATGTAGTGTGTGTATGCTTGTACATGCATTGAACACACATGGATGTATGCACACAGAGACACAGAGATCGATATAATACAAGAATATGCATGCCACACGCACGCGCACACGCGCACACACACACACACACACACACACACACAAAGTCGGGTTCTTTCCTGATAAAAAACTTTTTTTAAGTAAAAGTACATCACTGTAATGTTTCTGTGCAATTAACAGTTTACATTCTGTTATCCATGTGAGGCACGACAGAGAGGGTGTGTTTTGGGTGTGTGTGCTTCTTTTTTATGTTTTACTACAGCAGAGGAGGAGACAATGCACGCTTTTGTTTTTTTGTTTTTATGGAGACTGCACAACAGTCGTCTCACTGTCTGCTAAGTATACGGATCTGAATGAATGTATCTTTCTGAAAGACTTCTTCCCTCCCTTCAGGTAAACTTTAAAGTTTCCTTTGCTTCTGCGATAAAGTGTTGTGTGATATGTCACTCGACACTTTTTAGCCAAAGCATATAGGCTTTAAGAAATGTCACAAAGACGAGAGACCCAAACGAACCAGGATCAATATCAAGCGTACTTCTAAGCTAGACAACTACTTAAAAAGTAGTTAACATACTGTCTTTGTTTGTTTGTGTATTCATTCTGTGGAGACGTGAGAATTCAATTGGATGTGACATTCAATTTACATGTTCTTCTGAAGCTATTATAGGCTCAAGAAGGAGACTAAGACCTAAGCTGACATTAATGTTTCTTTTAGGCCTTTATTTTAGATATATAATGAAATGCCAACATTTTAACTACTACCTACTATCAGTTTATATACTACATGAAAAACCTGCACTGAAAGACAGATGGAGAAAAGAGCAGAGTGAAAGACAAACAGACAGAATGCGGGACAGTAAGAGAGAAGGGAGAGAGAGAGAGATAAAGAAACAGAGAATTAGAGACAGTGAAAGAGAGGAGAGAGAGAGAGAGAGAGAGAGAGAGAGAGAGAGAGAGAGAGAGAGAAACAGAGAGAATGAGAGCAGTATGTGAGGGAGGGGGGAGAGGGAGAAAGACATTTAATGAAGCATATTGGAAACAGAAGTTTAGAGGCCACAGCAATAATGCTGTGTGTTACGGCGATGGAAATGTTAACAAGCAACTCCTGTCTCTGAGGAACTGCAAGCTCTGCGGATCCAATATTATCTAGACAGTAGATCATTATGCTGGTTATAGATCCTACATAACTATAATGGTCTACTCCAGACTTTACTCTAAGGTTGCAATCTGATCTCTGCTGCTGGTTGAGGCTTCTATAGTTTTGCAGTAAAACTAAGGTGACATCTAGTGGTGCTAGTAAGTAAGTAAGCCATGCCGAGCCATGCATCATGTGGACCATATAGGAGCCCATCTTCTGTTTCTGTAGCAGTGAGCAGTGGTGGAAAGTAACTAATAACATTTACTCAAGTACTGTACTTAAGTACAATTTTGAGGTACTTTTACTTTACTTCAGTATTTCCCAGTGTCAATACTTTTACTTCTACTCCACTACATCTCAGAGACAAATAATGTACTTTTACTCCACAACAATTATATGAAAGCTTTAGTTACTAGTTACTTTGTAGATTTTAATTATTATTACAAAACATACATTGTCGCGATGCAAGGCGTTGTGAGCTTGTATATCGGCTATTTTCAAAAGATTTTAATACATTTTATACGATACCTTGTGAAACGGGACATTCTGCATAATGAGTACTTTTACTTTTGGTACTTTAAGTATATTTTTTACAAAGCAGACTTTAGCGGACTTTTATACTTGTAACAGAGTATTTCTACATTGTAATACTGATACTTTTACTTAAGTGAAACATTTTACTTTATCCACCACTGAGCGTGAATGCAGCTTGATGTACAAATACACCCCCTGGACCCCCAATCCAACCCTTGATGCTGAGTGCCAAGTCTTTGGTATATGACCCAGCTGGGCTGATCGAACCCCGACCTCCCAATCTGAGGGCGGACACTCTAACCCAGAGGTCTACAACAGGGGGTCCGGGACCCCTGGGGGTCCTCAGAGTTACTACAGGGGGTCTAGGACCCCTGGGAGTCCTCAGAGTTACTACAGGGGGTCCGCTGAATCTTTGTGTGAACCATTAACCACTTCAGCCAAGAATCCCTATTCTGAGGAGAACTTTAGCCAATTAACGCCTCGCAACACGAGCCACGTTGTGCGCTTGTAAATCTGCCAGAAACTTTATGTCACACACAGACACGTCACAGTTTACATACCATAGGCCTATGGCATAGGTTATGTGTTGGGATATATGTACAGGTCTAGGGATGTGCTGTAGTTATACAGACTATACTATGCGGAGAGAGTATTTTGAGGTAGCCTACTGAACATGAATACCCTTTGTTTGTATGAAATAATGTTTTTAAGTAATGAAATGTTTATAATTACTACTACTACTACTACTACTACTACTACTACTACTACTACTACTACTACTACTACTACTACTACTACTACTACTACTACTACTACTACTACTACTACTACTACTACTACTACTACTACTACTACTACTACTACTACTACTACTACTACTACTACTACTACTACTACTACTACTACTACTACTACTACTACTACTACCACCACTACTACTACTACCATCACTATAGAGGCTCAGTACCATCAGTGGACCTCCAATATACAGTATATCATAACCAATATACAGTACAGCCAATTAACAGTACAGTGCCTTGCCTTTTTAAAGAGACATATTTTGACTACATGCCGATTTTTCACTTTACAGTTTTCTTCATTACGCTAATGCCCATTACAGCCATTCAAAACCTAATATAGAATTTCAACATCAATCTGACAATAAAGATGTTTTTCTTTTTCTTTTTTCCAGTGCTGCTACAGTGATTTGGCTGTGATGATGTTGTGCCAGTCCAGGGGAGAACAGTGAGTTGTAAGAAACACCAGAGGGCGCCACAGGCCTACTGCTGATCTGGTCTTTTTTCTTGGAGAGTCCATATTATTGAACAAAGGACTGATGTTGCTTGAAGCATCACTGAGTATTAATGTCCCTGAAGTATACTCTGGCTATATATACTCTATAGGCTATTTCTTAAGTGTGACTTTCTATTTCATATAATCTCAGTCATAATCAAACAAAAAGCTAGTTACAGTGATGTGTGCAGTCTGTGTGTTCTGAGTAACAATGTCAAGTCAAGCCACCATTTATTATGGCACATTCAAAACAACAGGAGTTGACACAAGATGCTTGCTATTAAATGGAGGCAGAGACAGATTCAAAATAATCATAATAATCATAATCCATAAGAAGCAAGACTAGAATAGAAAACCCATGTGGGCCTAAATCACAAAAAATACAATCAACAATGAACTGGTCTTGACAAAAACCATCGTGCAACCCCTGATTGAAGTGAAAGCATGAAGACAAGAAAGTTGGGTTGAAATCGTCATAGGTGGGACAGGACTTAATGTGGGATCGGACATTGTTCCAGATCCTGTGGGCAGCAACATAAATTGCTCGCTCCCCTTTGGTTTTGAGGCGTGATAAGGAAACTGAGAGGACTTGTTGCAAGGATGACCTCACAACAACTCCCTGATGGAAGGAAGGACTGCCAGGCACTCAAGGCTAACTTCTTGACACTTTTTGCTCGACAAAAATGACATATTTTCAGCTGCGAAAAAAGAGAGGGAAAAAAAGTGCTGTCCGTGACCGGCATGCGGACGGCTTCATGCATGGGTCAGTAAAAGCATACAGCTATTTCCTTTCTGCAGCATATTAAACACCTGCATATCTGTCCATCAATCACGGCCCTCAGTAGCTCAACGTGTACAATCATCCACTTCCTGCAACGCTTTATTGTTCATCACTGATGTGTGGCGGTGCGCGTCCCAAAGAGTCTCTGTGCTGACGCTTGATTGACAGAGGCCCCCCTGCTGTGCCGCCTCCATACAGGAAGTGGGTATTTCTGTCTCCTTCTGTGACCTCACAGTCAAACATGTGCATTTTTACAGGCAGGGGAGCGAAGGCACAGACGCTTTAAATTCAGACAGAAGCCGAGCTTAATAGCCGCATTGGAGGGACGGGGATGTCTGTTGATTTGTTCTTGATCGTATTAGGAAGGAATAGTGAGTGTAGAGATTATAAGCAGGGAAGTAAGGGCATTGCAGGACTATCTGGGTCAGTGGAGGGAACATAGTGTGGTGAGGGTTTGGGTCCAGTGGGGGAAAGAAGGATACTAAACTCTGATTTATGCAACGCATTGTGAGCTTGTATCTGCTATTTGCATGGGACACCATCGTACAACGATGACTAAATTGTCAGCCTTCACAATCAAGGAATAATTTGGAGGGGCGCTGATGGCCTAAGCCCTAGTGGTTAAGGCGCATATCGCATATAGGCTCTAATGAAGCCTGACAGTGAGTCCCGGGTTCGATTCCCGAGCCTGATGGCCTTTGCTGCGTGTCACTCCCTTTCTCTCTTCCTGTTTCCTGTCAATCTCCACCGTACTATCAAAACAAAGGCAAAAAGCCCCCAGAAAAAAAAGAGAAAAGGAATCATTTGGAACCAGTCCACAAGACCCAACATTCCTCTGATTGATCAAAGTGATATATAGCGAGGCAGTGAGCTATATTATCCATGGATATTCATCAGAAGCAGACTGGCTCGCAAAGTTTTCTTTGCTATAGGTTCAAGACAATCCACGTATTTTGAGTGGAGTTAGAAAGTCCAATAAAATCCTCTAATTTCTAACTCATGTCACCTAACCATGCTGTTAAAAAGAGGAGTGTATATGTCACATATGATTGGAAAACCAGTACGATTGAATATGGTGCACCTGAGGCGGAGCAAGCGGGAGGCTTAGAAGTCCCCGCGGTACAAACCAAGTGCTCGGCTCACAGCTGACAGCAACAAACAAAATTAGCAGCTATGTGATTAATTAATTCATGTGTGGGGAAAAACACTAATTACATTAAAACGTTAAACTTTATAATCATGTGAAATGAAGGCCGGGGGGGCACATGCTAAACCGCTAAGCTGACGGTACTCCTCGGGGTCCCCCGTCCCCGTCCTGTCTCGGCTCCTGGGGCCGGGGCCTACCAGGATGAGCGGGGTGCAGGAGCGCTTGTCTTCGGACACAGACGGAGGCGCGCCGACTGAAGGGGACTTGAGCCACGAGAGGCACCACTGAGTGAGCTAAGGCGAGCGACTCACCGTGCCGAGCGTTGCAAAGTCAACTTCAGTCGACTGAGCGCCGTCCGAGTTATGTTCCGATAGGGACAGAATCGTTAATGATCTTCCCCCCTAGTCTCGGTAGGCCTACCTCCGACACGTCAACACCTCAACAGGCTCATCCTAGGAACACTATGGTTAGCCACTTATCTTTAGCGCCTAGTAGTAGCTCCCGTTTCGAGCCCATTTTCCCCTCCGTCGCACGACGGCATCGCTCGCTGAATTAAACAAAAACATTTGCGGGTGGTGAACTCGAACGAGCACTCCTTTTTCAATCCGACTGGTTTTCCAATCATACTGTAAACATATACAGTGCATGCATGGACCACCACCTCTCCCTGTGGATATTCAGCACCAGGAGGCCGGTTGACAAACTAACAGAGTAGCTATAGGACCATTAGATGAATGTGGATTTCGTGTACCAAGCAATCCTATCCTAGATCAAAGTTGGATGAAATGTTGTTCAGTCATGTTTCAGTGATGGATGAAATGATGAACGTGCCATTGTTTCATTAAAGTCAACAGCTAGCACAGTGGACGCTAATTCATACTTCAACCGTGTAACGTGTTGCTTGCTGAAAATAACCCAATTTATGAGCAGTTTTCAGTTTGTATGAATTAACCATAAGAGAGAGGATTTCTTTTTGACTAAATTCATGGCAAATAGTGTTAAGAGGAAGCCCCGGCCTTTCCGGCATCCGTGGACCACCAACTCTCACTTTTCTCCCGGCCAAAGATTCATGGTCCATCCTCCGACTCCTCATCCAAGGGGGAGAGGAAGGGACCAAGGCACCGGAGGCGCGACGGTAAATATTTGTTTTGTGGTCTCACCGTTGAGCTCCAGACCTCTGTATAGCTCTTAAGAAAACTTTCTCCCGCACGGGAGCAACCAACGCAAACAATCCCACATCGCGCCGTCTGGCTCGCTGCGAACTCTCGTGTGTTTGTTTGCTCAGACGCCTGGCATGACAGACGGAGAAAAATAGAGAGAGGAGAGCAGAGGAGAGTGTGAGAGAGAATATAAGAGAGGAGGATATTGCGCTGTTTCATGAAAGGGAGAGGCTTCAGGAAGACTATATGGCTGCCACTTATCTAAAATGTAGTTTAAATGAAAAGTTCCTTACTTTGTCACTGTAACAGGGCCCTATCTTGCACGCCGCCTTACCCCTTATGTCTAAACTTTTAGGCATTTTTTACTATTTTGAAAAACATTTTAAAATAGTTCAAATAGCCGATCAACAAGCTCACAACGTGTCGATGTAGATCAGCTATTTTCACTCTTTGAAAATGTTTTCAAAATTGTAAGAAATACCTCAAAAGTTAAGGCATAAGGGGTAAGGCAGCGCACAAGATAGCGCCCAGAGTCTCGATTTTTGTAAGCAAAGGATCTTTCATCTGTTGCTCCAAGCAGTTTAACCACTCAAACCCCAGAATCCGTATTATGGGGGAAAATAGCTGAAAATAACAGTTCTGTGAGTAGATTAGTGACTAGTAGAGAGCCCTGAGGGACTCCGATCAACCAAGTATAGGGTTTAAGTGGTTAAAACAAATACTGAGGATAACTATAGAACAGCATGCTGACCCAGGCCTGTTCTGAGTCCCTGACACTACGTTCTGAGGATTTCAACAAACCATGCAGCGTCTCTGAGGAAAAACAAGCAAGCGTTTTGTATATGTCTGTTCTGAATGTTTTGTGTCAATCTGGCTCACAGAGGATGACGCTTCAGACATGCTCCAATCAAAAGAGGAGGTATTTATTTGCCTCTCCACCTTTGTGTGCATAACAGCCCATCTGTTTGTTTGTGTGTGTGTGTGTGTGTGTGTGTGTGTGTGTGTGTGTGTGTGTGTGTGTGTGTGTGTGTGTGTGTGTGTGTGTGTGTGTGTGTGTGTGTGTGTGTGTGTGTGTGTGTGTGCGCGCGCGCGCGTGTGTCAAGTATAATAGATTTTGAGGAATAGACATTGTGAGTACCATTTTCCTGGTCCTCACAAGATAAATATTTGTTATGCCTCTATAATAATTCCATGCAGGTGTCGCACACCGAAACATTTGCAATCTACAGTACATGCTCACAATGCGTTGCAGGGCTATTTAGCAGCTTTGGGCTAAAGCTTACGGTAAAAATGGCAAAGGAATTGATGGCAATCCATGAAATTGCCATCCTAAAATGTACTTGTGTCCTCACAAGTGCAGTATAGTAATAAAAAAATTTGTGTGTGCGTGCGTGCATGTACTATACATGCAATTGAATGCATCAGTGTCCGTGCACGTGTGTTACTTATGATGGTGTCCCCTCCCCTCGGCCGGAGCCATTGTGCAGCGTGTGGGGATGAGGGGCTTTAGCCCATTCAAACCGGGAACGCATCTGTGTAACCACTTTATCCATACTCTATACTTTGGCTATTCAAAAATAGCAGATGTACAAGCTCATAGCGGGGGGGGGTGTCCCTGGAACAAAATATTTTGAGATGGGGGGGGGGTCCGCGGCCAACAAAATACATATAATTTTGGGGGTCTTTGACATGAAAAGGTTTTGTTCCAGGGACCCCCAGAAGCAAAGATTTGAGTTAAAAACGTTAAAAAATATATGTATAAATATATGTATATTCATTCGCGCTATGAGCTTGTATATCTGCTATTTTTGAATAGCCAAAGTATAAAATAATGCTTATAGGCCATTAGCTAAAAATCTATAATGACACAGATGTGTTCCCGGATTGAATGTGTTAGAGGAACAGATCACAGGAGGCTGTAGGGCTCACTGAGTGCTGTGGGGAGATTAGCTCCCTCACAGAGGAATCGCACTGACCTGGGAGCCATGCCATCAGAGGGACAGATGGATAAGAACTATTGACCTGTTGACCTGTATCACAATCTGGCTAAATCATGCTAATATGCATCCAAGTAGTTACAAATCGTCACTGACGGGCAGAAACCTTGTACGTCCAAAGCCGTTGCTTTTTTTCCGGGAATAGAAAAAGGAACCATGTGTTCCAATGGGTCCAATGTAGTTATTTAGTCACAAGCTGTTAATATTCAATTCAATTGAGCTTCATTGGCATGAGAAAACATGCGTTTATATTGCCACCTTATATTGCCAACCTGCCATATTCTGTGCATGTTGTTATAGGTGGAAAGTTTCAAAAACAGGCAATCTATATAAACTCACAATATGTTTGATTTGATTGAAGAAAAAAAGATTGGACTATTATGGGTACATTTTCACACTAAAACGAACACTCAGGATTTTAGTGTGCACAAGCATATACACACCTTCACAAAATGACAAAATAGCGCACACACGCACACACACGCACTCCCCTGTGGCGTGCCCCCATGGTGGTCGGTTGCACTTCTAAAGGCTTAATCTGTCGGTCCCACCTCCCTGGTTAAGGGAACAAAGACCCCACTCCCTGACACAAAGGCAGCTCACACACCCCTACACACACGTTCCATTCCAGCCCGGACAGACCACCCATCCCTGAAGACAAGTGCCTCAAACAGTGTGTGTGTGTGTGTGTGTGTGTGTGTGTGTGTGTGTGTGTGTGTGTGTGTGTGTGTGTGTGTGTGTGTGTGTGTGTGTGTGTGTGTGTGTGTGTGTGTGTGTGTGTGTGTGTGTGTGTGTGTGTGTGTGTGTGTGTGTGTGTGTACGCGGTACCACTGATGGCAAAGCTGTCCCTCCACTTTTTCCAGACATTAAAGTCCTCAGCCTCTTTGGACGTTTCGCTTCCATTGTAGAAAGGATGAGGAACTCGGGCTTTGATCCCAGTGCCAGCCGGGCTATGTGGTCCCACAGTGGCAGTGGGATTATTAGGCTGCTAGCCACAGCTTTCCAAACACTATTGCCCTCTGTAAAGAACTGGCAATCAACTATTGTTTAGGGCTTCAACTATTGATTATTTTCTTCGTGATTATTCTACTCTTTTGATTAATCAAATAATCAATTTGTTTTTATACATCAACAAATCGATTGTATCACTTAAGCCCTATTTTCTACTTTGTTGCACAAAGGTGTCGGACAAAAATAGAGAAAATTGCAGATCTACCAGATTACAAATGTTTAGATTTTTTTCACCTGTAACTTTTTGCCTATTTTTGCCCAAAATAGGGATAGATTATTAGATGATTGTATGAAATGATCTATCTTTTTTAATAATCAATGCGATGCGAGTGTGCGGACTAGCCAACACCAACTGAGGACTCCTGGATTGCTGGCCTCCACTCCCTCCTCTCTAGCATCAAGGTCTTGAGCTCTGCAGTGTTGCTAGCTCCACTGTCGTGCCGCCATGTGTCTACGTAGGCGGTGCGCCTCTTTACCCTCCTAGCTGTGTGTTGGGTTGGCTCCCACAGTGTCAGTTTGCTCGTTAACAGTTCCAGCTACCTGACACAGTACCCTGACAGCCGCATCCAGTGTGGAAATCTAACATGGGAGATGGCCTCAAGAGGCTGTTCATGGTGGAATCAGTACTGCTGTATGGGACCACGACATGGATGCTACGAATGCTACGAATTACACTTTTATAATCAATTAAATCAATTAGTTTGATTAACTGTTGCTTCCCTACTTTTCTTTGAAGACTTTAATGCTATGTCACATGCACTTTTCAGCTGAACGTGTTAGACAGACTAGTGCAGTATTTGTCAGAGTACTTGGTGGCCAGTCTGGAGCCAGGTGGAACTCCATGCAGTACCCATTATCAGAGCACTTCATGTCTACAGAGGCCAATCATCTCCATATTGGGGCATACTGTATATGGAGAGAGAGAGAGAGAGAGAGAGAGAGAGAGAGAGAGAGAGAGAGAGAGAGAGGATGGTGGTGGTATATTATTGTACATGGCCAACTTTGTATATCTAGAGATGCACAATTTATTTCTTGGTCCTCTAGTCAAGCGGTTTGAATCTCCCTTTGGTATTTTGTGGTAATTGCAAACATTCTGTGCAGGATGATGTCACAGATCTATGAATTACTACATGCTCCAGGCTCAGCTAACAAGCCCCTTGGTTTAACCCCTCTCCCTTCCTATGTACCAACTGTCAAACTGCACTCTTACATTGTTTTAAACGGCAGAGCGTCAGGGATAATTTGAAACTGATGTGGTCGCAACACACTTTAAGTAAACATGCAGGCTATATTATACACTATATCCTCTCCCTTCTGCATAATGCACAGAACCGATGAATACATGTTGCCTATACAGTATATAAATTATATTCTGGGTCTACCAATATGAGTCCATTTGTATGCTCTCAAGAGCTAAATTAACTATTTGAATTTCACTGTGTAGTACAGTGGTTCTCAAACTTTTTCATGTCAAGGACCCCCAAAATGACACATAATTTGCCCGCGGACACCCATTTGAAATTATATGCCAAGGACCACCATGGCTAGAGCACCGATTCACAAACCTTTTTGATATGTTTGATATGCATTATTAAGCTACGGACCCCCCATTTGATACCATTTCGATCTCTGGTACCCCAATCTACACTGTAGTATCATCTATGTTCATTTAACTCTGAGAGTATACAAATGGAACCAAGTACCAAGTTCATAACTATCAATCATTTGGCTGGGGACCCCCTGGAACCCCTTCAAGGACCCCTGGGGGGGCCCCGGACCCCACTTTGAGAACCTCTGGTGTAATACAGTATGTTCACCAATGATGTGGCTCAAAATGTGTGCTAGCATGTCGGACACATTAAGGCATTTAGACCGTGCCAGGCCAAACCAGGCCAAACCATGTGCAAAATGGAACCATTCTCAACCGTCATCAGAACCTTTCTCTTCTACTGTGGAAAAGAGGTGTATATATGTATACCATTTCAGACAGATGACTACACAAAAAGTCATCTGTGAAAGTCATGAAAACACAAAGAGAGTGCAGGGTAGAGACATGCAGCAAATACTCCAGCCGACTGGGAATCAAACTAGGAACTCACTGTCAGGCATTTGAGGCCATGTACAGTAGTGTATATACTGTATACGCACCCTAAGTACTCGCCTATTGGGTCGCCTAATTTTGCAAAAGACTTAAGACAACAACATAAATGATACGGTATGTATGAATTGAACTTGCTGTATATTCAAAATTGTGTCCCATGGCCATGATACATTTTATTTGCTGCTTTCTTTCACTTCTCTGTATGTCATCAGTGTATAAAAGCGATTGGACCAACATGTCCACCACATGAACATGTGTTCTCATGGAATATACCATTGTGTACCATATATACAGCCCAACAGCTCCACTGCCTGAGGAAGTGCCTTTGTTTGAGTTGAGCTTTCTCCCCGTTTACTCACAGTCTCTGCCAAGTTGCTTGCCAGATCTCCATAATCCGCAAACAATTATCATATTTGCCTCAGCGGACGACTCAGGTTTTTGTTTACTGACGTCAAATTAACAATTTACACAGCTGGGTATTTAGTGAACACCTAGCTTGATGGGCAATTCTCCATCTGGAATCAAAGCAGGAGGCGTGGTGTTTGTGGTGATGATAACTTGGGAGACAATACAAAGTAGTCATGCACAAACAAATGGCGAATTGTGAAAACGCTGTGGATTTAATTTGAGTGAGTCTCACCGACAGGGCAGGAAACAAACTTGGCACAGTGGCTGGCAGGATCCAGGAAATTCAACAGTCGGTTCCACTATTCCACCAGCCAAACAGGAGATGATCCTAAACCAACACAGTTGTTTAACAGCCAACCTGGCCCACAGAACAGACGAACACAGCAGCCACGACAAAACTTCCCAGTATTTGGCTGATTGAATGATGTTACTTTTCCATCCTTTTGCCTGGAAAAACTGCATTTTCTCAAAACTAATCATGGGGCTCATGCGCATGTCACAGCTCTGTCACAGAAAATTACACCGTAGATCTTAAAACACATCATTTTGAAAACAACCACAAAACATAGCAAATCAGTCCCACAAAACTGAAAGGGTAGGTTTACAGTGTCTGGAAGAGTTTCATGAGTTGAATCGTGGAAGTTGTGTATTAATTATAACAAAAGACGACTCCACAGAAATCTGAAATGTCTGTCGATTTTTTTTTCTCAGTTGTTTTCTCAATTACAGTATGACAACTTTTACATGTTTTATGGCATGCGCTGATCTGGGTGATGTCACTCGTCAATGGTGATGATGATGTCATACTGGTGACAAATAACGGTTTCACCCTGCAAGGGAGAACCATATGGGTTACAGTACCAGAATCAGATCATTCACAACCATTCTAATCTGATTTTCCTTTCCTTTTCATTTTTTAATTCTCTGGAACTCATTTTTACATCATGTGCAGCTAATTTTATGTCCATCCTGCAATTAGCAATTTAGGCATTTAGCAGATGCTCTTATCCAGAGCGACTTAGAAGTGCGTAATCAGAGGAAGCAGAGTAAGCATGAACCAGCAGGGTAAATAGTCACATAAGTAATGTTCAAAGAGAACAAAGTGCTGAAGCAAAGAAACAAGGTATATCCTCCTCTTAACCTCCTAACATCCTAGACTGAAAACCAAAAGATATTTTTGCCATGAATGGCAGAGGTATTATGGGGCCAGTTTCGAGGAATGGGCCAGATTGTAAATCTCAGTGGAGCCGTACGGTATGCGGGACCTTGTATCAATCAGCCAATACATTACCAAAGCCTCGAAATATGTAGAAAGAAAAAATGCTCAGCCCTGCACTGCCTATGCTCAACCGCCACTACAAAGATAGAAAGGAAGGGAAAACGGGAATAGGGAGAGAGAAACAATGAGGAGAGCGAGAGAAAGAGAAAAAAAAACAAGGGAGAGAAAAGGGGACAGATAGGGGTTGATGCAGACAGAATGTGAAGAAAGCATGACAACAGGGTGTAATTACATGTACCATCTGCCAATTTCTCCTTTTGCCATTCCTATATGGTGACGTTTGCATGCTGCTCGCACAAACAGAAAAACACTGCCTTTTGACACATTGCCACTTATGTTGTCCTCATGCTGCCTGTCATTCCATGGATTAAAACGAGCTGTGGTCGAGTCGCGTCGCCATCCGGCCCGGTAATTGCTCCAGAGAGCCGGTCCACCTCGACGTGTTCATGACTGGTCACGTTAAATGGCCACTGGTTTCTTCACTTGTCCATATACTCCCTTCATCCTTTAATCCCTCCTGTCTCTCCTAGGCCTTTTGCTTCGTGATTAGGTAGCTCATCTCATGCACGGCTGTCTTTCGCCACACTCTCATGTCCACTGGCCCCTGTGTAATATGTGTATTTCGGTGTGTGTGTGTGTGTGTGTGTGTGTGTGTGTGTGTGTGTGTGTGTGTGTGTGTGTGTGTGTGTGTGTGTGTGTGTGTGTGTGTGTGTGTGTGTAAGCTCCATCTTTGGTGGAACATTATGGAAAACTGCGTTCCAGTTAGCTGTTGGGTGACAGTGTGGGTAGCATGTCATCGCAGTGGCATGCGAACCCCTGTTATTTTTCAAACGGCTACTATATTTATAGGGATCACGACACTGGCTTCTCAGACGGGCCAGAGATGAGAGATGAGAACAAGTATCTCTTTTCCTTTCTATCTCTCAGTATGCCACTGTATTATTTCAAGATGTCAGTGAGTCTGGTGGAACGGCCCTGGGCTAATATTTTTACAGCGGCAAATGGCAGGGGTTCTGTGAAATGACAGAATATGTCACTAGCCTTGTTCAACGAGTTTGAAAGAGGAAGCTAACTGCAAGATTGTGAAATCTTGCAATGCTGTCAAGATTTGGCAGTAGGTCAAACAGTAGGTCCCTTCAGTTGCAGCACCACCTCTACCTGGTCAGTGGTGATTTGTTATCGAACACACCCCAGTCTCTCCCGTACATGATAATGAGTAATTATGGAATGAGGAGCAATCCCTCAGTGAAGCTGCTAATGAAGAATGATGATAATAATGAATTTTGAATGCACATTTCTCACACCGCTAAAATGAGGGCTTGATTATATCATTATATCAAAATAAAGCAAAAAATAACTCCCAATACAATGGTGTTGTGAGCATTTAGATCACCATTGTACGATGAGGTATAAAATAAGGCTGAAGTGGTTAAAGCAAGTGGCACCAGTCAGGTGTTCAAAATAAGGTTGAAAAGGGTCCTGGGTTGTTAGGGATATGGGAAATAGAGGTCATTGTTTAATAAGAAACTGCACGTCCTGAGTGACATTTGCTCATGAAGCCCACAATCCTGCAAATGGCCGGAAAGTCGCTTGACGACTAGAACTTTGCTGGTTCAAGTCCTCAGGATGACGGGAGCGGGGGAGGGAATTTGTGTTGGAAAGTAGGCAAGTAAATGGTCTCCATCCATAAACAACAATAATGCACCTTCAGCACGGCACTTATAAACTCCAGCCGACGCAGTAGGGCTATACTCAGTGGCTAGCAGACAAAGAGAGTGGTTCTGTTTGACAGCCAGCAGTGTAGACTTTAAATGTGTGTAACTTGACAACAGAGAAGCAGGGTGGTGCTGAAAAAGAGGATGTGCTCTCAGCAAAAGCTTCCCTGGATAAATAAAGGTTAGAAAAATGGCCATGAGTACAGCCTCACAGTGTTTACCATACAGTAAGTTCCATCACACTCACTCCTCTCTCACTCTCTCTGTCGGGCGCACACACACACACACACACACACACACACACACACACACACACACACACACACACACACACACACACACACACACACACACACACACACACACACACACACACACACACACACACACACACTGCTGTTTGGCTGAGTCTGCAGTCTGACAGATCGAAGGATTGATTATGGAGGCCTATGTGGGTGTCTGGCATAAATATACATCCCTGTCTTCTTCTTCATCACTGCCAGTTTTCAACCCAAACCAATGAACCGCTCTTTCCAGTGACTCCAGTCTGTCATTTTCTGCCCCAATTGAAGGGTTTATGGGCTTTGCCTTGTTGCATTCTGGGATAAAAAAGAGGTGATACTGACAATCTCTGCGTCGCCCATGTTTGTCCTGTTCTCTGCATCTGAGCATGTAGACCTGGGGCCGTACTCTGTATTTTCCTCAAAAATTATGTGTTTGCAGTTCTTATTTGTATTTTATCAGTTAGTATGTGGGTTATTTATAGCTTTTGCTTTGCTTTTGAAGAAACTACCCACTGTGATAATGTGAGTCTCAAACAGAGTTCGTCAATCTAAAGAGAGCAGTTGAGCCAGCTAGGCTTGTACTGAAGCTATATAAATTGTGTTCTGTTGCTGATGTCAGCAACGCATTGGTGCCCTACAATCTTAATAAAAGAAATAAAATGAAAACTACACAGTTTAACTTTTCTAGTTGGAGCAAAGTAGTTAACACTTTCATTCTGTTTAGGAAAGGACCACTTCATAATCAAAGATGAACCTTTATTGATCCCTGTATGGGAATTCAGACCCCTGGGGGTCCCCAGGCCCCACTTCGACAACCATAGCTGTATGTCATCACTTTAGTAGGTCAAAACTGAATTTAAGTACATAAATGAAAAGGAATTAAATTGCCATTGCATTATGGTTTCTTCCTTCTTCCGGCGTTTTTGTGGCCATGGCATGAGTCCAGGTCTTTTTCTTTGTTTGTTTGTTTTTGTTAATTTTTACTGAATGTTGTTTTTGTCATATCCATGTGAAACACTAAAAATAAAACAATATTTATAAAATCTGCCAAAGTGATAACATAGCTGTCACAACTAATTGTAACGTATCATGTTAGGCAAGGCCAGAGGACGGAATTACAAGTGGCAGTGAAATGAGTACTAGTCACAGTGCAAATGTAGGGCGGAAATGCTCTGTGGAAGGGGATATTTAATTCCCACGTTTTGCAATGAAAACAAAACGTTTTGTCTGTCTTATATGTTTATGCTATGCTAAAACCAAAAATGCCAAATATATGTCACAATTCATTCTATTACATTACAAACATAATTCAGTAATTTAAGAACAAAAATATAACAATAACTTCTTTTTTTTACTATCAAGTACTCTATGCAGTATGCAGTTGTATTCAAGTGTACACTTTCTTTCTATGCGGTTGTGTCCATGTCTTTCATGGGGTTATGCATAATTACTGACCCATTAAACGTTCTAGAATTATTTTTTAATATAAAAGGATACCTTAATAAGTTGTTGGTATAATAAATCAATCTGAAAATGGCTTGTTAGCATTGTTAGCACTGCACATTTTCTACACTCACTATTCTGAGCCCACTTGCAGCATCTAGCAGTTAGCTTGCTGTGACTGTAATGGACCTTTTTTATCAGTAGAGGGTTTAAACAATTTGATGTCAACGTGCAACCACTTGATGATGATGTGCACAATATTTATTTATTTGTTTGTTTAGATATGCCCTAGGGTTAACTGCTCATGCACACAATGTTAACCACTTGAACCCCAGCATCCATGTGAACATTAGCCAAAATAGCCGATCTACAAGCTCACAACGCTTCGCAACGCAACATGTTCTGAACTTGTAGCTTGACAATTTTTGGTGAAAAGATTTAAGGTGTACATAGAGGAAAAAGCGGTTCAAGTACAGAGCCAACCCAGGTCAGTTTTACTAAGTGCAGTTTTACTCTTTTACTAAGTGGGTTTAAGTGGTTAAACTGTGTGGGGCTGTTAAGGACTGTTATTATTAAAATATCTGTGGTTTTGGAAGAAGTGTGACTAGAGGGCTGTCCACCACCACCACGGTGGTGGTGGTGGGCGAGATGGTCCGTGTGTGTGTGTGTGTTCCAGTGACTTATAAATCTCCCCTGTCGGTGCACTGCAGAATACCATGTAGAGGCTGGACGCCCTGCTGGGTGCAGTGACAGGCCTCTGCAGCAACCTGCCAGAAGCACAGTAGGACTACACAAGCTCCCAGCCGCAGCGCTGTGTGTGTCTACAGTACATCTGGAGGCCTGTCCTGTCCGGCCTCTTTTCTCTCTCACAGTTAATTTCCCCCTCCGTAGTAAAACTCCCAGTGTTACTTCAACTCTGGGAGTGTAAAACATTGTCTCAACATTGTATTAGCCAAGGCTGTTTCTTTTTGCCACCAGTGGTTCTCACACACCGCTGGTCTGACTGATATGCCCATATATGAAGATCTCTGTATATATCTGTCAGTCCTTGTCCCTTTTATGCCCATATGGAGATCCCTGATGTCATGAGTATATGCCCATGCTGATATGTCAGAGGTCCGCCTGCTGGCCGGCCGGCCTTCCATTAAAGGTAGGGTAAGTGATTTACTTTTGGTTAAAATAAGTGTTAAATAGCTCTATATTCTGTACTCATTGCTATAGAGTGTTTGTTCAGTAAAGGGAGTCTCCCATGTCTCTCCAGCTCTTCATTTAACAGAAAATGCATTTTCAGTGCTCTCTCCTGATTGGCTTACATTTTGTCACCTACCTGAAAATGTACTATATTTTGTTTACTAAAGAGCTGGAGAGACCCCTGTGACCAAACAAACGCTCTGTAGCAATGATTACTATCAGAATATAGTACTTTAACCTTTTAACAAAAAAAAAGAAAATTACCCAAAAATATCACTTACCCTACCTTTAAGCCAATTTTTATTCAGGATTAAACAGTCTCTACACCAGTGGTTCTCAAACTTTTTAATTTCAAGGAACCCCAGCTTTGTATGCATTAATAAACAGACGCCCAAAACTCTGTGAGTGTACACCAGTGGAACCAAATGCACCCATTTGGCATGATCCATTTGGTTCCATTTGTACACTCTCAGACCTGTGAGTGAGTGAGAGTTACAGGCCTGTATAGGTCCATTTGGTATGATTATTTCGCTGGGGACCCCCTGGAACCCCTTTACGGACCCCTGAGGGTAATCAGACCCCACTTTGAGAACCACTGCTCTACACCATTCATTTCTTAGCCTTTTGCTTCAATCCCCCATCCCTTCTCAGCCAACCATCACGCTTAATAGACAGATCAATCAAGGTGGCCATATGTGGTGATGTCATGTACCTTAAGGGCGATGGGGAGGGGCTTGTCAGGTCCATCTGCTTGACTCCTGGAGCATTCCAGCGCTCCCTCATTTGCATGGGTGTCAGACGGACGTTAAAAGCTCATCTCTCTCTGGTGAACTGAGGAACAGACACCAGTGGTTATTGGTTAATAACTAATCCCAAAACGACATCTCTATCCAGTTGAATTGAAAGATATCTGTCTTGCGTTACTGTTATTGCTTTTTTTCCTTCTTTTTTTCCATGAGACCTGGATCTATGTGAAGGTAAAAACAGTTGTTTCATTTCTTCTTTCTTTCTTTCTTTCTTAAATAAAAAGTTTCTTTTGGTGAAAAACTAAAATATACAAGTCCTGGACTAGTTACTTTTTCCACACGCAATCTAATCAGTTGTTTATAATAAACTACAGTATTTATCTGTTTACCAGCCATAAGTTGTGACTTATGACGGTCTTCAATGGAAATAATCATATACAGTATGGCATTAACCATTTTCAGAGTTGTAAGGGCATTTTAACCACTTAAGCATTATATCAAAGAAAAGGGATCTCATCTTAAACAAACTCAGTGCTTAATGAGTCTTCCAGTTTAGTAGACCTTGTATTGCGAATTTGTACTTCCATGTACTGCTGTTCTCATGTCTTACTAAATAAAGTACGTCAATCAATCAATACAGTACCTTGTTGTACAACAAATAGCAAAAGATCTACAAGCTCACAACGTGTCACAAAGTGAGGTTGTAGATTTTCACTAGTTTTGAAAATGTTGGACAATGCTTGAAATCTTTTTAAATCATTTAACATTTTAACCTATAATGTCATGCCCAAAATAGGGATGCCAGGCTGAATTTTTTTTAATAAGCAACAATGGAAGAGGAAACATGATGAGCATGTCCAAATTGTCCAAGGCACAAGTACAAGGCCAGTTTACATTGTGCGCAGTGTGCTGTTTCAGTGTGCACATTTCAGAATGGTAGGTTGTATAGACACCGATTACACAGAATGAACATCATAAAAAAGAATAACTGAACATTAGCAGAAAAAAAGGCACCCACACCGATGTACATGATTCTGGGATGGAATAACCAATCATGGAAAAGAAACAAAACAACCGTGACACATGTCAGCATTTGAGTTACAAAACTGTGTGAAAGCAGCTTTTTTCCATAATACTCAATGTATTATTACATAGTAGGCTACAGCTGCTATACTTGAAGTTGATTACTGTATGTATTCATCCAGGCATAGCAACAGTGTAACTCTGTCCTCCCCTAATTATAAAGTTAAAACATGGTTTGCATGAGCATGCATGCACACCCGCACGCAAGCGCGCGCACACGCACACACACACACACACACACACACACACACACACAAATCCCCTGGGACGCATCATCATGGGCCAGGATAGCCCCGAGGAACAGAAGTCAAACACCTCCTCTCCTGCTACACGTGCCACGGAGCAATTACCGCCATTAAACTACTCGCCACCTGTTAACTGCCATGTAAATATTCATCTGCACCAGGGAGGGCATTTGAGCCGCTGGCCTGCATGGAAATGACTGGCCTAGTAAATCAGCCCCGTGACACGTCATTGCAAAGGGACAAAGGGAGAAAAAAGGGTTAGCACGCTCATGAAATGTAAATGATATTTTACCACAAGAAGACTACAAAAGAAAAGTAGAGAGAGATGGGTGCCTCTGAGATTTGCATGAGATATGGAAAAAAATGTTTTGGTTGCTGCTGTATGAGTTTCATTTGGCCTATATGTAGGCTTAACAACTGAATGTTTAACATCTTTACAAAAAGAACCGAGGCCTACTTTTCTTTGCACACGTCTTACATAAACTGATGTAGTTTGTTCCGTGGCTCAAAAAAGAGAAGCACCAAGCCTTCCAGCGGTTGAGCAGTCTCATGTGGAAGCATTTATCGGCGGGGGAATTGAAATGTGAATGGAAGCCATCTTTGCTGCAGTGTCCTGCATGGTTAATTCCAGGTGGTAATCTGGGAGCCATTTTGCTATAACATTTAGCAAGCCTGTCAATAAGATGGTTTAAAGCATTACGGCAATGAAGTGCCTCCTGTGACTCTGGCGTTTGCCAACAATTTGGAACTATCGCATGTGTACACAGTCAACTCCAGATGGCCTTTACTCTGCCCTGCTGTGTGATCAATAGTTGCTCAAAGCAAAATATTTAGTTTAATGCACAAACAAATAATATTCTCCTTGTATGGGGTTTGCAAATAATTATTTGTTATGTTATGATTAAACAGTCCACATTTCCCTATTGATGTCAATGGAAAAATCTATATGCACCAGTATAGCAATAGTAAATCCAACTATATTGGTTTAAATACGGTAGGCTACATTAATAGTAGATTTTTGGAGTTGATTCTGATTGGGCAATCTTAACCACTTAAACTCTAAATACTTTGTTGACCATGGTCACCCAGGGGTCTATCCTTTGGCCCACTCCTTTTTTCCCCCTCTAGCCAATGCTCATACTGCGATGTGTTGCAAGATAGATCTTCTATTTTGGCTGAATGTTTGCCTATTATGAAATGCCCAGAATAGGGGTGATGTGGCTCATATGGTTAAAGTCATACTGTAACTGTAGCACACATGTAACCAACTACGCAGCTTGAATTGTACATCATGTCTCTGTGTGTGCTGTGAGATTACTTTTCAAGACATTGTTTAGCTTTGAAGTAAATTGGATTTGTAATAATTAGCAGAGTCAGGAGAAATCCTGATTGAACTAAACAGAGACATAACATAGGAGGTTAGGCCAAGCTACACAGCCTTAACATATTGGTTACCATACCAGACTAGGCCAGGTTTCCTACTGGGACCCACATTTTGCCTACCCTTGACCATGACTGGGGGTAACCATCATGCATTAAATAATATTAGTTTCATAACAAAGCAACTTAATGCATTCATTTATGCCAAGTAACACATTACTTTCAGAAACACTGTTATTTATATTTTGAAGCTTCTAAAGAATAAATGAAAATGCTGCTGTCTAAGTCTATTTAGACTTTTATTAGATTTTTCATATAACCTGCACAGATAAAGGTTGCTTCTGATTTGTTTTATCATGAGATTGAAATTGAAAAATGATTTTGTTGCTAAAACAATATTTAAATAGTAATCATATTGTTTCCATTCTTCTCTATTCATATATCCTATAGCTATAGCCTCTTCCATTTAATATTATGCCTAATTATGCCTCCTCATTTGAGGGTGTTTTGCGAAATTAATGCAAATGTCACACAAATGCTATACTTGACATAGAAAACGCAAACAGAACTTATTACTTTTATTTGAAAGTAATGTGTATGTACTATATTACATTTTGAAAGTGACTTCACCAACTCTGACCATGACATCAGGATGCAACATATGAAATAACAATATTCCTCTAACCACTTAAACCCTATACTTAGTTGACTGGAGTCCCCCAGGCATCTATACCAGGCCCCCTCCTTTTTCCCCCCTCTACACCAAATATCTTTGGTGAATAGAATGGCTATTTTCACCAAATGTTCGGCCCAGAATAGGGACGCTATAGGGTTCATGTGGCTAAAGTTTTTCCGTGCCCACAAATCAGAAGCGACCCACTGGTCGGGACACGTTGGACAGAGTGCAGTTGTTCCGTTCATTCTCACCATGACATTAACGCTGTATTTCATTGCTGTAATGTATCTTGTTGTTTCATATCAGTCGCATACTGTCAGCGTATACCGCCAAGCCAACTGTCTAGACACCCTGACACCTAAAACCTGCCCGATGCAGATCTAAACTGACCACTTGGTTCTCTCTGGTCGCTGGCACGAGTTCAGCCACCAGTTCCCAATTCCTCGGGGGCTGACAATTAACAAAGCATGACCAAGAGGTGTTTTAAACGTTTGTAAATCAATATTACATTAAAAGGTAGTGGGGTTTATGTCCCGCACAACTCTCTGGCTCATGTTTTACAACCCTTTTGGGATGGGGGAAGGGAGAGGGGCGTTGAGGTGCTACAGCTCTCCAGTTCTCTAGAGCTGAATTTCACTTTGTGGAACAGGATATCGCCAACCAGTGATAACTTCAGATTACTTTTCTGCAAATAATCTTTTAGCAGGAGGTGTGTGTAAATGTGTGTTCTTTTTTTATTTTTTCCTGTATGTGCACACTTATGTGTGTGCACACTTAACCACATGAAACCTAACATCCGTATTCTGGGGGCGAACATACCGGCGGAAACAGCTGACCAACAAGCTCCAAATGTGTCGCGTTGTGATGTATTATGAGCTTATAGACAACTTTGGAAAAGAGATTTGGTGTAGAGGAAAAAAGGAGCAGACCAAGTATAGAGCCCTGGGGGACTCCAGTCAACTAAGGGTTTAAGTGGTTTGAACATGCGTGTGCATGCACGTTTGAGTATGTGTTTATGTCTGGTTTTAGGCTATTGACGGGGTCCCATCTACACACTTTAAGTCTCCCGATCAACTATAACGTCAGCACGTCATCCTGAGGAATGACCCTAATCTTCCACCGGGTCTGAGGCCTTGCCTGGGTAACGATGGCAAGAAAAACTCTTTATTCTCAGCCTTTCAAGGATGAGACCACATCTGTCTCCGGTCACTATTTACACGCTCTTTCACCATAAACTACTCAAAGTCACACATACGCACACACACACGCGTACACGTACGCACACAGCAACGCTCACCCGCTTGCACGCATCGTCCCTCCTATCCCACGCCTAATTCAAACCTGCCTTATGAGTCCCCTGACAGATCCCCGCCGAGTCGGCTCAACACATGCACACAGACATTCAATCACTGGAAAGCAGCGCCGGCCACGTATAAATCCATCTAGCAAAGCATCTTCCAGACCGTTCCCAATGCGAATGAGATGTCCCGAAGCCTGCTGGGGTTATCTAGTGTTTGCCAGGCCAAGAATGTCCCTGTAATTGTTGCAGGGGTGCGCGTGTGTGTGTGTGTGTGTGTGTGTGTGTGTGTGTGTGTGTGTGTGTGTGTGTGTGTGTGTGTGTGTGTGTGTGTGGGGGGGGGGGGGGGGGGGGGGGGGGGGGGTAATAAGCCCTTTGCGGGGAGGCCAAAACGGAAAATGAATCCTTTGTCTTCTAGTTTGCTTGTAAATCTTGACTCCCTGCCTTATTTTTCTGGCATGCAGTAGTTAGCCTTGTTGTAAACATGGGTCAAATAGTAGCTGCAAATAATTCTTTGTTTTTCTTAACCGCACAGAGCAGTTGATGGATGAGGATAGTCACACTGTACATAGGAACATGAAGTTTCCAGAAGTTTGCTTGAACTCCGTTCCTTGGTAGTCTACGTAAAAAGAATGCTTGAAAAAAGAGAGAAAAAAAGAAGAAAAAACAACATTTAGAATGAGAATTTGACTGGTAGATTATTCATGGCCGCTGACTCATAGTTGGCACTCTGTGGTTCTCCTCATCGTGGGTGTGAATTATAGAGTTGCTCTATCGGGTGAGCCCTGTCTTGTCTGATCTGGTGTTCGTGCCTGGTCACTTCAACAGCTGGTTAGCCACGTCTCACTTCCATGGCTCCCCAAGGCCAAGGTGAATGCCAGCCTGTCTACTGCACCAGAGCTTCACTGATGGAGGGCCATGGGCACTCTCCTCTGAAGCTCCATGGCGGGGTCTGGGCCAACAGCGTGCACACAACACACCGACAAGCTAGCCAAAACCCATTGGAATTTATTGGTAATTCAACCAATTAAAAGGTGGTGTAAGTGATTGTTGTTGTTGTTGATAAAAGCTCTATATTCTGATAGTAATCATTGCTATAGAGTGTTTGTTCACTGGCAGGGATCTCCCCATCTCTTTAATAAACAAAAAATAAATGTTCAGACTGGGATACAAATATTATCCAATCAGCAGAGAGAACCCCACAAAGATCATTTATCAGCTTCAACTTTATAGTGTTCCCATTCCAATTGTGTCCGCATTTTCTGTGGAGAGACAGGGAGACCCATGTTACTGAACAAACACCCTATAGTAATGATTTAATTAAATTGAGTGAAAAGACAAAATATAGAGCATTTTAACACTCATTTTATCCCACCCAAAAGAAATCACTTAGGCCCACAGCAGCTTAATAAAAAAATAAAATAATTACAAGATATTAAAATACATTAAAAGGACAGCAGGGTGCAGTATACAAAACGAGATAAAATGTGAAGAAATAGAAACTTTGAACCTTCTTTTTAAGGTGTTAAAGCTGTAACAGTCAAATTAAACAGGGCTTCATTTTGACAGTTGGCTGTGCTCTTCATGCCTCCTCCACCACCGGCTGCTGACTCCGGGGTGACCTCTGGGGCCTACAGCAGGGGTGTTAATGGTCACCCCTGCCAGGGTCACCATCGCAACGTGTTTATTTTATGACACAGGAGAAGAGACCCTAGAAGGGAGTGTGGCCTTCCCAGATTGACCCCTAAGCCCATTAGGAAGCCGTGCTACTGGGCTGTAAAGGGCTTCTCTTGTGCCCTTTTCATAGTGTTATGCTGACCTGTGCCCACGCAGCACTGGGACTGCTGTTCACTGACTGCAGCAGCAGGCGCAGTAATACATGTGTTACAAGTACTGTACTTAAGTACAATTTTGAGGCACTTTTACTTTACTGGAGCATTTCCAGTTTTCAGTACTTTTGCTTCTACTTTACTACAGTACATCTCAGGGGCAAATATTGTACTTTTACTCCACTACAATCAGATCAGCATGTAAATCATCATGCAATGAAAACGTGTGAAATGGGACATTCCATGTAATGAGTGCTTTTACTTTGGGTACTTTAAGTACTGGTTGATACCAATACTTTTGTACTGTCAATTTTGAATTCCAGACTTTTACTTGTAACAGAGTATATCTACATTGCAGCATTGATACTTTTGCTTAAGCAAAACATGTAGAGTACTTCTTCCACCACTGGTTGTTACATTGTCTTTACCAGCAACATTCCTTCACAATAAACTCCTTAGTGTTTATTTAACTCAGAGTGTGTACAAATGGAACCAAATGACCTGTACGGGCCTATTTGGTTCCATTTGTACATCCAGAGTGGATAAATTAATATTGAGGTCAGTGAAAAAAAAGTGTCTATCAAAAAACTCCTCTTCGGCTTCTTTGTAACTGACAATTAAAGTTTGTGTTCTTGCAAGCTTTTGAAGATCAGAAGACTTTTTTATATTATACGGCACCCAAAACTGGAATTAAATCTCATTAATAGGACTACATGGACTTAATCCCTATTAAGTCTTCCCAGTATAAGACAATCTTACACAGTAGTTCTCCTGATAGGCTAAATGAAATTACAATTCACAGTCTACATGAAATGAACTGAAGTGAACTGAAATTAAGGCTATATATATTCTCCTCTACTCTACTAAGTACTAAGTAAGTAAAATAAATACACCTATCAAAAGCACTGCATTATGAAAACATAATGATAAGAGTACAGCAATGCCATTCTACTGTGATAGGTTGCTTAAAATGTTGTGGCAATTAGTCAAAAATAATAATAATCATCATCTAGTGAACTGGTCTACCAGACCACCAAACATCAACACTACTGCACGTCTAACTGTGGCAAAATGTTTGTATGACTGTACCGTTTTAATATGAAAGTGTGCAAGCGTGCGTGTGCGCGTGTGTGTGTGTATGTGACGTGGATATGAGTGCACATGCTTGTGTGTGTATACGCGCACGAGTGGGCGCACGTCACTCGGGAGAGAGAAGCCGTCGACCACATTTCCAATTCCGCTCAATTTCAGCAGGAATCTCAGTAATCCTGCTGAAGAGCCGACGTTCTCCCACAGTGACATCCCATAATGGCACTAACACCAGAGTGGTGGGCGCCCGGTTACGGCTCCCGCGCTCCATTCGGCGCACGTTCCCAATCCCCCAACCTGTCTGTATGCAAACAGAGCCCCCTCTGAGGGGAACACTGAGCTGGCTGCCTTGCACTGAGCCCTGTGTAGACATATTTAATGCTTCAATAACCACTGCTTAAGACAGAGTGATGAACGCCAGGGGCTTTCATTACAGCAAGATGTTTAAATGCACGTGTGCGCGTGTGCATGCACGTGTTCAACTACGGTGCATGCATAAATATGTGTTCCGTCACCATTTACCCAACAGGAATGTCTGTTGCCGTTATACCCAAAAGGTACATACTTTGCCTCTACAGCACCTTGAGTTTGTAGCTTTCGTGCTTTCCTGTGTCTATCCTGAGCATCTTCAGTATAGCTACATATGTATGTGGTGAATTAATTGGACTATAATCAGAAATAAAAAGAAGCAAATTTGCAAATCAACAGTCAACCATCAGAAAAGCATTTCTCATCACATCAGCAACCCGATCAGGCTGTAAAACACTACAATTGTGAATAGATTCACAGTATGTTGATAGCAGTGGGCCTAATATGCAAACGTCATCAAGACCACCAGCACCATGGCAGACTAGCAAATATGTTTACAGTGCAGTTAACAATAAAATACAAACTCAAGAGGATTTGCTTGTGACTGAAAACTGCATATTTGGTTGAAAATGTAGAGGCTGCAAATGAGTGTGGACCTATTAGTCTGTTTTTCTTTTTTTTCTTCATATTTTTGGCGAGATTTTAATGGCAAGTCTAACCATCTTTAAGAGGGCCAGTCGGTGTGTGTCCGGAACTAATCTCACAACCGCAAGACCGATCAATGCCAAATGTCTTTTGCACACTGCCAATAGGTCATAGAAGAACCTTCACACAAAAAAAAATCTAATATGTTTTATACTTTCTAAAATATTAAAAATAAATATGTCAATGGGGCTCTGATCAGATTGAAACCTTGCCCACATTTGGAGTCATATGTCACAGATACGTCATAGATACGTCATGGACAACTGGCCGTCAGTTGTCAGTTGACCGTCAGTTTCTGACGTCATAAATGAGACTGAGTCACAGGCTGGCCATATGAAGACTGAGATCACCGTTCTTATGTGGAGATTCGCCTGATTACATTTTATGTGTGCGATTAGCTCCTCCTCCTCTTCTCCAGGTGCAATTCCAGTTAGGGCCTAGTCTCCATGTGCTTGTCAGTGGCTGGAAGGCCCAGAGGCTGCCATGAGACATGCCTCTTGAAGCAGCTGGAGAGCAGGGTAAATACAGTCAGAAATGTGTCACGGCATCAGCGTTGGAGCTTAATGGCTGCTCCCATCCGTGTGTTATGTACACACACCAACAATGCAGAGAGATACACCCACATGGAATTGTGCGCATGCATGTAAACACAAGCTCACATCATGTGTAAATGCACACATGCAAACGCAGGCAGTGTGTGTACGCACGCATGCGCCACACGCACACTCACCATCACCCATCTCACTAATGTGCGTGTGCAAACAAATGGAACAGTATTATGCATGTGTTAAAACTGAAGACTAGGTAGATGGATGACCTTTAGCTCGCTGTAACACTTACGTATACTTAGATTTATATTATTAAAGTCATTTAGACAGCTTATATACCTGCCATTTGCATGTATACGGACTACACATATTTCTTTCTTCCACTTCAGAAATGATAAGAACACCCAAGAGAAAAGACACTCTATCCCCAGACACTCATCACCCAAAGAGAAAGAGCAGAGAGAGAGAGAGAGAGAGAGAGAGAGAGAGAGAGGGGGGGGGGGGGGCATTCAGAGCAAGAGAGACAGAGGGGTACTGTTGAGCCCAGCGGAGGGATCAATTTGCCCGCACAGGAAACTGTGAAATGTTAATCACAACTTTAATTTGGATTGCACTGCATTAGCATTTTGATGAACATGCAGGGATGACTGGTGTACTCCAGGCACCTTCAGATGCAACAAGCACAGAGGAAATGGTCATGTGATTAATTAAGGCTCACACACAGCAGATGGGCTCAGAGAAGAGCCTGAGAGAGAGAGAGAGAGAGAGAGAGAGAGAGAGAGAGAGAGAGAGAGAGAGAGAGAGGGGAATAGAGAGAAATAGACAGGTTGAAAGGGGACTGATGAAGAAGCTATTGGAGGAGAGAAAAAACACAACATTTATTTTCCAACAATTGACCTCCCGATATAATGGCCAGTGGTAGAAATGCTACTGTAAAAGGACTGGAGTCATAATAATGATTTTGTCTTGGCCAGCAAACACATACACAGAGTCATTATGAGGTCACAAAAGGCACAACTTCTGAGTCTGGGTGAAACATGCGTGCATGTTCTATACACACGCCCGACTGCTTCAATCTTGGACCACGCAATCTATCCCTTAAACACTAGTGTCCCTGTTCTGGGCAGATCCCCAAGCTCACAACATGTCGCAATGAGTAGCGTGTGATGCACTGTGAGCCTGTAGATCTGTTATTTCAACAAGTACAGTACAGTAGGGTTTAAGTGTTGAGCCCGATAAGATTCATAGTACGATGGAGCAGAAATTTGGTATTACAGGTCAATATGTACAGAGTAGTTAAATAGACTCAGGATTGTGCAGTGTAGGCTACATGGTGCATTCTGTCACAGCCTCGCTCTTGTCTTGAAATCTCTGACCGGTGTTTTTTTTTGGTCTTGATTCTCTCTTCTTCCCTTCCTCTATATAACATCTTATTACCCTTCCCTCTCACCCTCTCTGGATCTACAGTCTCTTGCATTTTTTAAAATCATTATTCTCTCTCTCCCTCTCTCTTTCTCACACACTCGCTTCCTCCATCCGGATTTATATGATGTTGCAGCGAATCGACTTTTTCAAATCTGTCCTGATTGTTGTCGATGAGGTTATCTATGAGTGTACAGAGAAGGAATGAGTGGAAAGGAGAAAGGGAGAGGGAAATGGAGAGAGAGAGAGAGAGAGAGAGAGAGAGAGAGAGAGAGAGAGAGAGAGAGAGAGAGAGAGACTACAGACATGAATTTCTGTGGTACTATAGCAGGCACTGCCGATAAATCATAAAGCAAAACTAAAACATGAGAGTGGTAGCCTACATGTGATGACAAATGTACTCCAGTTCTATACTGGACTGTAGAGGATGCAGACCATACACGGTGACTGCAGCTCATGCTAAGTGAAACCGCTGCGTGTTATCACGCGCACAAAATTACAGAAGAACGATTCTACCACCACAGCTCGGTCATATTCAGCATCACTATAGCTGCAAAAGATACAGCACGACCAAGGTCAATCACCCATGCACACTCCCGCAATCACCGCGAACCCCACCCCCAAATAACCCTCTGCCCCTTGCTTTTTTTTCATGCTGGGGAGAATTTCAGGCTTGCCTTCCCACAGAGAGGCATGATTTGTAACACAATAAAAATGCAGAGACCGGTGAGGTTCGGTGGGGTTGGAGGGGAGGGGGAGGGGGATAGGATGGCGAAGCGAGCTTCCCTGTTGTGACAGCCTATGGCAGGGCGCTAAGCAGGATGTCCGGGCTGGGTAATAAGTCTTCAGGGCTAGTGCAGAGCACATACCCTCAGAGCACTTCCCACACAGTAAAAATCCTCAGCGTTAATTTAACCCTAAGGACTTAAATTAACACTAAGGGTTTTTACTATGCAGTGCTGGGTTCCCTGATTGGCGGTCAGTTACTGACTAGAGGAAGAGGAGGACCGGGCACACATAGTTGTGCTGCCATACAGTGGGACTGATTTACAGTAGCTTTAAAAAATAAAATAAAAATAAATAAAAAGTACAAAAGTTTTGGTGTAAGAAGTTTTTGTGAAGAAACATGGACAAATACGTGTCGTGATATTTAAAAAAGAAACGTTTTACATTTGTGTATTATTATTATTAATTTATTCATGCTTTGTTCATGTTAAAGACATTTTAAGTAAACTGGCTCACCAAGGTGACCTCTGCCCCTGTGGCTATGTCTCCAGAAAGACTAATAAATAGGCCCAGGAAATGAGAGGCAATAATGAGGGATTCATCTCTGAAAGTGGGGGGTTAGATTTTGTTTTCAATACATGTGTCAGTGTCAAAGGCTTGAATGGTGAATTAAACAAATATTGCTGTACATTTAGAATTCCCTTTGCAGTGAAATGTGGGGGCATCTGAAATTATCCTCTTATTGGCTTTTCTCATTTGTCTTCAGTTATTTTTTAGGGAAGTAAGAAAATGATAGCCGGACATTTTCCTATGTTCCATTAATTTGCGAGGCTTATAAGAGCACTTTAGGTCAAACATGCACACATACATGCTCATTTGTTGCAGGAAGAGTATAGAGCTACTCTCGGGCAGCTCGACAATCTCCAATTATGGCAGGATGCAGCATCAATTTAAGTGCTAATTGTGTGCGTAATGAGAGAGACGACGTGCGTCCGCGCCCCCGTCATGCACCGCGCCCGCTGTGTGCCATTCTCCCCCATGCACTCCCCAGCTGAGCGCCTGCCATCTAATTAAACAACTCCATGCGCCACGGCGCGCTCATCTGATGCATTAATCCTCACATAAACGTGTTTGACGATGTCATTGTCAACAGTGTTGCCATGTCCGCTTATTATAAGCGACTTTGGCGTTCTTTTTCTGTGAAGTCGCTTGGAAATATTGGTTCGTTGCGGGTTGCGTTTTTTGGGGCTTGTTTCTAGATCCTCCAGAAAAATGCGATTATGCGATCACATAATTTATCGCATAGTCAGCCAAATGGCGCAGATTATAGGGGGGTAAAAAGAAAATCAAAAAGGGCGCATAATCGTATTTCCGCTCAAACTTCCGGCATATTTCGCAACTTTTCACATATTGCGCAACTTTTTGCATATTTCAGAATTTTCCGCATATTTCACAACTTCCCACATATTTCACGCATAAAATCACATAAATGATATAAGTTTCCGCATATTTCACAACTTTCCGCATTTTTCACATATTTCGCAAATTTCCGCATATTTCGAAACTTCCCGCAATTTCACTGCATAAAATCACATAAAAACCCTGCATTTTTCATGCAAATTAATGAGGATTTTAGCCTGAAAAATCAAGAATTTCAGCCTGCTTAATCAAGGATTTTTGCATGCATTTTTATGGAGGGTCTATGTTTCTAAAATGTAGGCTAGTTGCTTATTTTGGACTTGTTTACCAATATGTTTTAAACCAGTGGTTCTCAAACATTTTTATGTCAAGGACCCCCAAATTAAAATGTATTTGTCTGCAGACCCCCATCTGAAAATATTTAATGAAGGGACCCACTTACAAGATGTTGTGTTAAAATGTTTTTAAAAATATTACATATAAACATTTTTCCCATTTTTCTTCAAGATTCTTTTGAAAATAGCAGATCTACAAGCTCACAACGTGTCACATCACAACGCGTTGTAAGCTTTCAGATTGGCTATTTTCAAATAGCAGCTTTATATAGGTTTGTATTATAGGGCTCATGTAGCCTTAGCCTAATAGTTGCGTCTTTTGGCCTTGTTTTCCGTTTGCTTGTTTCTCTCGCAAAACCTGGCAATACTGATTGTCAACCTATTTTATGGCTGAGCCTCATGTAGGCCTTATGCTCTCTCGACTGTCCATCCATAGGCTATATTCTGCATTTTGTAGTTTAAAGTAACAGACCTGCAGCAGTAGAGAGATTAAACGTTTGGCCTAAGATGTTTTAATATGGAAATATGCGCGGACAAACAGGATTATCATTCAGATGCTGGGTAAATTAGAAATATAATTAGTAATACATTGTTGTTGTGTTTTTAAGCATGGCCCTCCAAAAACGTGTAGCCTATAGAGGGGCAAAACAAACACAGTGCGTGTCTTGAACGTTTACTACGGTAAATACATGGTTTTATCCAAGTAAATACGGCATCTTCCTTATGGGTTTCTTCTGTGAAATAACCATGGCTATTCCAAAACGGGGAAAGACTAAATTGTCATTTATGTCGATTATATTTTTAGAGGCAGATTGCCACCATGAGTCAAGTTCAAAGCTGTTATTGCAAAAGTCTACAGTCTTGATGGCATATTGCATCAGCAGGTCATGGCACATACCAACATATTTTCTTGACCAAATTGTCACTGGAAATTCACTCTTTATATGCCACTTTCATTATGGTGTGTATACATACGTGTACAGATTATTTGTCTCCTCTTGCACTGACGGTTGCTTATTTTGGCTTTTACGCGGACAATAGCATATTGCCCGTCATTTGTCAATGATATTATAAGTCCTCTTTCAGCCTTAATATTGGGAGTATAATGTGGTTGTTTTCTCCTTAAACGCCTCAATCGGCAGCAAATATTCTCTAATCGGAATTTCACAACCTGTTGCAAGTTGACGGGGTCCTGTATGTTGAGATATATTTTCTCTGCTGAGATTTCACATTCATCTGCAGCCTACGATAGAAGATCATGCTGGGAGAGAGAGTGATATTGGTAGAGAAAGTGAGCATGAGTGGTAGGCTATATAGGCCACTATATACCCGTGCCTCTCCTCTCCTCTAAAAAAAAAAGGGCGACATTTAATGAAGAACTGGCTATTGGATTATACGATGTGTTAGCAATAGACTCTAGATAGATTATATATGTTATTTAATGTCATTGCAAAATAATTATTTTGTTGCCATTTGGGGGGGAAAGCGTAATTTGCTAAATTAATATAGGCCTATACTCCATTAATTGGGGTTTATGATTTTGGGGGACAAATTAACTCAGTTGTGACAGCTAGACCTGATTGTGTAGCCTACATTTTCCGCGACAATTTTGATGAGGCCAGCAACATTTAGGCAAATTACACCTTTTTTTGTTCTTTAAGTAAACCAAAATCTATTTTTTTTAACAGCACTGGCATGTGTCAAGAGACTGAAATTTGAAAAAGGAGGTTTTCTGATTAATCTGTCTACAATAAATAAAGCTCTAAAATGGTTTCACACAATCACACAAGTGGAGAGTCAGCCACAAGTAGCCTATCCACATGAATGATACCAGAACATCTTTTCACCGTTTTCTATAGCCTACACATAAATATACTGTATATCAGTGATTCTCAAAGTGGGGTCCAGGGACACTCAGGGTTCCTTAAGGGGTTCTAAATTGACCCTTACAAGTCTGTAACTCTGACAGTGTTCAAATGGAACCAAATGGACCCGTCCATTTGTACACTGTCAGAGTTATGATGGGCCCTTCAAATGTTCAAGTTTGAGAACCACTGCTGAATATAGCCTACCTGTGGTACGGGTCAGAGCCTGAGGTGAAAGTCTCACAAAAATCTCAGTCCATTTAAAAAAAAAGACTATAGTGTCTGCGTGCGCGCGCGTGTGTGTGTGTGTGTGTGTGTGTGTGTGTGACCAATGAACAAGTGTATTTCAACAATGCTGCCCAATGAGAGCCTGGGTGTGAGTGGGCCGGTCCTGGAGCACGCAGCTCAGCAGAGAAGACACACATTGAGCTAGTTGGGAGACAGGCTTTAATTGTGAGAGGTGTATGCAGCGCATGATGCAGCGAGGGGTCCGCTAGCCTTTCCAGGTGGAATTCTTCTAGGAGGAGCAACACGACAACCGGTGAACCCGGTTCAGGACAGCTGGAAATCCCTGCGGGCATGCAACGCTATGGAATCCGAGCAAAAGTAGGAACTTGCATGGTTTATGAACATTGCAGCATATTTTAGAATCGTGCGATCACGATTCTTATGGGCCTACTGGTCCATAGGATTAACCATGCAGCTATTTTTAAATCATCTTTAGAATGTAATGTAGTAACATGAATGCATATAGGCAATATGATATGTATTTTCAGTCTATGCAGCGTTTAAGTTATTTGTTATTGCTATAGTCGCTGTGCAAGGCCTGTATATAGCCTATATCGTCTTTCAAAACAAAATATACAATATAGGCCTATACTTAATATAGTCCACATAGGGCATAGTAGGCTATATATTATATATATGCCCTATGTGGAATATATCGTTTATAGAATACGCCTGTAGTTGTTGCTGTTGTTTCAGTCACTGCTGCTGTTACATCTTATGTTTTCCCTCTGCTGCTGCTATTCTTATTTTAATTATGTCAAGAGAGGGGAAAAACAGGCTATATGCGTGAATAATGACACGGGTTGTACTTGATCTTGCAGGTTTTGTAGGAATGCCAGTCATGGCACCATGGAGCGTCCATCGGCTTTATGACTGCAAGTTTAACTACTTCAACTCAGAGAATCTCAGCGTATTTAGTCCATCAGACTGGCCAGGAGATCGAGTTCCTTGGAATCCAATCGGTTTAGACTGGATGTAAAAGTATCGCTGCCGTTTTTTTAGTTGACGAGACGAATATCATGAGAAGGCGACAAAACGGAAAGAATTCTGTCCCTGTGTTTTGAATGACCATCAGCGTGGGAGTCAAGGAAGGAATAAGGATATATAACCGCATATCTCCAGAGGGAAGGAGGACGGCGACATGAAGGAGAAATCTAAAACTGCCGCAAGGACTAGACGAGAGAAGGAGAACAGTGAGTTCTATGAACTGGCCAAGATGTTGCCCCTGCCGTCGGCCATCACGTCTCAGCTGGACAAGGCGTCGATCATAAGACTGACCACAAGTTACCTGAAGATGAGGATCGTCTTTCCTCAGGGTAAGCACATTATATCCTCAAGGTTTTCATTTATATGTCTATTATTTCTCTTTTATGATTTAACTATGCCAGCGCTGTCTATACCCTAATTAACGGAGTGGTTCTCAACCTTTTCAGGCCATGACCTCCCAAAATAATATTTGAACTGGGGACCCCCCAGAATAAATATTGTGAAAATAGCAGATCTACAAGATTGTAGATCGGCTACTTTCAATTGTTTTGCCTCTTTCTTATATCATTTGACAATTTGGCCAATGTTTGACCAGTTTTTATATTATAGTTTGTTGATTAATTTTGATGCCGTAATTGTAATGTTTTTTATTATATTAAAAAGGTCTTAAAAGTCCTTAAACTGTCACTTCACTGTCATCTGGGGACCCCCACAAAATCATGTGGGGACCCCCCTGGGGGTCCCAACCCACAGGTTGAGAGCCACTGCCCTAACAGACCCTATTATTTATTTTGAGTTGTTTTAGTTGTTTAATTCAGTGGGCTCGCATTAATAACCAAATACCAATCTATAGCCCACTATAATTTCTTAATGAATTCATTCATTTTTTAAAATAGTACTGTGTATAGCACAATATGCACAATCAAATATTATTTGGCTATAACCTCTACCCATTCGAAAAATATAACATTGACTGTCTCACCCAAACATTTCCCACTGGGACACGTTCGGGTGAGACAGTCAAGGTTATATTTTTCATGTATATGTTTTTTTTTTTTCATTCATATTTAAAATTTATAAAGACACTATGTCTGCAGCCTGGGACAGTCCCTGGCTGCAGACATATATAGTGTCTTTATAAATGGACCTAGGTCAGTGAATCGAAAGGCGTCAGCAGGCAAACGATTTGCAACCATCTCTTTAGGTCTCTGCAGGATTCTGCTTTGCGTGACCGAGAACAAGACGCACCAATTATATACAGCTGTATGGTTGTAATCACCTCAAGCCGTGTAAAGCAGGAGACAAACCTATAACAGCAGCCTTTCTCTTCAATAATGTAGGCTATATGGTGCAGAAATGACAAGGGTATATTGTTTTTCTTTAGCTGGACATGAATGGGACAACCAAACAGTTTCACTTGTTATTGTCACCGTTATAACAATTAGTAATCGGGGTTAGTGTAAACTTGACCCCCCCCAAAAGACGAGGCCTATTATAGCCAGCCTGTAATTCAGATTCAGTGATATCTAATAATAACTCAGTTATACACAGTATCAATGCAATGTCAGTCTCGAAAAAACTGCTTTCAATCACCCTTTCTTCTGATATTTTGATAGGTCACCCAATGGAAAAATATACAGTAAGCTAATAAACATCCTATATATAATTAGGAAGACACATACAGAGGAGAGGAGCCTATATAGCACATATATGGATAATCGCCAAGCACCATGGTGTGCATTGCACACACTGTGCAATGCACATGTGCATTTCATGTCAGCCTACAGTATAGGCTATATCTCCTTTGTTCTCAGTTGGAAGCCGCAGGCCTGGACAAAACATCCATATCAGGAGAGGATTTAGGGGTGTCAAGAACATTCACTATCCCCTTTCTATCATATATATCTATTATTTCAGTATCTGTCTGCATATCTGTGTGTGTGTGTGTGTGTGTGTGTGTGTGTGTGTGTGTGTGTGTGTGTGTGTGTGTGTGTGTGTGTGTGTGTGTGTGTGTGTGTGTGTGTGTGTGTGTGTGGGGGGGGGGGGGGGGGGGGGGGTTAAACCTAACCAAGAGCAAAACAGTAAAATTAGCATTTTTTTTAAAGAAAAAAAAGAAAGAAAAAAAGGCTAATTGTCATGATATGTCACCTGTCACTGTAAAGGGACATGTTTGTTTTATTCACAACATGCTTTGGTCATTTTTAATCCATCATTTGAAACACCATGATGCTCTCAATTGCCCCCAAAAGACCTATATGATGGTTGTGTATCCGACGAATAGGCCTATTTATAGATGACGGGACAGAATTAAACTCGAATTGTTTACGTGTGTTTCGAGTGAATGGCAAACATTTGAGAATAAGAGGTGCTCTTCCATACAATGTTGCACCATACACTGCATTACCTATCTGATATATATTAGTCTTTTCACATCACCTCCAGCCTAGAGCTTGCATGGATCTGCTATTTTTGAAAATGTTTTGCCTTCTGACACTCAAAATCGGGACGCCATGAAAGCGGTTAAGCATGCAGGCCTATGGTCAATACGTGTGTGTGTGTGTGTGTGTGTGTGTGTGTGTGTGTGTGTGTGTGTGTGTGTGTGCGTGTGCGTGTGCGTGTGTGTGTGTTATTTTACAAGTAGGACCCATGTGCACAGTGTGTGTGCTATTTTGTATTATGTTTAATTATTTTGTCCTTACATAAATTACTATTGTTACTTTATTTAAATTATTTTATTTTCCGATTAGCAAAAACCAAAGAATTTCACTCTCATGAACCTGTAAACCTATATGTAACAAATAAAACCTTGAATCATGAATCCTGCACGATCTTAATTATGTGATTGAGTGTGCGAGAAAGACGTTTATTGTCTGTCTCAGATTTTTTTGCTGCAAGGATTTGTAACTAATCTTAGAGACTATCGATTTAGGATTTTATGGCCTTCAAAAACATGTATAATTATTAGGTTATTAATATTATTATTATTATAACGTTAGACTATAATAAGTGTAGGGTATGTAGGCCCTATATATTTAAATAAATACACTAAATCATTTCACTAGGCTATGCACATTTGTGTTGACCAATAAAATACAAAAACACAATTGAAAAACGGTTGTACAATAACTAAATATTTGACAGAATAAACGCTGACATGTGCTGTTGGTTCTAGGTTTGGGTGAAGCCTGGGGTCAGCCTAGAAGATCATTGGACAATGTGGGGCGTGAGCTCGGATCCCACTTACTGCAGGTACATAATGGCCCACGACACGAAACTAATTAACAATCTGTTATAACAAGCTTATAAGATCGGCTAATTGGTGTAACGAAGCAAATTGTGTGTCGTGTATTACAGACATTGGATGGGTTCATCTTTGTCGTCGCTCCAGATGGGAAGATCATGTACATTTCAGAAACAGCATCGGTCCATTTGGGACTGTCTCAGGTTCGTTTTGGGGGTTTCTTTAGCATTACTTTGTATTTCCTTATTTCCTTAAAGGGATAGTTCACCCAAAAAGCTACGTATTTTCGTAATTACACACACCCCATGGAGCCTTGAATTCATGGAGATCTTTTAGTTTTTGTCGCATTGCTAAGCCAATATTAGGATGACCAGCGGACACTCAATGGAGACTCCGCCGGCGCCGGTCATCAAATTATTGGTTTAGGAGTGCGACAAAACAAAACAAAAATCTCCATGAATTCAATCGATAGAAAATAAGTCATTTTGGGGGTGAACTATCCCTTTAATAAATTAGCACTTTGCATCTCACGCAGCTGGTGGTCTCCACTGAGCCTATATGCCTGGGCTATTATTTGTTCCTTCTCTTTAATACGAACGTGTCAAACCGATCCGCGTTAAATGATCATAAGCCTTATAATTATCCGAGGTCTTTTTTAACAGGTAGAGTTGACTGGCAACAGTATTTACGAGTATGTCCACCCGGCCGACCACGATGAGATGACGGCCGTCCTGACCCCGCATCAACCTTACCACTCTCATTTTGTACAAGGTATATTATAAATGTGTCGCGATCTTCATTAGACACGCTGAATTGTTTAAGCGTGATTTGTAGCCTATAGTCTACCTATGAGCTCTGTTTACCAAACAGTTTAGCTCAAGAAAGACCCAAAAGAGAGATTTGACGTTTGCCTGGCTGGGACCCAAACTAGTGACAACAGCATGACTGAGCTTGTAGATCTGCTATTTTCACTACTTAACGTTCTATTTAATTTATCCATGGAAATTATTAGATGTTAAGAAATAATTTTGGAAAATGTTGGTATTGTTTTTAATTGATGAAAAGTTGTGATTTTTGTGTTTTTTTAATCTTTTGAAATATCATTTTTTTTAAATGAGTCAACAATAGAAAGGGGACATTTAGTTTCAGTGGGAAGAACGATATAGGCCTATACTAATTAATGTGTCATTTTTCAGAATATGAAGTGGAGCGCTCTTTCTTCTTGAGAATGAAATGCGTGCTGGCTAAAAGAAATGCCGGCCTCACCAGCGGTGGATATAAGGTAAGGCTATTAACCCAGAAACCTTTATTAGAAAAACATGTTTTCAATTCATTAACCTCAGAAATTACCAATTTATATGAAGTTAATTGAAATAATCGCATGTAAAGTATAGTGTAAAGCACTGTTTCCCAAACAGTGGGTTGGGACCCATTTGTGAGTCACGGACACATTTGTATGGGTCACGAGTAAATGCAACATTTTTCTTGAATTAGAAACAAATTCAATGATTTTTAAAAATAATTTCATGAATTAAAAAAATAAAAGTTTAAAAAGTACTGAAAATAGGCGATCTACGAGCTCACAACGCAGTGCGAAGCAACGTGTTGTGAGCTTGTAGATCTGCTATTCTCACTTGTTTGGGTGCCAGGCATTTCTCTTTTGGGCCTTGAGCTAAAACGTTGGGGAACCACTGGCCTAAAGGACTAAAATAATGAAACACGGGCCCCATGGCCTATATTTACAGTCTATGTTTTTAATTAAAATAAATTGTTTAGGCCTAAACCAACTGCTATAGCCTAGTCCACCGTTTCCCAAACAGTGGGTCAGGACCCATTTGTGGGTCGTGCATGACACATTTCTATGGGTCACGAGTAAATAAATATAAATATATTATTTCAAAACATTTTTTTTTTTTAAATCAAGAAAAACTTGAACAAAAAAAGCAAAATGTTTCATGAATTAGAAACAAATGCAATGTTTTTTAAAAAAGAAAGTCATACATGAATATTTTTAAATAAAAATCAAAGAAATTCCATACATAAGAAAACAAATGTTTTAAAAAAGTAGTGAAAATGGTGAGCTTGTAGATCTGCTATTTTCACTAACTTGGGTCCCCGGCCGGCAAACATCCAATTTCTCTTTTGGGTCTTGAGCTAAAACGTTTGGGGAACCACTGGCCCTAGTAGTCTGTGCTTAAAACCAATGATTGTTCTGTTCTCCCGTGGTGATCCAGGTGATCCACTGCAGCGGCTACCTGAAGATCCGCCAGTACAGTCTGGACATCTCTCCGTTTGAAGGCTGCTTCCAGAACGTGGGCCTGGTGGCGGTGGGACACTCGCTGCCCCCCAGCGCCGTGACGGAGATCAAGCTCCACAGCAACATGTTCATGTTCAGAGCCAGTCTGGACATGAAGCTCATATTTCTAGATTCCAGGTATATAGGCCTTAAAACCCCTTCACAGCATTAAAACCCATTAAGACCTGAGGCAGATTCTACAAATGTCTTCTAAATCCTACAACAGTTTTCTAGAAAAACGTATGTTGCTTTATAGGCCTATCAGTGGTTCTCAAACTATTTCATGTCAAGGACCTCCCAAAATTATATGTATATATATATATATATATATATATATATATATATATATATATATATATATATATATATATATATATATATATATATATATATATATATATATATATATATATATATATATATATATATATATATATATTTATTCAAAGATTTGCAAAAAAAAATATATAGCAGATTTACAAGCTCATAAAGTGCACAAAGTGACACACTATGAGCTTGTATATCTGCTATTTTTAAATAGCCAACCAATATGCTATATACCGTATAGCTAAAATCGAAAATGACACAGATGCTTTCCCGGATTGAATGGGTTAACAGAATTCTTAAGCCCAATTCATAGCCCCACTTCATCGCATCAAAAATAGCTAACCTATGACGATGAGCATGTAGGTCTGCTATTTAAATCAGGCTTTCCTCAACTCCACTATTTCTTTATTGATTTGTATGAATTCTTTGGGAAGTATTATTTTTCCTTGTTTGACATATTGTTGAAACAGTTGCTTTTGTTGCATTTGAAAGCAGCGTGACATCAAAAGCAATCAGACCATGTTTTCCCACTAAGCAGATGCTTAGACATGATGATATCACATCAGCCTAGGTTACAGACTGTAGCCAAGCCATACAAGAATGTTCCCAAGCCAGTTAAAAGAGTTTTAGATAAGGAAGGGGGTAAATCTGCAGAAAAACAAGGTTTTATTTATCCACCATTACTGAGATACTGTATGTGAAAAAGAAACTTCACTTTGCATATTGTCAACTTCCCTCCTCTGCAGGGTAGCAGAACTGACTGGTTATGAGCCCCAGGACCTAATAGAGAAGACCCTGTACCACCACGTACACAGCTGTGACACCTTTCACCTGCGTTGTGCACACCACCTCTGTGAGTTGAAACAGGTCTAACCTATGTTGCTGTCGCCAAGGACCCCCATCTCAAAATGTTTTATTCCAGGGACCCCCGGAAGCAATATTCAAGCTTTGAAGCAGTATTTAAAGATTTGCACACATTTTCAAAGATAGCAGATCTACAAGCTCATAGCACGGCACGAAGGGATAAAGGTTTTGTAAGACTATTTCAGCAAGTGGCTTGTACGTTTTTCAGTGTGTCGATGAATACACAGCATATGCTCATGAATACTTTACTGTCCACCCAAATATTCATGTCAGCCTAGCATGCGCGCGCGCGCCCACACACACACACACACACACACACACACACACACACACACACACACACACACACACACACACACACACACACACACACACACACACACACACACACACACACACACACACACACACACACACACACACACACACACACACACACGGCTCGAGAACATGAAATACTGTAACTCTACCCAACACAATCTGTGACATCGCCCTTGTCTTTCCTCCGCAGTGCTGGTGAAGGGCCAAGTCACCACTAAATACTATCGTTTCCTGGCCAAGCACGGAGGCTGGGTCTGGGTCCAGAGCTACGCCACAATTGTCCACAACAGCCGTTCCTCCCGGCCTCACTGTATTGTCAGCGTCAACTATGTCCTCACGTAAGGCTCATTTTACTAAGTCCTAACTGAAGTCCTAAATGACATTCCACCCTCCATTCTCTTTCCTATCTCAAATGTAACGGGCTATAGAATAGTAATAGTCTTCTCTAAGAATTGCGTAAAATTTAAATTTAACAGATTTTCCTCAAAATGGACAGGCAGCTTGAATTAATATTAACGTTAAACATTAACAGACATGTTACCGCACAAAAGTGAGCTAGGATGGAGGAAATAGCATACACTGTATCACTGGGTGTTTGCATACAGCAGAGCATTCAGCAGCATCATAAATATTTATATCAAGTAAAATTGTACCGTGCACCAATTTGTGCCAGACATCCCAGCAACTAACTCACGGTGTCAAAGGCAGCGAAAGGTCTTCATCTCTCAGAGAAATCTTTATCCTTTGACAGTTTTCCCCCTTTAATTCCCTGCAAAATACTGAAGCTGCTTTTCGCACGTTGCGCGTTATGAGAGTGCAAAAAAAAGAAGAGAAATCATTGCAGCCCTTTGAGACGGCAAGACAAACACCAGGGTTCAACCCCATCACAAAACCTCTACTGTCACAATCGATCTGCAGGCTACGGAAAGAAAAATCCATAAAACGGTGAACTGGGAATCAATAGCTATCTCAAAGCGGCTGCCCATGTTAGTTTGGTTGATCCACACGTACCTCTTATTTTGTGTTTGCTTGTGTGTGTGTGTGTGTGTGTGTGTGTGTGTGTGTGTGTGTGTGTGTGTGTGTGTGTGTGTGTGTGTGTGTGTGTGTGTGTGTGTGTGTGTGTGTGTGTGTGTGTGTGTGTGTGTGTGTGCATTCTACATGTATGAGCTCATGTGTGTTTTCTTGCACACATGTTTGTATGGGTGTACAAATGTGCATGCATGTGTGTACATGGTAAATGTAGTCGTTATGAAATGTCTTCTTGAGTTAGGATGTCTTTCATTCAGTATCAGTGACAATTAGCAATAATAAATGATTGCTAATTTATGTAAAATAATTTTATACTACATGTCGTCGCTGTCGGACAGAAACCTTCTATCTCTGTATTTCAACTTTTTAATGTTTTTTAGTAAATAAATGTCACACAAAAGTATCAAATATAGCCAATCTACACGACGTGTAGCGATGCATCGAGAGCTTGTAGATTGACTATTTTTGCTATTTCTTTAAATGTTTAAAGTGAAAGCGAAAGTGGGTCTGTGGAATTTATAAATATGTAACCAATTAAAAGTATTAACAAGAGCTTGTTGTGACTAAATAATAACCACATTGGATCCATTGGAACACAGGTTCTTTATTCCCATTTCCTGAAAAGTAACGCTTTTGGACGTACAAGGTTTCCACCTGACAGCAACAATACAGTTGAATGGTACTGGCGTATTACACGTATCCTGCATGAGCACTCCGAAAACAATGATAACAATTATAATACAACTATTTGCATAGCGTACATACAGTACAGTAATTGCACAAGGTGTATTACTGAACCGAGAAAAAAACACAGCAGTTGCAGTATTAGTACAACTTGAAGATTCAGTCACCTTCTCCTAACCACTTTCACACGGGGCAAGTCATTATAGGCAGTGGCAAACATTTAGAAAAATCGAAAATAAATGTAGATTTGTTTTTAAACTAGCAGATCTATAAGTTCACAACGTGTCGCATTGTGAGGCATTGCACAGTACAATTTCAATTTATTTAAAAAATACAGGGCTTAAGTGGTTAATCGAAGAAGATTCCATTAATACATCATGATTGGGAGTTTTGCTGGTGGCACATTTCAGATGTGAGGTGGTCTGACATTGACCCCGAGGTGGAATTCTGCTAACACAGCTGAGTTTGCACAAAAGCCCAACCGTATTGGCTCAGACATAAGTCACCCAGGTCACAGATAGGATGCAGAGCCCAGCCGCCACTGCAATACCTGCAAGAGCAAATAACTCTTACACACTATCTAAACACAGCCTTTCCCCTAAAGTGTCATACATAAAGAATGGGTCATATTTAGAGACATATTAAAGAGGCTGTCTGTGTGGGGGTCAGGGATGGGCCACAGGGGGTTTCAAATGCCAGTAGCTACTATTACATACTGTTGATGTGATAAGTTAAGAATAGGGCCATGTTTGCTGAGTTCTTGACACAGGAGACTTTTTACTCCCTGGACGTTGACACTCAGATGGAGTTCAGCGGCAGGACAGTAGGTTAAAATGTCAGAAATGGCTCATGTACTGTCTTCACAATATACAACAACCAATCACAACCACTGGCCTCCAATCAATCAAAAAAACTTGCATGTGTGTGTGTTTGTGTGATTAGAGAGTGCAAGTTGAGACTCAGAGTAAGTGGAGGCATAGTGTTGACACTAAGGGAAAGGTTGGAGAGAGAGTGAGAGTATGTGTGCGTGTGTGTGCGCGAGTGTGTGTGTGTGTGTGTGTGTGTATGAGTGAGAGTGTGTGTGAGTGTGTGTGTGTGTGTGTGTGCGCGCGCATGCGTGCGCGTGTGTGAGGGGGCGCATGGCTACACACATTATGTTCCGGCAATGGTTGTATGGCAGCAAAGAATGATTAACTTCACCTAGGGTGTCTGTTAGTCTTCTCATACTAGACTACTCAATACAAAGAAATGGTTGGGCTTAATCTCAGTAGTTTATCTTAAATGCTGTTTTCACTTCTCATAGTCCTCACAATCACTCCATTCACAGAAAGAGTGTTTGTGAAATGGGTCTGTTTTGTTATCTATATGCAATATTGGCCAAGTCGTCTGCTACAGAGTGATGTCACATGGTTTGTACACTACTGCTACTAGTACACTGTCACGCTGTAAAGAAACACTGAACAGCCGTATAAATTGCATAAATGTGATAGGTAACACTATCACGTTGTTGGGAAACACTCAACACACATTAGTAAATTGTGATAGGAAACACACTACCGTGTATGAAACAAAAGTTCCCCAGATTAAATTGAGCTTGATGGTAGCCTGAAGGCTAGAGAATCAACCTCCAGAAACAGCTGGAAAACTCTGGGCAAGGAAAGCGAATGAGTCACGACCCCTAATCCCCCAACAACACAAACCACCGAGGTGCCTTTGGGCAAAGCATTTCATCTCAATTGCAATGTTTGACAGCCAGCCACAGAGGACTTGTGGTTGGGCTCCACAGCTCCCAGGTGTGAACGTGTGACTGATTGAACTCTACCCTGGATAAGCACAAGTTAGGAAAACATTTATTTAGATGTATATTTATATATTTGTTTTTGTTTGTCGGACAGGGAGACTGAATATAAGGGAATGCAGCTGTCCTTGGACCAACTGAGCCCCAGCAAGCCGGCGTTCCCCTATGCCACTGCTCACACCGAGGACAGGAAGGCCACCAAGTCACGTCTGACACCCGGCAAGGCCAAAGCCAGAATGTCACCCTACCCCCAGGTAATAAACAGCCCATCAACTGAGACATGCTCATCACATTCTACTTGGCTATAACCAGAAAATACAAACATGCTTCCATATTTAGTGAGCGTGAAGTTTAACCTCATGAAACCTATAGCGTCCCTATTCTGGGGTGAACATACCGCAAAAATAGAAGATCTACAAGCTCACAAAGCGTCGCCATTGCAGTCAGTTGAGCTTGTAGATCGACTATTGTCGTTAAAGAGATTTGGTGTCGGGGGGGAAAAAAGGAGGGGACCTGGGGGATTCCGGTCAATGAAGTATATAGGGTTTAAGTGGTTTAAACAAACAAATTCCAGCAAGTATAACTCTGTCCAACAGTTCTCAGCTTTCAACCCTGAGCGCTCTGAGTCGGATCAGGACAGCCAATGGGGAGGGAGTCCGCTGACAGACTCCGCCTCGCCCCAGCTGCTGGATGGCGGGGAAGCTGCGGAGGCATCTTGTGCCTACAGACTGTATCCAGACTCTGGCCCCCTGTGCTACGGACTGGGCATCACGGAGGAGGACCTTGCCCACGCACAAGTCCATCCTAATGCCAGCAACTGCGACCGCGTCCGCTGCCAGGGCGGACGCTACTTCCTGGGGACTCCCCAGTCGGGGCGTGAGGCGTGGTGGGACGCCACGCGTTCAGTTCTCTCGCTGCCCAAGTCAACGCTGGAGAATGGCGAGGGCTATGACATCGGCGCTTACCACGGTGCGATCCATGGTGAGATGATAGGTGTGAGACCATGGCCATCTGTTTTGCAAAATAACCCTGGATGTGCTACTCGGACTTGTTGTCCAAATGTCATCACAGGCCATGCTAAGTTGTTTACACCGTCTACTGCCAACGTGCCGATTGCTACCATCTGTTGTGCAAAAATTGCTTCCAATCAAAAAGCCAAGTCATTTCACATTTCACTTCCCCAAAGTAGTATCTTCCCAGCCACACTTTTACCAAGACATAACTTGGTCTAACAGACATGTATGTATATATTAAAAACATTTGTTTTACTCAAATACACAAATAATAGTTTCAGTAACTCTCATCTATCACATAAGAAGCAGTACACTAGAACTCCAGAATATATTTGTGTGCAAATATATGAATGTATGAACATTTGTTCACCTTCATCATGAATACAACCAGAACAATACAGGAACCGAATTACTCATTAACCCAATTCATTGTTTTGTAATCTGGCCACTTTCTCTGCCAGGGCGGGGCCACTGGGACGAAGAGAGTGTTGTGAGCTCCCCAGACGGAGGCGGTTCCACCAGTGACTCAGGAGAGCGTTACCACGGCGACCACTTCCGGGCCAGCCCTCAAGAGCCCAGCAAGATGGAGACGCTCATCCGTGCCACACAGCAGATGATCAAAGAGGAAGAGAGCCGTCTGCAGCAGCACAAGGGGCCCATGGACGTGTCGGGCCTCGCCAAGGCTCACAGCCCTTGCTTCGCGGCCTCCCTCCCCCTCTCCAACCCCGGGTCGAGTGTGGTGTGCCGCGGCCCCGGAGTCGCCAGCATTGACCTGACCTCCGAACGCCTCCACCACCGGGACAGTGGCAAAGTGCCCTGTCCCCACGACAACGACGACAACGCAACCAGTCCAATCTCCTTGTCCCGTCTCAGCAGCCCCAGCTCCGATGGGATCTCCAGGTCAGGCCTGTCCCTCACTAAAGAGTACATGCAGACAGATCTGTCCCCCCACCCGCCGCAGGCACAGGGCAGCCCGCTGCTTTATCAATCCCAAGACAGACAGCCTCTGGACAGGCAAGCATCAGCCTATGCTTTGACTGGCTACTCTCTAGAACACCTGTATGATTCGGAGAGCCTGCGCAGCTACTCTGGGCTGAGCTGTGGAGGGGTCCAGTATGACATGGCCTCACATATGAGGATGCAGGCGGACCAGATGCAGGGACACAAGGCCACCTCAGTTATCATCACCAATGGAAGCTGACCATATCTTATTCAGATGGCCCCGATTGCCTAAATGAGGACGTCGCAGCAAGGTGTCACTGTATGCACATACCGACATGCAAAATACTGACATGGTGTAAAGTAAAAAAAAAAGATTGACACAATTAGATAGGAAAAAGGCAAACTGGCTTGACGGTCCCTTGGTAGTGCATTCAGCAGTCTTTTAACACCAACTAACTAGTCCAGCATGTACGCTGTTACCTTTTTCTATTTTCACTGAGGATGTTTTCACGAGATTCAGATGATCAAGCATTTTGTGACTTATCCTTGATATTAACTAAGATAAAGCTGAGGGATTGCTCCATTACATAGGGATTCTTGGTACTTGAAAAAAATAAATAATTCTCTTCCCTGTAAAAGCGACTCAAGTTTTTGAGTGTGGTTAAACATCAACCAAGCGTTTCTGTCCTAACCGTCTCATGCATCAGTGGTCCTTTGAGTTAATCTGTCCCAGTTTCAGTTTCCCAAGGCTCTAGGAAAATGTGCTGTTCCATTGCCCCTTCACCAAAACAGATTGCTTATGGCATAATGTTTTTCACGTACAATTCACCACAGGAAAGCGAGCGCTTCACGAAAGAAGATGTCAGTGTTTTCTAGTATTTATTTGTCCGTGCAGGTCTAATTGGCAAAATGTTGTTTTCTGTATGTGTTGTCATTATTCCTGTAGAATACTTACTGGCGGGATTATACTCTTTGTTTGAATGCTTGGATTTACTTTTTTCACCCCATAAAGATAAGCCAACACATTTTGAGGTTAAAAAGAAAATGATTCTACATATTCTATAGGAGCCATAGAGAGATTACAAGAATGTTTTTATTCTGTCACACACCATTGTGTGATGTTTGAAACTAGGATTTCTTACTTTTAACCCCCCATTATACACTTAAAAGAAAAGGGAAATGTCTTCTTTCACATATTTAACCACCGAACGGATGAGAGTTTTACTTTGTTCCCCCGGTATATTTCCACATTTCAGTTTGTATGTATGACTGGCTGGGTTTCCCAAACTATGTCAAATGTCTTTTGTTTCTGTCATTTTATTTATAATGTAAATACGATCACAACAACTTTTTGAACGAGTCACAAGATTATTTATTAATTGGAAGAATATGTCTTTTAAATATAAATACAGTTGCAATCAAAACATTTTGGCTGTGCTAGTTTTGTCTTACATCTGTTGCCAATAAAAGCTGGTTTGACAGAATAATTCTGCTGTGGCCAAAAAATACAATTACCATTTTGTTTTGTTTTGTCTCTTTTCTTTTCTTTTCTCCGAATTGTACGTACATGATAATATTTTGAGTTCCTTCCATAATACATGGGTAACAATGACTAAATATGACATGCGTTCAGCTTACGAGCCTGATTGAAATAACGAATTATTTGGACAAGAGCGCAAAATATTTTCTTCTATTTCATAGCAACAATGATTAAATAAATATTTGTAATCATCCCTTGTGAAAACTCTTAGAGATACAGTGCAGCGGAACACCAGTTAAAATCAAATAAAAGGGGGAAATAATAACAAAACCATCCGTTGCAAATCACTATGGCTTAGAGCAAACTGTTGCATGTGACTACTAAGCTTTCACTTTTTAAATTGTAGACACTTTGAATCTCATTAGTTGTGCTGCCAGCAGTGCCGGCACATGTTTCTGCTGTTTGGAGCAGTTTAACTCACACGTTTAACCACTTTGACCTCCCCGCAGAGGTAATTTCTCTTGCGTGTATTTTAATGTATGTAAGTTATTCATGTGTAGCGCTAGCACTGGCCCTGGCCGTCTGGGTTGGGAGAGACCTGGACACCGTCTGGGTCTGGATGCCGAGCTCCCATCAGTCACCGCTGACAGAGGCATCTGATGGGCTGCCAGACATCACCAACGCTGTCATTCCAGGAAGTAGAGCTATTACACTGCTCTGTTGTTGACATCATCCAGCTCTAGGATAGGGGTGTGTGTGTGTGTGTGTGTGTGTGTGTGTGTGTGTGTGTGTGTGTGTGTGTGTGTGTGTGTGTGTGTGTGTGTGTGTGTGTGTGTGTGTGTGTGTGTACACATTTACCCACAAATACATCTTTGTTTATAGTTACTTGGGATACAGACCTATGCATTTTTCAGTCACTCTAATAAGACTACAGTATAGTATTGGGCGCTAAAGGCATACACATGTAGAACTGGCTACAACTGCATCTACACAACAGGCCCATCGCCCTGAGACCAAGCATGCCTCTCTTCTTCTTCTTCTTCTTCTCTCTTTCTCTCTCTCTCTCTCACTCTCTCTGTCACGCAAGGGCACATGTGCATATACACATTTGCATGCACAAACACACACAAACCTCATCCTATCACTGCATCTTTGCTATTAAATGGCTCATAGTTAGAAGGCTCATGCAACCTGGCTGGTGAAGCTCAAAGAGGCTAAAATAATAATGCCTTATTCTTTTCTTCTGCTGGTCTGATATACTAGAGTAGAAGAACAAACCTGTGTACATGCAAACAATGATGTGATATCCCCTTCTAAACAGCTTGTGGGGCTGTCTGAACAAACCATGGCGCTGCAAATTTTGTCCGCTAATTGCAAATTATACTGTTCTATCATACCATATCATAAATGGAAAGCAGTGGTTGCATAACATTTGTTTACCTGTCAATTCATTAGCTACTAGAGAAGATAAAGGCATTGGCTCTATCATTGAGTTTTCTATGTACTGTAGGACCAAACCAGAGCCAGGTCAGGGATAAGGCTCGGTATCTCTGTAGTGGACCAGAATGGAGGAGAAATGAAGAAATGGTTCCTGACCTCACAAACAAGCCACAGGATGTGGGGGTTGTAGATGGCAAGGCTCACATTAACCCAAAATGTCCAACTTGATTGATTTCGGGTCTAGGATAAAGGCACAATTGCATATTCATACATCAATTAAAGTGCCGCTTCAGTGTTGCCTCTATAATTCAACGTGACACTTGGTAAAGAGGAATGCTCGTTCGATCTTTATTAAGCGGCCTCTGGCCAACATTGAAGAAAATGTTTCAACATGTTTCTCTACTTGTACATAGTACACTTGCGTGTACTATATGACCTTGTGGAATTATTATCAAAACAAAATGACATACAGTATTACCCCTCAGTCTAGTAGTACTTATCTGGAAAACACAACTTAACCACTTGAACCCTGCAGCATCCCTGTTATGGAGGGGAACATTAACCAAAAATAGCCGATCTACAATTCCACAACATGTCGGAGGAACACAACACGTTGTGGGCTTGTAGATAGGCTAATTTCGGCAAAGAGATTTGGTGAGAGGGGGGAAAAGTGCAGACCAAGTACAGAGCCAATCCTGGTCAAGTTAAAATTAGATTAGATGTCCTTTAGTATCCACAAAATCGTTTTGCTCGGGTCAATGCATATACATTCAAGACAAGACAATACATAAATATACACCACAATTAAAACGCCCAGCAAAGTACTCCAATTCTATTAAAGGTATGCCTATTACCTAACACTTGTGGAACGCTCATTAATGTGTTTGTGTATGCTTTCTACGTTTACTAAGTATAGAGGATTTAAGTGGATTCATTTGTTTATGTGCATTTATGCGCGCATGTGTGAGAAAGAGTCATGTCTCATGTGTATGTGTGGTTGTGCATGTGTACTCATGTCCTATTTTTAGACAGCGACCGAAAGGCTCTTACAGTTTAATTCCAGCATGTATATTTTTTACAAAGCATTCCACCGTGGGAATTGTGCCGTGTACAAATGCTACCACAAGCTTGCAGCTGTAGAGGAGTCCCTACTATCCAGGTATACAGATTACATGCACACATTTCACACAGAGTCATAAACACGCGCACCTCTAGTGTGTCCCTGCAAATGAGGCAGCCGACATAGCACAGAACCTGGGAAAAACCGCTGAAGCGCTGCATTTACTGACACCTCTTAAGGCTGTGTGTCAGACCCCAGTGCACCTGAACCAATTTAGATGTTCTGATTGGGTGGGCCAGGATATTGAGGCCATCACTGGTTGAGCTGATTGGCTGAGCCAGGAGACTGAGGTCAAGGTGGGATGTTGATCTAGTGACTGGAGAGGAAATTAGGTTTGTGTTCCAGCAACAGCATTGTAGCCCGTTAGTGATTGCTAATTTATTTAAAGTTGTAATCCAGAATCCACTGGAATACTCAAAACCTCATTATGCAATCAGATTGTTTTTTCTCCTTTTTTTATGAACTTTGCTTTTATTGTAAAAACAAAAAAAAACATTCTTCCAGTTACAGTGTAAGGGGTCACATCATATAAGATCTGCATCAAAACAGTCCGATCATATTTGTCCATTGTTACTGGTGGTGATGTCGGCTTGTTGGGTTCTATATTCAGTCTATTTCTCAAAGAATAGTCTCTTGCAATCTTAAAGTATGAGTTAGTTTCTCCATTACAAACATCTCTTCCACAATGCTCAGCCACTGCTCATGGACCAGAGGATCCACGTTGCACCATAACCTTGTAACTGCTTTCTTACAAACTGCCAACATTACTTTAACTAGGTATGTATCTTCTCTTTGTATATTTTCCTATGTCACGTTTCCTATACAGCACCGCACATGTTTTAGGTATATCATATAGCCTAGTATTTTATTCATCGCAGACCATACATTATCCCAATATCTTTCAAATTTTTGACAGTTCCAGAATGTATGTTCATGGTCTGCATCCTGCCCACATAATCTCCAACATGGCTGTTTCTTAAAATATCACTTTCCCCTTAATCCTTGGAGTTATAAAAAAATCTAACCATATTTCTTCCTAAAGAAAATCATATTGCTTTTATAATAATAAATAATAATAAATGAGCCATTTTATTTGAATAGTGCCCTCTTCACCCAAAAGCATTGGTTCACTTCGTAATTATTCTGTAGTTCAGTGGTTCTCAACGTGTGGGCTGGGGCCCACTGGTGGGCCATGAGGATATTGCAAGTGGGCCCCCAAATAATTGGCAAATAAATGATATTTTATTGATAATGAAACATTAATATTAAAAAGTGGTACCAATAAATAAGAACTAACGGTAGGGTAAGTGGTAATATTTGGTAAAGCTAAAAGTTTTGTGTTAAAAGGTTAAAGCACTATAATATTCTGATAGTAATAATTACAATAGAGTGTTTGTTCAGTGGCAGGGGTCTCCCTGTCTCTGGAGCTCTTTAATAAACAGAAAATACATTTTCAGGTGGGTTGCCAATCAGCCAACCCATTTATCAGCTTAAATTGTATAGTGCTTAAGTTCCAATTTTGTATGCTAATTTATTTGTGTCATCACTTCTGAATAAACACTCTATAGCAATAATATCAGAATATAGAGCTATTTTACATTTATTTTAGCAAAGCAATATCACCCTTTAAAGTATATAGTTCCATTGATCTAAAGTGGAATATATTAACTTTAGCAGTTTTGATTGGAGGCCCTTTGGCTATTGAACCTTCTTTTAAATAAAAACATTTCCATAAAAAGTTATCCCTGAACCAAAAACTGTTTATATGTAGCAAAAACCTTAAGCGAATCCCCCCCAAAAAACCCAAAACAAATAAACAAACACAAAAACAAATCCTCCAGCACTTAGCCATTAGGAAGACTTTATGAACACACGCACACATTCAAACACACACATTAGCACACACACACACACACACACACACACACACACACCGTAGCTCCGACAGTGTGAATCTAATGCTCCTCAATCCCGTGAATCCCTTTGTTCCTGATTTCACGCTTGATTTGCACACAGCTTTAGCCTGGCTGGTATCCTCGCTCCCCTTTCACTCAACTCCACAAAGACCATGAGGATCCCTGGCTCTTCTCTCTCGCCGCCTCGCCTCACTCGTTCTGTGTCTCTGTGATATAGGCTCTCCATCGCATGGCACTGAGTTGTGCTTTGTTTGTTTCAGCCTCAGTGTTCCCACTTCTTGTAAACACCTCGCTGATCCGCCAAGATCCCGTCACGGCAACTTTTGATGATGTCATTGCACATGTTTCACTGTATCTGAACGTATTTAGTCATGCCTTAGACAATGAGAAGATTCCACAGACACGTAAGCACGATGTCCGCTGTCCACAACTGTAGATTGCACTAAACGCCATACACATAAATCATTAATATTGATCATCCAAAATGTACTATGTGCGGTATCCATTATGCAAATATTTGAGTGTGTGTGTGTGTGTGTGTGTGTGTGTGTGTGTGTGTGTGTGTGTGTGTGTGTGTGTGTGTGTGTGTGTGTGTGTGTGTGTGTGTGTGTGTGTGTGTGTATACAGTTTGCACACAAATACTATTGGTGTCTTGACAACTTTACGGTATGAAGTTTCCAATGCTGAGAACACACATGAAGACTTAAACACCTATGGGGAGAAACGATGGAGCTTGCATAAACCTGTTATGTGCAATGAAGTAGATTCAGACTGATTCTGATTCTGGCCATGAAGACAAGATATTCAAGAAGATATTCAAGATCTGCACTTGTATCCTCTAAATTATTGCAGGTCAACATTGACAGGCAGCATGTTACCCTGTAGCGAGCGTGTATTTAGGATTCAAATCTGTCGCCTCTCAATCCGAGTCTCGGACCAGTCAGAGCCGACATGATTATATCAAACATGATTGATTTTTACGACAGGACTCAAATCTGCAAATCTGAACATGATCCTGCACTTTGTGATCCCCAATCCTTTACGAAGATTACGAACGTAATCTGCCAAAAGTCAGTCATTAAATGTGTGACGCCGAGGCTTTTCACAGTTCTAAAAGTCTTCTAGCATGTTCAAATACGTACTGAAAGGAAAACAACTTGCAAACTTTAAGGCCGCGTCAGTACAATTTGGGGCGAGGACATTCCAGTCCTTCAGATGTGGGAAACGTATTCCGTTTCTAAAGCAGGGCATCGACATGGCTCTTCTTATCCCTCCCTACAGAACCATCCCTCTGGCTCGCTCACTTCTGCTGAGCACTACTGAGCAATACTGTGACAGCTGCAGTAGAGGGGCAAAGGGAGAGCACAAGAGGAGACAGACGAGGGGAAAGCTAGATGAAGGAGAAAGAGGAGCTGAGAGAGAGAGAGGAGCTGAGAGAGAGAGAGAGAGAGAGAGAGAGGTGGGGAGAGACAGTCCCCAGGGAGAGGCTCCCGATGCTCCATGGAGCTAAGTTGCCTCCCTGCATGCCAATGAGGAGATTCCCCTGCAGCGGCAGCAGCGGCACCAGTGGAGCAGAGCAGCAGGAGGGGCTGGCACTGACACCGTACCGCTAGTCCTTGATGCACACTCTGCACACAAGGCCCAGGAACTGTCTATGAAGCAGAACAGATCAGAAATGATGGAATACCCTGACCTAGCCAACATTTTAAACCAATTTGTGTAGTGACAACGGCAAATTGCCTCTGTAAAACTTTGGCGGTCTCACTCCCTTTCTATATGAACCCTCTGTTTTAGCTATACTCTGCGTGGACTGGGGGGGGGGGGGGGGGCTACCTTTAAGACACTTCTCTATGACACTGTAAGGTGGTCTACGACGTCCACGGCCTCCGGTATTAACGCCAGCAGTGAGAGGAGTCTGCTAAGCATCAGAGACAGTTAACGTATGTCGGACCACCTCCACTTCCTCCTACCCCTCCGAGAAGGTTTAATAACTAATTATGTCAGGTCACTCGTCCAGATGGTCCTATCAGATGGGCCCACTGTCTGGAGCTCACCTCGGACAAGCACCTCCGACCCCTGATGGTCACGTCGCCCCTGGCAACACGAGGCCTAGGGGCCCCGGCTGGTGGGGGGATCGGGGGGCGCTGGTGGATGAGTTGGGAGTGTCCGTTCAGCGTCGGATGACTGCCTGTAAAGCCCAATGAATACAAGGCTCCCCGCCGAGAGCGCTGATCTCCACGGTCATGATTCTGTTATTACATGCCGTGTTCCTGTGATTAGCAGATGGTCTCGCGTGCACCCAGCACATGCATTTGCACGCATTTAACACACACGACAGCCCACACCGCATCAATGGACACAACCTGATACTCCCCTTTCTTATCTCATTAGGCGGCTATAGAAACATAAGAACATAATAGAGGGGAATTAAGTGCCCATGTGAATGTCAAAGGGGGGATGCGGCGGAAGATTGGGACAGGGGCTAACAACCGCACGGTGTGCCTTCCCCTGCTTTGTGCGGTGATTAGCACCTTCCACGGGGGATGATGGGTAAAAGACAAGCCCTCTGGGACGGAGCGGCTTTTAAATGGACACTTAAACAGCCAGCCAAGCGACAGCAGTGACACACGGGCATCAAAGCTTTTGGCTGATATAGGGGAAACCTGTGGTGTTCATGTCTTGTGAAATAAAACAGGGGTTTAGCATACATATACTGCTAACTAGGACTGACGTCATGTATAGCATGTGAGACTACCAAGTCTGCGTTAATAATTAATCTGTATATGGTGGATTCAAAATAGCAGGACAAATTTAAGTGTCAAACTACTCACTGTTTTCAATAGTACGTACATAATCACATCCATGGCAGTGTTAGTCATGTGTGTGAAAACTAAGTTTTAATCTATGCAGTTCAAAAATGCAAATGGTGATTATTACATTTTACAACAAAACTCAAGCCAATACACTAGGCCAAATTGACAGGCAACAATCATATTAGAACCCTTTGATTTCCATTCGCTGCATTTCCCTATAGGTTTGCTTGATGGGATTAAACATTCTCTATCTGTCCAGACTTGTATAAGATCTTTACACAAAGCACACTAAACTCTTGAGTAAACAGGAACTTTACAAAAAGATGCATGTCCATTAGATTTATGCTGGAGTTAGGAGACAAAGCAGCTAAAATGAAAGCAAACAAAGACGCTCTACAAGGGATTTATGGGGCCTTAAATCTTTATCCGTTCGGTTTTATCCTTGGCAAAGGGGAGAGCAATGCTCCATTCACACTCATCAGTGAGGAATGAGGGTGAAAATGATCTAATATATTTACACTACAAGCAGACCGTGTGGCAAATTAAGCTAGTTTTTCACACTTAAATTCAGTGACATTACAAATGGCAGACGCCAAATTTGTGTCTATCACTCACTCAATTAAAGCAAATGGCTTAACGCCTGTTGATAAACACAGGTAATTGCTTCTGAAAAGGTTCATCATTATCATTATGCCATTATACTTTGTGGCATTGTTGTGCTGAGTAACTAACAAGATTAGTCTGCCAGTCACGTTTCTCCTCTCAATCCACCCGACAATAGACGACTTTGCAGACTGGCTGTGTCTCGCTACCCCTCCTCTGTGCAGTCTTGGCGTTTGTCCACATAAGCAAATAAGCAAATATCTATGTGTGAAGGGTTTTAGGGTAGCAGTGGCTTTGGGTCAGGAGGTAGAGCCTGGGAATCAGTGTCAAAGACACTGAACCCATATAACTGCTCTCCGGGTGCCGTTCAGTAGCTGCCCAGTGCTTAGTTAGGACTGGTTAAATTCAAGGTATCTGCAAATGTACTTGGCAAACAAATCTACCTTTCCCCTGAAATGTAGCTACTGCACAGGGAAATCCAAATGCAAATGTAACCAAATAGACCCAGCGTTTGTCAGAGTAACAAATAACACTGACGATTTCATGAGCTATCTGTATCCACCATTTGAAAGAATGAGACACACACTGATCAATAATTCCAATAACTTTGCTGGTCGAAGCTATCTTGACAGATTGTAGATGGTGTGATCAGACATACTGTAAACAAGACAGAGTCTAATGACGACATGGCTCCCATGTGGATCTAGGACTTCATGTGGCCAGTCTATGACGTCAGTCATCTAAATTACATGATGTATGACTCTGTATTTGGGCATAGTTGAAATATTTCAAACGAATTAAAAACGTTTGTGGAAAACAATTGTTGAGGTACTTCCATGGTATATTGGCAGCTTACACAAGACAAATGTCGCTGATAGGTCCAACAGTTTGCGAGATAATTCTTGGACAGACAGACCCCTTTCTATATGTTAACAGTTGTATTATCACCAATGAATCATTCCCAAGCAATATAAAGTTAATTTTCTTAACCTATTCATCGTGGTATAATGACATTCGCCAGCAAAATGTTATTTTGACAATCTCACTAAACATGCATGACTTTAACAAATAAATCTGATATCATGCCGCCAACTCGTTATCAGTCAATGGTTAATGTGGTCTTGTGAACAGTCGATGCATTGATGCGGCCCCCACATGTGTTGTTAGATCCCCTGGTCTTGTCACAATGTTACAGTGGGAATCTAACGATGGCCTCTTCTAAGCAAGCAATCTCAGACCATCTGGTAGTACTATTCCTCAGCTGCCTTAAGAATCGGGAAATCAACCCATCATCTTGCCCCGCCCCCCACCCCCTACACCCACGCACCCCTGTATGTGAATGCTTATGTGGACAAATGCACGCTCGCACACACACACGATATTACACACACAGAGACATGCAAACACTTACACATGTGCAATCACATAAGCATGAACACATACATAAGCACACCCACACAAAAATACTCTCATAAACGCACGCGCGCGCACACACACACACACACACACACACACTTCCATCCCTGCACTCACGCACATCATTAGAAACACGCCTTTCTCTCCACCGCTGCCTACGTTCATAGTAGGGGTGTGATGTCATTACAGCTCACCGAGGCCTCCTATTGGCCAGAACCCTGTAATCACTTGGCTGAAGTTATATTAGTACAATGCATTGATTACCCCATAATCCAATCACCCGCCTGCTATTGATCTTTTATAGAGCGCCCCCCCCGCCCCCCTAGACAATAAAGCTGTGGCCACAGACTCTGGGTCAATAGGCACACAGGGAGAGGAGTCTCCTTGCAGCTAATTGGCTTATGAAATAATCCAAACATTTTGCTTTCTCCACACCAGCAGAGATCAATGCAGAGCTTAGCTGATGCATTCAAATCAATCGCCTTGGACCACATGCCTCACGCTCTTTTTTCACAGCCAGGACTTGACGTCTCTACTTCGCCTTTCATGGTCACTTAACTCTCACACTACTACAGTACTACAATATAATCTTTTTTATGCCATATCTGTCTTTTCTTTCCCCGAACGACATCCTCTGCAACTTGTTTTCTCCTCTTCTTCTCACTATCAAGTCATCCGTCTCTTCCTTCAAAAGATCCCAGGGTTTCAGACTCTCTTTCTCTCTCTCTCTCCCTCGCCACTTCATCATTCTCCCACTTGGTTTCCTTTTTCCACCTACATAGCCCCCCTTTTACACCCTTTTCTCTTTAACCCTCGAATGAAGTCAGGTTGCCAGTTAAGTTTCTCGCTCGCAGGGAGGCCACATCTGACTTCCAGCTGCGCAGGTCGCGGGCTGCGAGAGCAGCTGCTGGTCATAAATCACCCGAGCTGGAGGAGCTCTGGCACTTCTTCTGTCAACCGTGAAACAAAGACATAGAGGTGGTGGGGGGTCAGAGGTAGGCAACCTGGGGAACAGCAGGAGACTGCTCTGCGTCACCGTAATAACGTACTGTACACTGTCAAACCGGGAGTGTCGGGGTGCCTGGTGGCTCGGTCAGTTAGTGCACAGACCATAATGCTCCTTGTGAGCAGCGAGGACCGGGGTTAGAATCTGACTCCTGTGTCACATGGCTCTTCTCTCTCTGTCCTTGGTTGCCTGTCTGTCTGTCGGAAATTAATAAAAAATTAAATTAACACTTAAATAAATTTAAGTGTGATTATTCAACTCTGATTCAACTCTAACAGTGACAAAATCTACAAAATTGCCACATTGTGTGCTCAACATGCTTGTTGACGTCATCAAATGTTCGTCCATGTGTGGGAGTGACCAGTGAGAAAAAGAAAACAAAAAAAGACTTTGGTTAAAAATAACAGGGAACTGGCCAATGGCAAGAATTAGTTACCCCCATTACATTACATTACATTACAGTCATTTAGCAGACGCTTTTATCCAAAGCGACTTACAATAAGTGCATTCAACATAGGTAGGGAACGAAACTACTAATCACCAGAAGTCTTAAGTGCATTTTCTGCAAAAACAAGCAACCAAGAGTATACCTAGCGCTAAGGTAAAAGTGCTATATATCAGCTACCTACTTTCTTAAACAGATGAGACAAAATAGCAAAATCAAATGAGCAAGAGCTAAAACAAATAAGTGTATTGACTAAACAAGATCCAATAAAACAATACAAAAATAAAACAAGAGTTTTAGAGCATGACAAGCAGGGACTGAGAGAGAAGGGTAATGGAAATTATGAAACAAAAATATGTGATTGATTGACGCTTCACTGCGTCGGACATCAGTTTATTATCTTCATGTTGCTGGCTTCCAATGGAAATGGCGTGTAGCTTGTCGCGTTGTCGCTGCTAGTGTGAACGCAGCATGAAAGTTAATAAATGGACCCGCATGCTTCTTTCAAAGTTAAATGACCACTCCAGAGTTGTCGAGGAGTGCTATGCTTCACAGTAAAATATGCAGTGTTCATTTAACTCTTTAAAATCAACTGGTGGTGAGATGACGTTATCAAGGTGCATACTGTGCAAGTCGGATGCCAGAGGCTGCAGGCCTATTACCGAATGCAAGGTCAGGGAAGCGTGGCGTAATATGGTATGCAAGCAATTACGGTCACGCACAGAGCATCAGAGCTTGCGAGCAGAGAGGACAATGGACGGTATTTTTGTATTTTGAGTTTGCACTGAAATATACAGTAGCTATGCAAACAAGACCATCTTTACATGGTTTCTGTTGCATTGTGCAGAGATGACCTCAAAATAGGCAGAAGGAAAGAAAAAAAAAACACACCATGATTGATGAGAGGGTATTTTCCATGGCCAATTCTGCTCATCCTTTGTACAATGAAGGGTCCAACAGAAATGTGAGGTGAACCCTTGATTTTTAAATGATCTAGTAGTTTGCAGTAATGAAATGAGGCAGAAGGTTCTGTAGCTGAGATTTAGATGGTCTTGTTGGCATCAAGACCAAACCTTGAAGATGACAAGACTTCAAGTCAGAATCAGTTCCAATTCTATATTTCATTCATTCTGGCTCTTATCCCTCTGGTTGGTCTGTGTGTCTGTCTGTGTGTCTGTGTGTCTGTGGTGTGTGTGCGTGTGTGTGTGTGTGTGTGTGTGTGTGTGTGTGTGTGTGTGTGTGTGTGTGTGTGTGTGTGTGTGTGTGTGTGTGTGTGTGTGTGTGTGTGTGTGTGTGTGTGTGTGTGTGTGTGTGTGTGTGTGTGTGTGTGTGTGTGTGTGCGCGCGCGTGCGTGTGCGTGCGTGTCTATTTGATGTGAACCCAGCAAGCTGGGCTACAAAGGTTGGTAACTCAAAACCTGCCTTTCATTCAAAGGGACCTCAGAGCATATTTACACTTTACCCCACACAAGGCAGCATACTTTCACAGAGATTATGACAATAAATTGGGTGTTATTTTACGAGACACTGAATCCCTGCCAAGGCAGAGGGGAACAGAGAGAAATAGACAGAATGGCTTGAGGAGCTGGGTTAGACTGAAGGCGTTGGGGGGGGGGGGGGTATATAGGATGGGGAGAGTGCTTAAACGGTCTCCCTATAGCTCCACTTACCTCAGAAATCACCTTCTCTACAATGCAGAGGCTATACACAAGGTGCACTGCAAACACAGAGAATACTTAGAATACTGACTGACTGACTGACTGACTGACTGTCTGTCTGTCTGTTGAGTATCTATTCGTCAACTCAGATATTTCCTCATTATCTGCCAATATTGATGAGCCAATACAGTAGAAATCTATAGGGACACAGCAATATTTGAAGTTGTTCATTCCTAAATTACATTTCCAATATTTGTAAAAAGGAAGCCTAAAGTTGAAATGGTTGCAGTAGTTGAAAAGTAAAAGTCAATATTACTGATGTCGACTGCAATCCTCAAAACCTTCTTTATTACTAATCCGAGGATGGTATCAGATGCTTCATTGATTGAGGCTCGAGAACAACTGTTTCTAGCAAAAGAAAATAGTAACAGGGTTTTTCCTGGCTCCGAATGGGCCTTGGGAGGTGGGGGAGGGGGCTTGGGGACTACGCATGACAGTAAGCACGATCCATCCAAGTCACAACTATGTGCAACTGTATACGCAATATGAGTAAATTCACGTTTTTTATTAGAACATTGGAAGGGAGGAGGGGAGTGAGTTTGAGGGAGAGGGTAGTGGAATGCCATAAAACTTTTGAAAGGGCAGGTGACTGGCTACAATCCTAGTAATTGAATTGTTCATAGGCAAATAACAGCTTGTCTTAGTTGGATGCATATTTTATTTTCATTTGTTATCATTTTGGATGTAGTATAGCATTATGTAATAATAATAATAATAATAAGAGTATACAAATATCACACAATAGAACAGTGTGACCATTGTTGTGCTACTACTCCTATAGATTTTGTCTAAAATTCACACAACGTTCCTATAGATTTTGTCTAAAATTCACACGTTTATCATTACATATTATCTCTAGACTAGAGTCATGTGATAAACATGTATTACACAGATTTTTTTACATGTCATACCGATTGGCTAAAATTGGCTTCCAACGTTTGCGGGAGGGGCCTATTAAATAAAAAGGCCATCATGAACTCATTGTCCGATTAATCCCAAATTTGAATCACATCGGGCTTCTAGTCTAAACAACTGACCAATAATAACCTTGATTTCACTTAGACCTGCAACAAATGTGAGAAATTGTTTGTTGAAAAACATGATTTAGTTTTTACCAATCTTCACCAAATTAGGTACACATTATCTCAGGAGCCACCCGGCCTGGTGAGGATGCAGTACGCACTTCGTGGAGCGCCGCTTTAACTGTAGGTGTATAGTACCGTAGTTGTAATTTGCCCTGGATAAGAGTGTCTACTAAATGCCTATAATAGTAATTGAAGGTCCTGCTGTTGCATCACCCATGCTCTCTCCCTACCACTGATTGCTTGTGATCTTATGATCCAGGAGTTTCAGCCTCTCCATATTCTTGAACCAATCATAACCTGCATGAGTGCACGGACAAGAGTGTCAACTAGATACCTAAAATGTAAACATATATGAGGGAGGAAATATGTGGGGACTGAACACAAAATAAAAGGGCATGGAGAAAAGAGAAACGATTATGAAAGGTTATGAGAGGGGAGAAAGGATGACCAAAGAGAGAAAGAGAGGATAAGAATCCTCTGCCCTTTGGTGTGCAGCGAGAGACCGATCGATAGTACTGTAATGAGCCTGGTATTAGTCGGGGTGCAGAGGGACCTGGGCAGGGCAGTGTGAGGGCAGGGGGGGAGGAGTACGCAGGATGGGGGAGGCGACCTGATTCCCAACAGCAAACAACACCATGGCTGAAGCCATCAGATCCAACACCTGAGAATGGCCATTAAAGCCACTGCCACATGACCCTCTCCTCGGCTAATACTCAATCCACTCCAATACAAACTCCTCACATGTACATACACGCACGTGCACTTGCAGATGCGTGCATCCCAAATTGAATGACCCGCACACAGGCACATGCCTTGTCTCGTATGCATTACACACACACACACACACACACACACACACACACACACACACACACACACACACAGTCACACACACACACAGTCACACACACAGTCTCACACAGTCTCACACACACACACACACACACACACACACACACACACACACACACACACACACACACACACACACACACACACAGTCACACACACACACACACACACACACACACACACACACACACACACACACACACACACACACACACACAGACACACACACGCACACGCACGAACATCGATTCAGTGTTTCTCTGTCTCTAGTAATGCCAAAAGCATTGCCTAAGCAAGCACAGTGAACAGTGAAGGCCTAATCCCGAGTCAGAAAAGGAATGCACTCCACATCACCTCTCCCTTTTTAATACAGATTAGCCACCAATGGCTTCTGCTGCTCTCTCAAATCCACTACACACACAGGCAATTTGTATTAGAAAGACAGAGGACGCTGAGATTGTCTCCGGCTGCTCACAAGGGAGGAGAGATGGGGGGGGGGTACCATCAGGTACACTCAAAGCCAATCTGTTGCTTCTGTCAATGGGCTCCTTATGGTCGAGTAGGACTGGGGTGTCCTAGCCCCCAGCCTCGGACCAGCCATCCAGGAAAGGCAGGCACTAGCCGGGGATGGGGGCATGTTGGGGTGGGGGTACAGAGTGGGCTTAGCAAAGGGCCGATGTCTGAGGGACTGATGGGGTAAGGAGGGCACGAGGGGGCCACGCCTGGGCCCTATCAATAGAGGGATCAAGGAAAGGATAGAGGGATGGGCCCCTCTCATTGTGCTCTCGTGTCTCCTTAAACAAACGCGCCATCCTGTCCACTGTCACTGTTGGAGAGCCCATGATGGTGGTCTGGCTGTAGGAACAGATGGCGCAGAGGTTTGCCACATGCAGGGGGAGACACAAGCTCTTAAAATGGCTTGTATGCTAGTTTGGGTGACAAATTATTTGTGAAACATGTCAACATGGCTCATGTGAATAACAGCATGATCCACTGTTATTTGTATATGATATTTGGAAAATTACTCAAACGTATTTACTGCAAACTAGGCACATGGATAAGGTCAACCACATTAACCCTGGCATCCCTATTCTGGGCATATGTGAACATTTAAAAATTCAGAACATTCTGAAGATAGCACATCTACCAGCTCACAATGCGTTGCGATGCGATGCTTTGTGAGCTTGTAAATTGACTATTTTCAAAATTGTTCGAAGTATATCATCAAAGAATAAAGTGGTCATTTTGAGCTCCAGGCCTCATGGCTTGGTTTGTAGTCTGGTTCTTCATGCCACTTTTTAACCTCCATTTTATATAACAATCATGCAGTCACTCAAGTTTTGTTACACAAATAACATATTCCTCTACGCTCCCCTGTATCTCACAAAGTATTCCAACAGGGTTCAACAAAGTAATTACAACTGTGTGTAACAATTTAGAGCTTCTTTAACATTTCCAGTACTCATGCAGCGACACAAAGAGACACAATTCAGTTTGTGTTAGATAGCTTTGTTTTGAGGATAAAATAAAAAATGTTCATTTTGTGTGATTAATGTTGTTTACCAGTGCCGCGTGGGGACTCACAGTCTCGTGCCCTACCATTGTGTGGAGAGACACCGAAAAGAAGCCAAGGCTTCTAGTAGATGTAAGGCGTACTATGGTAATCGCATGCTAATCACAGTTAACACCAGCACAGGGTCCTATACTCTAGATTAATCCATCCTTCACATATTCACGTTTCCATTAGCATAAATAAGGCTCACCCGGCCTTTGTAATTAGTGTTTTTGTGTGAATGATAATAAGATATGGTGATTAGGTCATGATACCGGAATAGAAATGGCTTGTCGGCTAAAAGTTGGCCTCGGTTCTGCACGTGTTCCACTATAAATATACTGTATCTGCTTCCTGAAGAAAGCATTAATGATGTTGAGAGAAATATAGAGTTTGCACAAGGTGTGGAAAATAAAGGCAGTAACAAAACAAACACTAATTTTAACGTGGTTTGTCTTCTAATGGAACCAATTTGAATGTTTTAACTCTGTACTGTCCTCAGACAGTGATAAAACTAACTGAATTTTTGCCCCATGCAGTTTCATAGGCCTGAAATGTCTTTTCCTTATCAGGCTGTTTCACGCATCATAAAATGACTTTTACAGGCTCTTCACTGAATAAAGCTGCTTCACAATCCATAAAGTTTTACAGGTTTAAAGACAGTAGGCCATAGATTATAAAGCTAATGCACTACTGTACGTTAGCAACATATGCTACTTGCCAATCTTGGCCAATGATGCTCAAACTTGAACGGTCTTACTTTGCAAAGGGGAAGCAGCAAGTAAGAAACAACCAGTCACCCATATTACCCGCTCAATGTACAGTATCTTATTAGCCTAGCCATATTTGTGATGTATCATCAAGATGATACATCAGGCAGGATTTAGGCATACAGTATATGATGATGGTGTTTCAGATTTGACTTAAGACATTTATCATTTTGAAGATATGAGCCTAACAGCATTAGGCTGTAGCAAATCATTACATTTTACACCTTAAACTCCTCTGTGTTAATTAACCCATTTGTAATGAGCGTGTACAAATGTAACCAAATGGACCTGTGGTTAAGTGAAGTGTGTGAATTCGACGACTGTGTGGCCGACGACTGTTCGTTTCTAAATAACACAATTTAATTTTGTATTCTTAATATTTCCCATATGATGTAGACCACAGGCCCCTAAACAAGAAAAAGAAAGAAAAGACATGCAATCTGCCTCCTTGAGGAAAGGAAACAATGCAAAGGCACTTCCTACTGTGCAGAGCAGCTATGTACAGTACATGTATGCATACAGTACATAGATGCTTTGCTGCTACTCTATGTACGAGTCTGCTTGCACATACGATGGCACAAGCGTGCACCTTAGTGCGAGTGAAAATATACAGTACACACATAATTCCCTGGAGGGGGGAAGGGTACCTCCGTGTTGGTTTAGTCTGACTGAGCCCCTCCTTAGGGGATCCACTGACCCCAACATGTCCTTCCACCCCTGACTTCCTTGACATGGAGCATTCCTCTCAGACTGGTGACCTGACATGACGGACGGCATCTTCCATGCCTATAACCATCTGACGAAACCACGATCCAACACCGACACCCACCCGCGCCGTGACACTAACAGGCTTTCAGCATGTACGATCTGGACCACGAGGGGCGTTGGGGAAACTATTGATTCATAATGTATGGGAATAAAGTTCCAGGGGAAGTAAAACAATATATATATACTGGTAAACAAAAGATTTAGGATTTTACACATTGGATTGTGTGTGTGTGTGTGTGTGTGTGTGTGTGTGTGTGTGTGTGTGTGTGTGTGTGTGTGTGTGTGTGTGTGTGTGTGTGTGTGTGTTGGGTTGGTAGAGCTGGGGGTTATTTCTCATTCAACCTGACACCTCTGTTTCCCTGGTTATTTATGGGACCTGACCTGTAGACCTGAAAGCCTCACTCCCCATCCCAACCCCACACCACTAGTATCCTAACCCCGCTGTGAACTGTTCAACGGGCAGCCGCCACCACCATCACCACAGTCTTCACCTTCTGGCCAGGTTGCAAAGTCGAGAATTAGCCTATGTTTTAATATGGGTGATTATTCGTTGACATTTATGGTTGAAAATAAATACGAGGCAACATATCCGAGTTCTGTTCATCAACTCACCTTCACATACTGTGGTTAATACAGCAGTGAAATGATTGATATGCATTAGGCCACAGACCCCCATTTGATAAAATAAATAAATACTAATATTTGAGGGTAACCGGAATGCCCGCCCCAAAACACATTCCCCCCCATTTTTGTTTGCGGACCGCTGGTGGCGACTGCTCCGAGGTCACCGGATTTGGCCCGGGTCCAATTGGTTCCATTAGGACACTCAGAGTTACAGACCTGTGAGGGTCCAATTGGACCCCTGTTGACACCGACGTTGAGAACCAGTGCTGCGCAGGTCATGTGACAACTAGTCCCATGATAGTGTTGCACACTGAATAAAATGCAGATCTACACTCCCACAAGGCGTAGATCTGCTATTTTCAGCACGCAACGCCGCCGTACGGACGGAGTATAAATCAGGCTTTATGCCGAATATTCTCAGACAGGGGCAGACATGTGTCTTTTCTAAGTTATTCCAGCTCCCCGTAGCTCAGCAGTGGCTGACCCTGCTCCCTTTCTGTCTGCTAAGAGGCCTACGGGGACGAATCAGCCTAAATTACCGTTATTGATCCAGTGAGACAGGTGAATACCAAGCAGCTCTAACTTCACTTCAGTCTTCTTCCACCATTTGTTTTTCGTCATGCCATATCTCTCACCTTGTCTTGTAATCTCTTTATCTGTGTAAATGTGATCCTGTGTGTGTGTGTGTGTGTGTGTGTGTGTGTGTGTGTGTGTGTGTGTGTGTGTGTGTGTGTGTGTGTGTGTGTGTGTGTGTGTGTGTGTGTGTGCGTGTGTGCATGTGTGCATGTGTGCGTGTGTTTGTGTGTGTGTGTATTAGATGAGGACCAAACAACAAAAAATGGCAATTCAAAAATTGTGTTGACAGAGAAAGATGTGGAGAGAGAGAGAGAGAGAGAGGGGGGGGGGGAAGCAGGAGAGAAGAGAATGGGTACAAACACACTTGTCCGTTTTTGTCCGTTCGCGACGGAACGAACGGCCGGAAGTCCCATCCACTCCCATGTTAAAAAAAAAACCGGGTACACGCCCCCGTTTTTTTTTTAATATGGGAGTGGATGGGACTTCCGGCCGTTCGTTCCGTCGCGAACGGACATGTCTGTTTGTACCCAGAGAGGGAAAGGGAGAGAGGGGAGGGAGGGAGGGAGGGATTGATGGATAGATTGATGGAGGGAGAGCCTGCTTCAACCACCCCCACCACATGTTATTGGGTCAGACAATGTGCAATGATTTAGCTTTTGAATTTAGGTTGCTGTGATTCAACCTGCCTTGCCGTTGCTCGTTTTTCACCCGGCGGTGGACGGGTAAACGGGAAAGATGAGTGGCTTGCTGTTTTTCTGCTTCCAATCCACCGTTGTCCTTTCGCCCCGGCATACAAATCACTGTGGCTGTGGAAAAGATACTCCATTAGGTCCAACTCGGAGTTAAAGCAATGCGTGACTTATCAAATGAAATAGGGGATTATCTTGTAATCACCTGGCAAACGTTGCTGAAATTGTAATTATCTCCACTGTGCACACCTCAGAGAAGAGGAGCCCAAACTCACTATTTATGTGGGGCTAAGGCGGCGTATAAAAGAACAACAGCTATATCTCCCTTAGAGAAACAGAATACCAGCTCACTCTTGCCCATTACATCACTACTGATAAATATTGCACTTCCTAGACTACATTGCATGAAAGAGAGAGTATTTTATCTTGTATGTACAGTGAGAGGATACAGTTATCTATTATACTACTGGCACTACGGTAAAAAGGATGATGCACTATTCAACACAGGCCTTTATATTAAGCAATGTCTAAAGAGTGTTGCATCAACTTGCATTCTATAAATTAACCTTAACTGTAAAACATGTCAATAATCCGTCCCAGGGCTTTCTTATATCACATAATGAGATAGGTATTGATCAGGGTATTGATGCAAAATGTCATAGGATAATACAGCCCCCAGGTGGCAACTTTGGAACATTACATTACATTGGTTGAGCATCACTGTTTTGGGTAATTGGTCCCCTCTGCTGGTCAAATCCTATACCTTTGCCAATGTTTTTGTCATGTGTGCCTAGTATATAAGCATTTTTTAAAGCTTTAACTTGAGACAAATACAGCCTTGCAAACACTTACAGTATAAAAAAAGGTCAAATAAACTCACTAAGGAAATTATTGGATTGCAATGCAAAGAAGCAACAGTTGATTGCTGTCAAGACAAGTAGCCTAATCATTTACATTTCCAGAACACTTGAACTTCATCTTCACTAGGCTGGGCTGGTAATCATATAATATGAAATCACCAAATGCAATCATCACTTTTCATAATGAAGTTTTAATGAAGATTAAGATTAAAGTATTAACAACTCAGGAATGTCTTTAAAAATTCTAAAGTGAAGATGAGGACACTCAGTGTGGACTGTGGAGATGAGGGCACTCAACTATGCCCTTTTAAAAACTACCAGCAATACCAGTCTACACTTTAAACTCTCCAGTCTATTTCCAATGGGCTTAATCAGGTCAGACAAACTGCACCAAAAGAAAGAAAGGAAATGACACACTCAATGCTCGATGCCAACTAGCCAACTAAATAATAGACCAACACTTTGTCCAGTGCCTTCAGCTGGGTCTCAACAACACAGAATATCAGTCTAATTTAACCAATACATGTATTATTGGATGTATCTAGCACTTGAGTCTACGATTCCTTTTCTCTTCCTATTATTTACCCAGAAACTCATACTAATAGACCTATGCATACCCTCTACTACCTCCTAGAAAAACGTCATGCCTGTGGGATCAGCACAGGTTCCAAGTTAGCCCTATATCACTATTACACAGAGATGCATTCATATCTCAGATTTGCTAATATTTCAATAATCAGACAAAAAAAATCTAACGTTCAAATCACTGTTAGTTTTATATTTATTTTATATTTTCTTTTTGTTAAAACAAAAAGGTATTTTTTTGTGTGAAAAGGTTAAAAGCTCTATATTCTAATCAACAATATAGTGTTCAGTAACAGGGGTCTCCCTGTCTCTCCAGCTCTTTAATAAACAGAAGATACAACTATGCACAGCAGCCATATTATCACTTCCTTCACAGGTGTTACCAATGATACTAATGAAGGCTCTGTTCCATTTAGTGTAGCACAGTGGTTTCCACGACCCATTTGTACACTCTGAGTTACACACCCGTAAGGGGCCATTTGGAAGCCTACACCAGTGGGTCTACAGCCCAACTGTAGACCCACTGGTGTAGCAGAGTGTTTCCAGTGATCCAACATGCAACAACTTCAGCACCCTGACTCTGTTTGACCAGAATGAAACAGAGCCTTCATTAGTATCATTGGCAACACCTGTGAATGTCTTCACAATATGGCTGCTGTGAATAGAGCCTATTTCAGCAGGAGAGAGTACCCATTTATCAGCTTCAATTGTATAGCGTTCCAGTTTCGATTGTGTCAAATTGTGCTAATTTCTGTCATCACTTCCTATGTAATGGCATATTTGAGTAGGTTATATAATGTCTATAGTCTATCCATATGATTTTGACAACAATATTTCAATGTAAAAACAATTAACTTGGAGCTTTTAGGTGTGAGCCAAAGCATTGTCTATTATTACCTCATGTTCCATGATGACAAATCATCACCGCTTGGTAGCTTACAACAAGACATACTGGACTAAACTATGTGTATTGTAAACACATACTTAATGTGTATTTTATAGTGCATAAAATACAGTAAGAGGCAGAGAGGATAAAGTCTGTGTGGAACTACTTCCTTCTAATCCAAGCAGTTTGATTACTTCCTGTCCTTTCTGCTCACAGGAGAGGAAAACAACTTGTACAGCAGCAGTGATACAATGCCCCCAGCTGGTCAATTGTTGAAATGCATGAAAGGAAGAAAAAAAAAATCATATAACTGCTACATTTAATTTCTTTATTTTTTAAGAAAGAAAAAAAAGAATATCAGACAAAAAAAAAAGGTCCACAAAATAACACGGAGGATGTGGAGGCTTGTTCGTAAAGTCAGTAAGAATACTCTGAAGATTCTTATAGGGGCCCTCATACAAGGTCATTATGATTATGCATGCACTTCATGGTATCACAACACCTCCAAGGCCCTAAAAACAAGGCTCCAAACATCCCAAAACAAACTTGTAAGGCTACTTCTTGGCCTCAATTACAAAGCCCATCTAACCCATGCCCATTTTGCTAGGCTTGGATGGCTTAGGGTTGAGGACAGAGTACAGCAACTTGCTATGGGCCTGGTCTTCAAGATACACCACAACATTGGGATCCCCCTGTATTTGTCAAAATACTTCCAAAATGTTAATCAAGTCCATGATCATAACACCAGAGGCAGCTCCACAAACCATGTTCAACCCAGATTTGGCACAACAAAGGGAATGAACTCTTTCTCATGCTATTCATCTAAAATGTGGAATGCCCTACCAAAAGGAGTAAAGGAGTGTAAAACCCTACTCACTTTCAAAAATGCCCTAAAGATACACCTTCAGGAGGCTGCAATTCAAAAATGGCCCCTGTCCAAGTCCTAACCTACCCCATGTCCTAACCTAACCTACCCCCCCCCCCCCTCTCTTTCTTTTTTGTACATATTTTTCACCCTTCATACTTCATACCAGTAACCTGTAAACTGATTGTATGACATTCTGTATAGTAGTGTGTATATCTGTCTGTCTCTTATATGTCAACATGATTTGTGTGCATGGGGATCTCATCTTAAACAAGCTACGTGCTTAATGAGCTATCCAGTTTAGTAGACCTTGTATTGCGAATTTGTACTTCCATGTACTGTTATGTACTGCCATGTACTGTTCTCATGTCTTACTAAATAAAGTACATCAATCAATCAATCAGTCACTGTGGGAATGCTGTCTCAAAGGGCTGAGTTTCGCTTTGTCACCTTCCCTGGTGCCAAGGATCACACTTCCAAAGCACATGCTCAGTCTGTCACCCCAGAATCTCAAGACCACACTCCACACACTCCACTTTCAGTCTAACACAGTGGTTCTCAAAGTGAGGTCCGGGGACCCCCAGGGGTCCTTGACGGGGTTATAAGGGGTCCCCAGCAAAATGAGTTGATAGCATCAAATTCAATTTAACCACTTTAACCCTATATACATCTGCTATTTGAAAGCTTACAACGATGCGAAGCGCTGTGAGCTTGTAGATCTGGGAATCGATTGTAGTGTGGCTGAACACCGTTCACCGTGCTATAGGTGTGTATTCCTCACACCTAAATTATGAGCACTGTCTCCGGCCTACCTCTCACCTAACCCTGGGAAAGAACAACCGAGGTCATGAAAAGTTGACCAGGCTTAAAGTTCATGAAAGTTCACCAGACTAGACAACATTTTGTGACGAATTAGTCAAGAATAAGACCAACAGAAGATAAATGTGATCATGTTTGAGGAGAAATTTAGCTTTTTGAACATTTTAACATTTTAGGGGTCCCTAACTAAAATCTTTTCAGATGGGGTCCGCGGATAAATACATAATTTGGTGGTCTTTGACATTTGCATTAGGTTTTGATATTATGTATTAGGCCATGGACCCCCATTATATATTGTATCTCTGGGACCACAATCTACATTGTAAAATCCTTAGTGTTCCTTAATTTAACTCTGAAAGTGTCCAAATGAGACCACAGTGATTGAGAACCACTGCTCAAATGTGAAGTGGACGGTCTTTCATAAATCTAACATGCAGTGAGTAATAGATGTTTGACATGTCAATAATGATATAATATCAAGTCGTTAGCTATCTTGAGCTTTTACCTTAAAATGATATAATATTAATTAAAATCACAATTTTTGTTCTAAAATTATAAAGCATTTTTGAATGAGGCTATCCATACGGTTCTCACTAACACTGCATGCAGTCTGCAAGTGAAGATTTCACAGCAAAATAAGTTATTGTTGATGATTCATGAATGAAATAACTGAGAACGGGGAAGTGATATAAGCCTGAATTTAAATTGTATGGAAATATTAATCTTGTACGGAAAAGTTTTATAAACCACTGCAACAAAATAAAGGACTCAAACAGGAGAGGGTCCTTGGAAACTTCTTGAGTTGTGTCTGAACACTGTTGACCCCTGGAGGTGTGTATTTCTCACAGCCAAATTAGCACCGACTAAAAACCACAAAGCTATCACCTCTGCCTGGGAAAGGCAGCCGAGGAGGGCATGAGAAGGTGAACTGGAACGAAGTTCATGAAAGTTCAAGATGTGAGGTCAGAGAGGACAACATTTAATGATGAATTATAGAAATAATATTTTCTGAGCTGAGATGGTGCTTTTCAAACACAAAAGTCCACTTATTGCAAAACTCAAATAAATAAATAAATAACATGTTCTGACTTATTTAAATTTAAATTTAAATGTATACATTACAGAAACACACACACACACACACACACACACACACACACACACACACACACACACACACACACACACACACACACACACACACACACACACACACACACACACACACACACACACACACACACACACAGAAGCAGAATTATGGGCCGTGTTGGTAGTTGCTGATGATAATAATAATAATCATCATCATCATCACCATCTTCACCATCTCCTGCTTTTCTGTGTTTGTTACAACAAATTGCTTTGGAAAGAGATCCTATGGGGACTCTTCTGGTGCAACATTGGAGACACAAAGAACGATTTAATTGAGGGTAGGCCTACTATGAACAGACAGGCAGGTATTTGTTCAACTGAATGCATGTTCTAAATACTGATACAAACTGGCTGGATATACAAGTATAATATCCATACTGAAATAGGAGAGTATCCATAAAACCAGTTTCTGGGAAGCGTGTGGCCGAACACAGTTCACCGTGTGAGGTGTGTATTCCTCACACCTAACTTATGAGCACTGACTCTAGTCTGGCCTACCTCTCACCTACCCCTGGGAAAGGACAACCGAGGTCATGAGAAGTTGACCAGGCTTAAAGTTCATGAAAGTTCACCAAACTAGACAAGATTTTGTGGTGAATGAGTCAAGAATAAGACCAACAGAAGATAATTGTGATCATGTATGAGGAGGAATTCTGCTTTTTGAAGCATTTATCTTTTCACATTTACAGTACACCAGGCAGCTTGCAAACATATGCCCTTATTTTAATAATTGTTATTTTATTACAGTTTATTTACGCGGTGTGTATTCTTATTATTTGTCTTGCATAACACAAGCTTTGGTGAAGGTAATGTTATATTTTGTTCATTATTGATGGTGCTTCTTTCTTTTTCTGCCACAGTACTTTTTCCTTGCCCTGTAACTGTATCTTGACTGCTGTGCTGCCTTTGGCAACTGAATTTCCCGTCTTATCTTATCTTATGTTATCTTGTCAGATTTACAGCCTGCATGGTCAAGTAATGGCAGGTGGAGGGAGGGATGCACAGGGAATATGAAGGCAAACAAACCAGAATAAAACAATTATCTTTAGCAACAACTTGGTACAATACATAATAATATAGGTTAATATATATATTATAATCTAGGTCTAGGAGGATGAACATCATGCGTTGTTATTTAGACCTGGAGGTGAGCAAATTTCACACCCACATAAGTGGCATTTATGACTCACCCTCACACCTAACCCTGGGAAAGCATGCGCGCATCAGGGGTTGTAGAGTTCATCCTTTTCATTAAAGTTATGTATATATATGTATACATAGAGCTATAGATCCACGTGACCTGTATGCAACAGTGTATCTCAAAATAGCTCATCTTTTTTTGAGTACTTTATATTTATTGAGTTTTTTCTGATAACAAAATGGACATAGTGATATTACAAAATAAACAAATCTTTTTTTCCTTTTCATTTTTCTATAAAGGGTTCTGTTGACCAATATCATATTGGACAATATCTGACATAAATGTTTTGGTCAAATATTGACATGCTAATGTCAATCAGTTTTACGCTTCTAAATAAGTATAGATACAGAATTTACAGTCATAACTTTCTTTCAATTACAAATGCATCAGAAGTTCTAAGCATTTGTAACTTCAGAGAGATATCTGGAAATGTTTAGTTAGCAGATCACAAGTTCAGGTACTGTAGGCTACACACTCTAACTTGTTTTACAAAGGTGCGTAAACTTCGCACCCTCCAAAACCACATTGAGGTTCCCACGAAAGGATGTCTGACACCAGGGCAAGTTGAAGAGGTCATACAGTAAAGCTGGGCTGTAGGGTAGCCTACAACATGGAAATATTTTAAACTAGAAAATGTGCTCCTCGGAGCACAAGTCTCCGCCAGCAGACCCACATTGGTGAGGATTTTTGGTAAGGAATTTATTCCAAGATTGGAACTTTTTCTGCTAATATCTATGACTAAATGTTAGCTTGGCTGATGGCACTGATGTCACTTCGAAACATTCTCACCTATTAATAGGTATGTATTTCGTCATGCGTCTCGCTAGCCAATCAAAGCACACCCTTTCAACATATTGTCACGTGTCACGTGAAGCTTGACCAATGTTAGCTTGGTGGAACCAAAGGAAATCAAACGAAAACATACTCTCCACCATGCCTTCGGCCTGGCGGAGACAATGAAGAAAAAAAGAAAGAAAGATGTGGCAGACATTATTATCCATAATTCAAATCTCAGGCTCATTTCAGACTTTTTAAAAAGTGACCATGGATACCTAGGCCTAACAGGCAACTATTTGTGCAGCCTGCCCTGCACAAATAGGCCTACGGCATATTCATTCACACACTTATGCAAGAGTCATCATTATTAATTCATCTACCAACTTCATACCCTCAAGTCAACTCTGGACTTCATCTCCACCAGAAATGCCAGGTGCTCCTACAGTGCAGTAGCACTCAGTGCTATTTCGCACCCTGCAATTCTTGCACCAATGTCAGTAAACGTGTTGGTCTAAAACTCCGAGAACTTTTGGGAGATTTAAATGTTCGATTAGCTACCTATGGCAACTTTATTTCAAAATTAGTTTTTTTTTAATGGACTTGCAACTTTCTTAAAAAACTAGCACTGGCAACTGATCACTGACACTTCGTAAAAAAAACAAAAGATGAATTCAAATACAATTTGTCTGGCTTTGGTGCATATCAGATTAACTCCTAGCAGCACATCATACAGAAGGTAAATAATGGGCCTGTAGCTACAAATCTCAAACTGCATAATGCAAAAATCATGTAGGCCAACAGCAATGTAAAGGAAATAGGCTACAAGCTAATAATGGGGCGGCCATAGCTGAGTGGTTAGTGAGCCCGCCTAGGGAGCCAGAGGCCCTGGTTGCCCCAGGTTCGATTCCAGGCCATCCCAGCATATGTGTCGATGAAATGAGATTTGTCCCTGAGCAAGACTCTTAACCCCTAATTGCTCACAGGTTCTCATTGGAAACAAGACCGCAAGGACTTTCATGAACGACCTGTTAAAAGGAATTATCCTTATCCTTTAAGCTACCCCAGTTGGTCAGAGGGACAGGCTACACCCTGAACCTCGTGTTAAATATTGGCACGTGAATGGAAGTGACAGTGTGACACCTGACCAGTTCAACTGGCCTGGTGTCACTTCCACTCCCGTGCCATCTAAATTTGAGAGACTGTTGGTGGGTTGTGTCTCTCTTTTTCAATCCTGCCTTTTTGACACTATTTCAACTCTGAATGCTGATATACTGTGCTTGTGTATGATATGTATATATATATATATATATATATATATATATATATATATATATATATATATATATATATATATATATATATATATATATATATATATATATATAATTATATTATATATCATTGTGTATACATTTTCTTGTGATGACCATGTGTGTGATGATATGTTGGCTTTGACATATAACTGCCTTGCCCATGGGACTGTGTCTTATCATGTCTGTGGACTGTAAAGTAATTGCCCTTTAGGATAAATAAAGTTGTGAGAATCTCAACCTGAATATTCTTGCCTTTCTTTACTTGTTTTCACCTGTTGATAGGTAGGCTAAACCAGTGACCACAAATAAGCCAGGGGTAGAACTTCTTCTTCTTTTAAATTCAATATGATTTTATTCCAATGTAAAAGTACAAAAGCAGGTAGACATGTCAGCAATAACTTAAATTGACAGCATAAGCTTGTCAACTGATATAAAAAGGAAGCCATATTTACAGTTATTTACAAAAATAAATTAAACAAAATATATTATTTCACTGTACATCGATTCATATAAAATTAAGTATTCAGACAATAGAGTCATTTAATTGAGCTCCTTGCCGTCTTCCTCTTCGTCATCGTCGTCACTCATGTCTTCATCACTACTGGAGTCTTCATAGATACAGATGGTTGCTTGGACTGGGTAATTACGCAGGAGCATCTCTGCGTCCTGGTAAAGATAATCGAAGCATTTCTTTTTCGGCCAGAACAACCTAGAAAAGGGAGAACAGGGTCAATACAAATTCTAAACCTATAGGCAGTGTTGTAAAGTAAATAAGTACATTTACTCAAGTACTGTACTTAAGTACAATTTTGTGATATTTCTACTTTACTGGAGTATTTCCAGTTTTCAGTAATTTTACTTCTACTCCACTTCTCAGAGGCAAATACATGAGCTTGCAGATCTGCTGTTTTCAAAATGTATATTTTTTTATATTTGAAAATATATTCTGCATAATGAGTACTTGAAGTAGGCTACATTTTGATACCAATGCTTTTGTACTTTTACTCAAGTTAATTTTTAATTCCAGACTTTTACTTGTAACAGAGTATTTCTACATTGCAGTATTGATACTTTTACTTAAGTAAAAAATGTGAGTAGCCTACTTTTTCCACCACTGCGTGCATAGGCTAGAAGGCTAGTGGTTATCAAAGTAGGCCTAAACAACCCAAATATATTTAGAGATTTAACTTACTTCACAGGGTGAGTGAACTTGAAGGGTCTTGGGGTGTTTGGCATCGGGGAAGACTCCATGATGCTCAGAATCAGGCTGTGGAGAGGACATGAGAGTTTCATGTTAACCAATGATCATCATACAATTATCATCATCATAGTACACGCGTTTTCCACAAAATAATGCTTGATTCTGAACACTGCGTGGGGGACTTACCATATTTTGTGCCACAGCTGTAGTCTCGTGTTTAGTCCATGGTCTCCACAAAGCATTAGCCTGCTGGTTAACTGAGTTTCCTCCAGTAAATAATAGGCCTGCAGATCCACTCTGTGTGGTAAAGGTCTCCATGACTTCTTGTGATGATGGGTATTCCTTTGTATGTCCCGTTAGGATGTCTGAATGGAAGTGGTGTGTGGAGGAGTCAGCCATGGATGCCTCTATTTATCGGCCACGCACAACTCGTGCCAAACTGCTTCATTGACACGTCTCCAAGTGTCCATGTGCCACCATGACAGAGGTGCGAAGTCACACTTCAGCAAACCTCAGCCCATGCCATATGTTAACTTTCCTTACTTCATCTAAAATTAAATTAAAGTTTTTCTTGGGATAGCCTAATTCATTGAGGACCGTAACATTGACACTTATTTGACCGCGGACCCCCATTTGAAAAGATATGCCAGGGACCGCCATAAGAGAAGATTTTGGCTCTAGCACAGTGATTTTCAACCATTTTAATTTCAAGGACACCCAGTTTGACATGCATTAGGCTACGGACCCCGATGTAATGGCATTTATATCTCTTGGACCCCAATTTATATAATAAAATCGATGTTACTGGGAGTGTAGCCTACAAATGGAACCAAACGGCTCCGTTTGGTTCCATTTGTACACAAATATATTTTATGCAGGGGACCCCCATAAAAGATTTGTGTTGTTGAAGTGTTTCAAACATTTATAGCAATAGAAAAAGCAGATCTACAAGCATTGATTAATGCATCACAATTCCATGCTGTGAGCTTGTAGATCGACTATTTTCCAATAGCCGATGTAGGGTTAAAGTGGTTAAAACGGATTGCTATTAATAACTTTAGTTGGTGAAACCCTGAAACCCCGTCAAGTAGCCTGGATCCCGGACCCTACCTTGAGAACCACTGCTTATAGATTGTAGGCTACATTCACAGCAGCTATAAATATATATTTATGCTCTAAATAAGGCACGTGTGTTGGCTAATAGCCTACACGTGCCAATTAGAGCATCAGAGAGAGAGAGACAGATAAACAGCTATTTATGTCTATTCAACCACATTTGTTGCCGATCAAGATTATTAGGTTGCAACGTAAACCTATAGATTATTTGTAATCTATTTGTAACAAGAGGACTCGTTCAGAATCTGTGGTGAGACATTGTTTTAACATGTATTTAAAATCTATTTAAAATGTATTTCCCTGAGAGGCGCATGCTGCCTCCTGCCGTTTGTCTGCGAGGTGTGAAGAAGCACGTGCCTCAACCTCTCATTTATACAGTCTATGGCCTCAACAGGCTGCTGGTGAGGTGAAGAGTCCACTGGCAGGGTTGCCAAGTCCGCTTATTATAAGCGACGTTGGGCTTCTTTTTCTGTAAAGTTGCTTGTAAATATTGGTGGTTGCGATTTGCGTTTTTTGGGCTTGTTTCTAAATCTAAAGTGTAGTTGGCTAGTTGCTTATTTGGGCTTGTTCCCTAATGTTGTTTAAACCAGTGTTTCTCAAACATGTTCAAGGACCCCCAAATTAATTTGTATTTGTCTGCGGACCCCCATCTGAAAATATTTTATGCCAGGGACCCCCATACACGATTTGTGTTGTTAAAAATGTTTCAAAAGATATTCCAATTTTTTTTCACAACTTTAACTTTAAATTTAAAAGGCAAGGGCTCGCTTCTTTTGGGCTCGTTTTCATAGAACCCTGGTTGCTTGTTTCTCTCGTAAAACCTGCCAACGCTGGCAACAGGCTACTGATGAGGTGAAGAGTCCATTGGGGGTTGATGATGGTTGTTGTTGTTGGGGGTGGAGGAGGGAGGGATAGCGAACACGCGCCAGTCTTGTTTATATTGTAGCTTTGACTGTGGTTGATTTATTGACCTAAAGTCATATACTCAGATTTCATGCCCTAGGAATTCTTCCTCCAAAACTAGCCTAGACTATATTAGGCTACATATTGGATTTGAATAGCCTATAGGCCTACTCGCTATTGTTAGTGTTTTTTGTATTTTGGTCTTGTTGAACAGTGTTGAACTCATTTCCTGCAGTGATCATGTGAAAAAGAAGGTGTTGGTGTTTCTAAGTATACTTTTATGATAATTACACATGCGTGTGTTTCTGTACAATATGCATTACACCTGTAATTATTCCCCACGCATAGACTAACAAGAAGGTTTTGTAGTTTGTTTGTTTGTTTGTTTGTTTGTTTGTTTGTTTGTTTGTTTGTTTGTTTGTTTGTTTGTTTGTTTCTTGCATTGAGTGGACTTCAACGATTCTGTTCTGGAAAGGCGCCCAGTCTCAGTTCAGAACATGTTGTCCTGTCCTCTCTGACCTCACCGCACGCGGAAGCCACTATCGGAGTAGTGACATGTCGGAATGGAAGGCGGTTACCCTCACAAACACACACCGAGAAGCAGAATTAGGGTCTGTGTTGGTAACATAGACTGTAAAAAATGAATGGACAAAGCCACTCCCCTGCTTTCTACAGACCGAAAATTAAGCCGATAGTTCAGGAACGTGTATCCTCCTATCTTTAATATATACAGTTGGCCACGCCGGAACTCAAACGATATTGGTTGAGACCAGACATGTGACCAGGGAACCGGAAAACAACCCCCAAAGAATGCTATTGGTTGGGTAGCTTGTCAATCAAAAGCGGGGCGGGGAATGAATGCTATTGGTTGTGTAGGTTGTCAATCAAATCATCCCGCCCCTCCTGGAGCATAGCCTACTTTATCGTCAATTTTAGAATAAATGGGACCATAATTTAGCAAAACGCATATCCTGATGATTGAAAGGAGACTGGAAGCATATAGAATTTATTACATTTTTTATTACGGTAAGAAAATCTAGTCTAAAGTTTGTCAAAAAACCCATTCACTTGCGTTAAAATAAATTCTTTCTGACACCGCAGGTCGGCGCAGGGTAAAACAGTGCCACACTCTGGCCATTCATAAGCTTCCGTGTTGGGCTCATCATAAATATCCAAGCCTTGGCCCTTGGTTGGTAGTTGCTGATAATAATAATCATCATCACCATCTTCACCATCTCCTGCTTTTCTGTGTTTGTTACAACAAATTGCTTTGGAAAGAGATCCTATGTGGACTTTTCTGGTGCAACATTGGAGAGAATGATTTAATTGAGGATACTATGAACAGACAGGCAGGTATTTGTTCAACTGAATGCATGTTGAATCTAAATACTGATACAAACTGGCTGGATATACAAGCAGAATATCCATACTGAAATAGGAGAGGATCCATAAAACCAGTTTCTGGGAAGCGTGTGGCCGAACACAGTTCACCGTGTGAGGTGTGTATTCCTCACACCTAACTTATGAGCACTGACTCTAGTCTGGCCTACCTCTCACCTACCCCTGGGAAAGGACAACCGAGGTCATGAGAAGTTGACCAGGCTTAAAGTTCATGAAAGTTCACCAAACTAGACAAGATTTTGTGGTGAATGAGTCAAGAATAAGACCAACAGAAGATAATTGTGATCATGTTTGAGGAGAAATTCTGCTTTTTGAAGCATTAATCTTTTCACATTTACAGTACACCATGCAGCTTGCAAACATGTGGCCTTATTTTAATAATTGTTATTTTATTACAGTTTTATTTACACAGTGTGTATTCTTATTATTTGTCTTGCATAACACAAGCTTTGGTGAAGGTAATGTTATATTTTGTTCATTATTGATGGTGCTTCTTTCTTTTTCTGCCACAGTACTTTTTCCTTGCCCTGTAACTGTATCTTGACTGCTGTGCTGCCTTTGGCAACTGAATTTCCCGTCTTATCTTATCTTATGTTATCTTGTCAGATTTACAGCCTGCATGGTCAAGTAATGGCAGGTGGAGGGAGGGATGCACAGGGAATATGAAGGCAAACAAACCAGAATAAAACAATTATCTTTAGCAACAACTTGGTACAATACATAATAATATAGGTTAATATATATTATAATCTGGGTCTAGGAGGATGAACATCATGTTGTTATTTAGACCTGGAGGTGAGCAGATTTCACACCCACATAAGTGGCACTCACCCTCACACCTAACCCTGGGAAAGCATGCACGCATCAGGGGTTGTAGAGTTCATCCTTTTCATTAAAGTTATGTATATATATATAGCTATAGATCTTGTAACTTCAGAGAGATGGGACTGGAAATGTTTCGTTTCGACAAAGCAGATCACAAGTTCAGGTACTGTAGGCTACACACTCCAACTTGCTTTACATGCAGGCTCCACGCTCAAGGTGTGTAAACTTCGCACCCTCCAAAAACACATAGAGGTTCCCACGAAAGGATGTCTGACACCAGGGCAAGTTGAAGAGGTCATACAGTAAAGCTGGGCTGTAGGGTAGCCTACAACATGGAAATATTTTAAATGAAGAAAAAAAGAAAGAAAGATGTGGCAGACATTATTATCCATAATTCAAATCTCAGGCTCATTTCAGACTTTTTAAAAAGTGACCATGGACACCTAGGCCTAACAAGAAACTATTTGTGCAGCCTGCCCTGCACAAATAGGCCTAAGGCATATTAATTTACACACTTATGCAAGAGTCATTATTAATTCATCCACCAACTTTCATACCCTCAAGTCAACTCTGGACTTCATCTCCACCAGAAATGCCAGGTGCTCCTACAGTGCAGTAGCACTCAGTGCTATTTCGCACCCTGAAATTCTTGCACCAATGTCAGTAAACGTGTTGGTCTAAAATTCACACTTCGGGAACCTTTGGGATATTTAAATGTTCGATTAGCTGCATATGGCAACTTTATTTCAAAATGAGTTTTTTTTTATGGACTTTCTTAAAAAATTCTTAAAAGACTAACACTGACACAAGATGAATTCAAATACAATTTGTCTGTTGGTGCATATCAGATTAACTCCTAGCAGCACATCATACAGAAGGTAAATAATGGGCCTGTAGCTACAAATCTAAAACTGCATAATGCAAAAATCATGTCCAACCAGACAGCAATGTAAAGGAAATAGGCTACAAGCTACCCCGGTTGGTCAGAGGGACAGGCTATGCCCTGAACCTTGTGTTAAATATTGGCATGCGAATGGAAGTGACAGTGTGACACCTGACCAGTTCAACTGGTCTGGTGTCACTTCCACTCCCGTGCCATCTAAATTTGAGAGACTGTTGGTGGGTTGTGTCTCTCTTTTTCTATCCTGCCCTTTTGACACTATTTCAACTCTGAATGCTGATATGCTGTGCTTGTGTATGCATGCATGCATATATATATATATATATATATATATATATATATATATATATATATATATATATATATATATATATATATATATATATATATATATATATATATATATATATATATACTTAGATTTATTATTATATTTATTATTTTGTATACATTTGTCCCTCTCATCTTGTGATGACCATGTGTGTGATGATATGTTGCCTTTGACATATAACTGCCTTGCCCATGGGACTGTGTGTGGACTGTAAAGTAGGATAAATGAAGTTGTGAGAATCTCAACCTGAATATTCTTGCCTTTCTTTACTTGTTTTCATCTGTTGATAGCTAGGCTAAACCACAAATAAGTCAGGGGTAGAACTTCTTCTTCTTTTAAATTCAATATGATTTTATTCCAATGTAAAAGTACAAAAGCAGGTAGACATGTCAGCAATAACTTAAATTGACAGCATAAGCTTGTCAACTGATATAAAAAGGAAGCCATATTTACAGTTATTTACAAAAATAAATTAAACAAAATATATTATTTCACTGTACATCAATTCATTTAAAATTAAGTATTCAGACAATAGAGTTATTTAATTGAGCTCCTTGTAGTCTTCCTCTTCGTCGTCCTCGTCACTCATGTCTTCATCACTACTGGAGTCTTCGTAGATACAGATGGTTGCTTGGACTGGGTAATTACGCAGGAGTATCTCTGCGTCCTGGTAAAGATAATCGAAGCATTTCTTTTTCGGCCAGAACAACCTAAAAAAGGGAGAACAGGGTCAATACAAATTCTAAACCTATAGGCAGTGTTGTAAATTAAGTACATTTACTCAAGTACTGTACTTAAGTACAATTTTGTGGTATTTCTACTTTACTGGAGTATTTCCAGTTTTCAGTAACTTTACTTCTACTCCACTACATCTCAGAGGCAAATACATGAGCTTGTAGATCTGCCGTTTTCAAAATATTTGTATACATTTGAAAATATATTCTGCATACTTTTGTACTTTTTACTCAAGTGGTAAGTTCATTTTGAATTCCAGACTTGTACTTGTAACAGAGTATTTCTACATTGCAGTATTGATACTTTTACTTAAGTAAAAAATGTGAGTAGCCTACTTTTTCCACCACTGCATGCATAGGCTAGAAGGCTAGTGGTTATCAAAGTAGGCCTGAAAAACCCGAATATATTTAGGGATTGAACTTACTTCACAGGGTGAGTGAACTGAAGGCTCTTGGGGTGTTTGGCATCGGGGAAGACTCCATGATGCTCAGAATCAGGCTGTGGAGAGGACATGAGAGTTTCATGTTAACCAATGATCATCATACAATTATCATCATCATAGTACATGCGTTTTCCACAAAATAATGCTTGATTCTGAACACTGCGTGGGGGACTTACCATATTTTGTGCCACAGCTGTAGTCTCGTGTTTAGTCCATGGTCTCCACAAAGCATTAGCCTGCTGGTTAACTGAGTTTCCTCCAGTAAATAATAGGCCTGCAGATCCACTCTGTGTGGTAAAGGTCTCCATGACTTCTTGTGATGATGGTTATTCCTTGGTATGTCCCGTTAGGATGTCTGAATGGAAGTGGTGTGTGGAGGAGTCAGCCATGGATGCCTCTATTTATCGGCCACGCACAACTCGTGCCAAACTGCTTCATTGACACGTCTCCAAGTGTCCATGTGCCTCCATGTCAGAGGTGCGAAGTCACACTTCAGCAAACCTCAGCCCATGCCATATGGTAACTTTCCTTACTTCATCTAAAATTAAATTAAACTTTTTCTTGGGATAGCCTAATTCATCAGGACCGTAACATTGACACTTATTAGCCCGCGGACCCCCATTTGAAAAGATATGCCAGGGACCATAAGAGAAGATTTTGGCTCAACCATTTTAATTTCAAGGACCCCCAGTTTGACATGCATTAGGCTACGGACTCCGATTTAATGGCATCTCTTGGACCTCAGTTTATATAATAAAATCGATGTTACTGGGAGTGTACAAATGGAACCAAACGGCTCCGTTTGGTTCCATTTGTACACTAATATATGTTATGCAAGGGACCCCCAATACAATATATGTGTTGTTGAAGTGTTTCTACAGATCTACAAGCACATTAATATTAATGCATCACAATTCCATGCTGTGAGCTTGTAGATTGACTATTTTCCAATAGCTGCTGATGTAGGGTTAAAGTGGTTAAAACGGATTGCTATTAACAACTTTAGTTGGTGAAACCATGGAACTCCATCAAGTAGCCTGGACCCCGGACCCCACCTTGAGAACCACTGCTTATAGATTGTAGGCTACATTCACAGCAGCTATAAATATATATTTATGCTCTAAATAAGGCACGTGTGTTGGCTAATAGCCCACACGTGCCAATTAGAGCACCAGAGAGAGAGAGAGAGAGAGAGAGAGAGAGACAGGCAGACAGACAGGCAGACAGACAGACAGACAGACAGACAGACAGACAGACAGACAGACAGATAAACAGCTATTTATGTCTATTCAACCACATTTGTTGCCGTTCAAGATTATTAGGTTGCAACGTTAACCTATAGATTATTTGTAATTCAAGAGGACTCGTTCAGAATCTGTGGTGAGACGTTTTAACATGTATTTAAAATCTATTTAAAATGTATTTTCCTGAGAGGCGCATGCTGCCTCCTGCCGTTTGTCTGGGAGGTGTGAAGAAGCACGTGCCTCAACAGGCTGCTGGTGATGTGAAGAGTCCACTGGCAGGGTTGCCAAGTCCGCTTATTATAAGCGACGTTGGGCTTCTTTTTCTGTAAAGTTGCTTGTAAATATTGTTGGTTGCGATTTGCGTTTTGTTGGGCTTGTTTCTAAATCTAAAGTGTAGTTGGCTAGTTGCTTATTTGGGCTTGTTCCCTAATGTTGTTTAAACCAGTGTTTCTCAAACATTTTCAAGTCAAGGACCCCCAAATTAATTTGTATTTGTCTGCGGACCCCCATCTGAAAATATGTTTTGCCAGGGACCCCCATACACGATTTGTGTTGTTAAAAATGTTTCAAAAGATATTCCAATTTTTTTTCACAACTTTAACTTTAAATTTAAAAGGCAAGGGCTCGCTTCTTTTGGGCTTGTTTTCATAGACCCTGGTTGCTTGTTTCTCTCGTAAAACCTGGCAACGCTGGCAACAGGGTACTGATGAGGTGAAGAGTCCATTGGGGCTTGATTATGGTTGTTGTTGTTGGGGGTGGAGGAGGGAGGGATAGCGAACACGCGCCAGTCTTGTTTATATTGCAGCTTTGACTGTGGTTGATTTATTGACCTAACGTCATATAGGCTACTCAGATTTCATGCCCTAGGAATTCTTCCTCCAAAAGTAGCTACATATTGGATTTGAATAGCCTATAGGCCTACTCGCTATTGTTAGTGTTTTTTGTATTTTGGTCTTTTTGAACAGTGTTGAACTCATTTCCTGCAGTGATCATGGGAAAAAGAACGTGTTGGTGTTTATAAGTATACTTTTATGATAATGACACATGCGTGTGTTTCTTTACAATATGCATTACACCTGTAATTATTCCCCATGCATAGACTAACAAGAAGGTTTGTTTGTTTGTTTGTTTGTTTGTTTGTTTGTTTCTTGCATTGAGTGGACTTCAACAATTCTGGTCTGGAAAGGCGTCCAGTCTCTGTTCAGAACATGTTGTCCTCCTGTCCTCTCTGACCTCAGATCTTGAACTTTCACGAACTTCGTTCCAGTTCAAGCTGTTCAACTTCTCATGCCCTCCTTGGCTGTCCTTTCTTTCCCAGGCGGAGGTGATAGGTTTTTGTTGGTGCTAATTTGGGTGCAATGTGAGAAATACACACCTCTAGGGGTGAACTGTGCTCAGCCACAACTTGAGTGGTTCCCAAGCAAGGACCGTCTCCTGTCTGAGTTATTTATTTTGTAGCAGTGGTTTATAAAAATAATTCCATACAAGATTGATATTTCCAAACAATTTATATTCATATCACTTCCCTGGTTTAAATGATTTAATTCATGAATAGAACCATCAACCCAATTTTATTTTTCTATGAAATCTACACCCACTATCCCATTGTTATTTGTTGCAGTGATGAGGAATATCATGAATAAATATAATATTATTTTCTATATACAATCTTCAAGACGGTAATGAGGCACTGACTGTACACAAACATCCCTCTCTTTGTCCCATTCTCTCTCAGCCTTGGAACATCCATACAACCCATCAGTAGGCCTATAATTGACAAAGTAGCCCGTTGTGAGCTTTTCTCTAGGGAAAAAGAAAAATAACATGTTTGAAAACATTTGTTTGCCTATAATGACATGCCCAAAATAGGGACGGAATGGGTTGAAAGTGGCTAATGGATGTATGCATGCATGGTGTAGAATAGATTTAGATGCACTCAACGCAGATCTAAAATCATATTAATTGGTATGACGTTCAGAGGTGGAGAAAATATGCATAAAATAACAGAATTTGAGGTTAAAATGTGAACGCTAGGGGGTGGCAATTGCCATATCCCCTGGGACCCAAATGACACCCCTGGACATGACAGACATCCATGCAACCGATATGTGCAATAATTATAATGGTAGATTTAAAATGACAATCACTCAGGTTATTCAAATAAATCCATTGCAAAATATGTGTGGTATGTAAATCCAGTGGAAGGTGAATTATTATGCAGGGAACAGAGCAGAAGCAGGTATTCGGTTTCAAAAGGGTTCAAGCCCCTGTCCATTTGCCTTTGTATTTAATAGCATTTTAAATTGTGATTGGTAATGGTTCCAGTCCGAGTAATGTAAACAGTTTGTGAGTAGCTATTTCAAATGCAACAAAGAACGTGAGAGTGTGACAGACTACCAGACAGCTCCACTATGTTATGTTCTTTAGTCTCATGAGCTACACTTGTATTATGCTGCGTTTTTAAATAACTGCCTCATACCATTGTTAGTCTCATGAATATCTGACCTGCTTGTGTATGTATTTCACTATCTGACCTTTTTGTCCTTTTTCTTTCTATCTCTACTCTTTACCTTTCCTGAAACTAAATGATATTACTTGTACGGGGGGGAAAATCACCCTTAAAATGTATTCTGATTATGTTCTTTACATAGTCTTGAACAAGGAAGCAACCAAGAACACAAATACACAACCAGCAGGTGGAGTCAGAGGGTAGCAGCTGTCTGTGAATCAATGAGGTGATTGTTTTGCACTTTGCACTGTATGAGGCAATGGGGATTCTCACTTGGCTCTTAAAGCGCGCACACACACGCGCGCACACACACACACACACGCACACGCGCACACACACGCACGCACGCACGCACGCACGCACGCACACACACACACACGCGCGCGCACACACACACACACACACACAAAGTGGATATGTTGTTACAGACATACTTGGCTGACCGCTTGTTTGGCAAGACACTTTAGTCTCATTCTCTTCTTTCACTCTTTCTCTATGTGTCTTCTTTGTTCATCATCGTCTCAAGTTTCCTCCATTCGTTCGGTCAGACAGTCATTTGCACTTCCCTACAGAAACCATAGCAACTGTCAACAATAACAGGACTGATTTCTCCCTTTAACCCAGATGAGGACAGTCCAGTCATTGCATTTAAGTAAGCGACTGTTCCAAAAGTGGAAAATATCTTGATACAAGGTTGATGTATCCCCCCAACCAGATATACTTGATTTCTCTGCCTACAATAATATTAAAATAAAATGGGTTGCTTAAAATGCAGCAGCTGTATTACTGAATCCAAACTTTTGCTGTCCTCATTAAAGGAACAGTTATCCTCTTTTCCACCTTATTTCCATATATGGGTCCACACACTAATGCTTAATACTGCATAATGAATGGTACTGTATACCTATATCTGGTGGTGGAGGGGTAGCTAGGCAGATAACAGGCGAAAAACAGGCGAATCGTTCACTTCCGGATAAAAGCGCCAAAATTGGTACACATACTCCTTGGGTAGTACTGTTTTGATAAAACCCGTTAGCCACCTGAAAATTCAAGAGGGCGGCCATTTTTCAAGATGGCCGCCATTGAATATACAGTAATATTACATTTCCCAACAAAATCACATAGATACAAGCGCCAAAATTGGCAAACATACTCCTTGGGTATTGCTCTTTTGATAAAAAACAAAGATTTTAAGATGGTGGCCATTTTTCAAGATGGCCACCATTGAATATACAGTAATTCGCAGTAATTTCACAATAAAATGGCAGATATGCACCAAAATTGGCACACACACTCTTTGGGTATTGCTCTTTTGATGAAACCTGTTACCCATGTAAAAATTCAAGATGGCAGCCATTTTTCAAGATGGCCACCATTGTACAGTAGGCTATATACAGTCAAATCACATTTAGAAGTAAAATAGCTTAGAAGCAAGCACCAAAATTGGCTCATATACCATTCTTTTAATAAAATTTTAGCAGCCACCTAAAAATTCAAGATGGCGGCCATTTTGCAAGGTGGCCGCCATTGAATATACACTAATAATGCATTTCTGAATAAAATCACCAAAATATGTCCTATTTGAGTAATCTTGGTGTCAAATCATACATTTTTCACTATGTAGAATCTGAATCTGGACCCATGGACTGACTCACTGGCTTCCTTGTACCATATATCAGCCTCGGAATCCTAATCTTCTGCTAAATTAGGGGATCATGCTATGTTATAAGTCTATTATGTGTAGCATTTTCTTGTACAAGACAAAGAGGAAGGGTAGTGTTTTCAGCCTGCGGCGAAAGATGGGCAGTGACTCTGCTGTCCTGACATCAGTGGGAAGTTCATTCCACCACTGTGGGGCCAGAACAGAAAAAAGTTGTGTCCGTGTCGATCGACCAGAAGGACCCTTGAGTGACGAGGCAATCAGTCGCCCCGAGGTGGCAGACCGAAGTGGTCAGGCAGGGGTGTAGGCATCGACCATAGCCCGGAAGTAAGAAGGAGCTGTTCCTTTCACTGCCCTATTATAGGCTAGCACCAGGGTTTTAAACTGGATCCGAGCTGCTACGGGGAGCCAGTGTAGAGATCGGAGAAGGATAGTTGTGTGGGAGAACTTGGGGCGGTTGAACACCAGACGAGCTGCAGCTTTCTGAACAAGCTCCAGAGGTCTGATGGCAGATGCCGGAGCACCAGCCAGGAGGGAGTTGCAGTAGTCCAGGCGGGAGATGACAAGAGCCTGGATGAGTACCTGGGCTGCCTTCTCCGTGAGGAAGGGGCGAATCCTCCTGATGTTGTAGAGGAGGAATCTGCAGGACCGTGTCACTGATGCGATGTTTGCCGAGAACGACAGTTGATCGTCCAGGGTCACACCCAGATTCTTCGCAGTCCGAGTTGACGTCACCACAGCATTAACAATGGTGATGGCCATGTCTCGGTGCGGACAGCCCTTCCCCGGAACATCAGCTCGGTCTTGTCCAGGTTGAGCTTCAGGTGGTGCGTCGACATCCACTCCGAGATGTCAGCCAGACAAGCAGCAATGCGTGCCTCCACTTGTGTGTCAGAGGGGGGGAATGAGAGGATCAGCTGGGTGTCATCGGCATAGCAGTGGTAGGAAAGGCCATGGGAGTGGATGACAGCACCAAGAGATGTAGTGTAGAGAGAGAAAAGAAGAGGACCCAGAACCGAGCCTTGGGGAACCCCAGTAGTGAGTCTGTGTGGTTCTGATACAGACCCTCTCAGCATCACCTGGTAGGAGCGACCCGTCAGGTAGGATGCAAACAGGGAGAGTGCAGAGCCTGAGACACCCATCCCCTTAAGGGTGGAGAGGAGGATCTGATGGTTCACTGTGTCGAACGCTGCAGACAGGTCCAGGAGTATCAGGACGGAGGAGAGAGAGTTCGCTCATGATGTATGACAGATCAAGCGCAGCTGAAGGTGTTGATGATGCAAGGTTGGACATGTTTGCTCGGAAGCAGAGACCATATGAAGCCATTCCTCCAACCCGATCAGCGCTGAAGGAGCATGTAAAGCGTGCTGCCTACCAGGCGGGCTGTATCTGGAGTCAGTCAACAATAAGTCAACCAGAAACAGAGGATCCTGCCAACTGGGGCTGGAAGAAGAATGGAGATCTGTGGCAGATATTTTGGACAGAGCTCCCACCCATTGCAGAGAGTTGCAAGCAGCTGACCAAGTGTGGATGCAAGTCGGAGTGCTGCGGTCGATGCAAATGCTACAGATTTGGCCTGACCTGCACGGCACAGTGCAGCTGCAGATGCAAGGTTTAGAAGTGTCTTCCTCATCCAGGCAGCAAGACAATAAGCGTACAAACAGACAATTTGGTCAAGCGAATAAGTATAGGCCTACTGTCTATAAAAAAACAATAAAAAACAATAAAAAAAGAATAAATAAAGAAAAGACAAAAAAAAACTGCCTCAACGGGATCATCACCTTATCGTGGTGGGGCAGTTTGCATGTCTCCATGACCCATAGAACTATGTCGGCAGGAGTCTTGTACTCCTGGCAGGGTTACCCAAGCCAAACAGGTCGAAGGGTAGAGACTAGACGAAGGGTGATCCCAGGGCGCTATTACTACTTGTAATCTACACTTGCAAGATCCGCTAGTCTCTCAGCGCTAATCTATGTGATTTTACTGCAAAATGTAGCAATACTGTATATTAAATGGCAGCCATCTTGAAAAAGGGCCACCATCTTGAATTTTTAGGTGGCTGCTAATATGTTATTAAAAGAATGGTATATGAGCCAATTTTGGTGCTTGCTTCTAAGCTATTTTACTTCTAAATGTGATTTGACTGTATATAGCCTACTGTACAATGGTGGCCATCTTGAAAAATGGCTGCCATCTTGAATTTTTACATGGGTAACAGGTTTCATCAAAAGAGCAATACCCAAAGAGTGTGTGTGCCAATTTTGGTGCATATCTATGACATTTTATCGTGAAATTACTGCGAATTACTGTATATTCAATGGTGGCCATCTTGAAAAATGGCCACCATCTTAAAATCTTTGTTTTTTATCAAAAGAGCAATACCCAAGGAGTATGTTTGCCAATTTTGGCGCTTGTATCTATGTGATTTTGTTGGGAAATGTAATATTACTGTATATTCAATGGCGGCCATCTTGAAAAATGGCCGCCCTCTTGAATTTTCAGGTGGCTAACGGGTTTTATCAAAACAGTACTACCCAAGGAGTATGTGTACCAATTTTGGCGCTTTTATCCGGAAGTGAACGATTATTCCCGGTATCTGCCTAGCTAGGGTACCATATACAGATTTGGGGATTATATCTGGCCTGGGGACGCCTGGATCCACAGTTAGAAGTAACTAATGTGGCCAGAGGAAAGGGAAGTGTGGGATTTTCTGCTGGAACTGTTACCTCAGTGACCTGATAATGGATACAAATAGTAGAAGATGGATGGATGGATGGATGTAGATGGTACCATTTCCGTCTACTCGCTCTGTGTTTCAGAGATGGGCTGTCCTGTATAGCTCATAAATGTACAGTACCTGTCCGCATGGATTTCAAGCTAATGACTACAGCCTTTAGTTAGCAGACCAAAACAGAAGCAACAGTTTGTGCATCAATAATATGATTAAAATCTAGCTTGAATTTCCCATTGATAAAATCACCTGGTACATTTATGACAGCCTACCTCTGAGACACAGAGTGAGTAGAAATGGTACCATCCACTAGTGAGCATTAGTGAGGACTCATTCCTCAGTGAGGAAGTCATCCTTCAAACATTAAAAGATTTGTTTCGGCCTTGAAAATCTGAATGCCATGCCCCCTTCAAATAGTGTTTGAATAATCAGACTGGATGCGGCATGGGTACCATTTGTTGAAGTCAAGGTGTAAACCACTGTGTGTGTGGTTTGTGTGCTGTAGGGGGTTGTGGCAGAGCCATGCAGAGCCATGCTGGGCCATGCTGAGCCTAGATTAATCCTTACAGGTAGAGCAGTGCTCAAGCAGCTTGGAACTGTTTGTGTTCTCCCCCCCTCTTCTATCAGCATTCACTTTCCATCTGTTGCCTCCAAACAAACATCTGTCTGTTGGACCCCATGCCGGGGACTTAATCTATACTTCATTGCGTGACCCTTTCGACAAGAGAAGCTCAAAAGATGTTTTTATTATTATTATTTTCAATTGAAAAAAGTGCTTCTCTGACGCTTAAGTGGTTAATGAATTTGTTGTTGTATAATTCGTTTTTAAAACAATAAAAAGATTGCGCGTTCTGATTATTCGATTCATCGATAAATGGTAGATAATCGATAGGTGTAGCCATAATAGAACACATCACAGATGACCTCTGTACTGTACTGTACAGTACACGCATGCACTCACAAACATTAAAATTGTGCATTTCTGTTTCTGAACTTCCATTACTCCCATTAATCGACAATACAGTGGGTTCAAACAGAAGGCTTTCAGAGGTAATGAACAGCTGTTTGAGGATGTTGCTGCTAATGTGCATCTGCTCCTTCTCTACACATCCATTCCATTTGCCTGTTCTTCACACACAGAGAAAGAAAATACAAGAGCAGTCCGAACAAATATTAGTCAGAGCAAATGTTTTCTTCTCATAAGAAATGTAATTATGTCAGACATTATATACAAGTACTCATTTAGCCGTTACAAAGGGTTGCGTTTAGGACACAGCAGGTGCACATGTCTTTTTGGTGAAGAAAAACAAAGTCTTAATATGCAGAGAGTGAGTCAAGTTATATTAATTCACTAGTAAATACCATGCCTTCAAACAATACTTCATTTTTGGTTGTAGATTTATTGAATATGAAATTGACAAGGTGATTATTTGTATGGAGTAAAAGGGGGTGAAGGATGGAATGGATGGAATAGGGGAAGAAGGAGATGAAGGGTTGAGCCGGGTTTTGAGTGTGTGTGTGTGCGTGCGTGCGTGCGTGCATACAGTATGTGTGTTGTCGGAACATGCAGGGTTTGACTGCTTACATGCATGTACAGTATGTGTGTGGTTACTGTATTATACTGTATATAGACACAGCACATGTGCATGTTTTTAAGCTTGAGCATCAAAGTGTGGGTCAGCCTGACCCAGTTCAACTGAAGGCCTGTTGGTTCTCTAGGAAACGTACACACAATAATCCACCATCTCCTGTCACATAACAACATGGGATTAGACAAAGATGTAAACAGCGGAAACATGGATTCAATGTTATTTCCCTGTTCCAAGAGAAGTATTAAATGGCCATAAAAGCACACGCCAAGCACAAGCCATCTATCAATAGGACCAGAGTAAAAAGCCATGCAGTGATGTGTCATCATTACTTGGAGGCCTTTTTGCTCATAGGTTATTTGCTTAGTGTTTTCTGCTGAACACAAAGACTACCATTGTTCGTCATGGAGTAACAGTCACTTACACTTTCTTTCTTTATTCCTTCCTTATTTACTCTCTTTCACAGCCCTTGTATGGAATGATTCAGTTTCCAGGTCACACACACTGTGTGTGTGTGTGTGTGTGTGTGTGTGTGTGTGTGTGTGTGTGTGTGTGTGTGTGTGTGTGTGTGTGCGTGCGTGCGTGCCTGCCTGCCTGCCTGCCTGCCTGCCTGCCTGCCTGCCTGCCTGCCTGCCTGCGTGTGTGCGTGCGTGCATTAGTCAGACAAATTGCTGTAGGTGAAAAAAGTAATCAACCTTCATACGGTTGTATTAATTCATGACCAAACAAGTGCTTTATGGTTAAACCATGTGCTCTATATTCTGATAGTAATCAGTGCTATAGAGTGTTTGTTCAGTAACAGTCTCCCCATCTCTGCAGGTCTTTAATAAACAGAAACTTTCAGTTTCCTTAAGAGATGGGAAGATGAGGAGACCCCTTTACTGAACAAATACTATAGTAGTCTACAGCAATCATTACTATAAGACTATTGAACATTTATTTATATAGTTTCCACAGCCAGGCCATCAGCCTGCTGAACAGGCGCAGAGCCCTGCCGCACGTTTGTACATTTCCAGCCACACAATAAATACATAGACCAGCTGCACTTGTACCCTTTTCTGTTATTCAATGTAGCCACTAGATGGCCACGTCAGTATTACATGCACTCAGTTACACTGATACTCACTTTATGTATGTATTTATTATGTATACAGTATATCATTCAAGATTGATATTGTTACATCTTACATGCGTACATGAGTACATTTCTTTGGTTTTGTTTCCTCAACATTGTTTCATGACATAATTAAGGGAAATTAAATCAAATTCCCATTCCCATAAATGTTACGCACATTTTATAACTGCAGAACACATATGTATATTTAATATTCGTTTTTTTATATTTGAAAATGTCACTCTTAGTAATCTAATTGCAATTTGTGGGAAGCTTGCACTACATAATTTCACACACTCCTTTATACCTGGCGTAAACTTTATTCCTGGTGTAAACATTATGCCTGGTGTAAACATTATGCCATGGTGTAAACAATTGACGAGTTGAAGAAGAAGTTTATCAAATGTTTAAAGGGAAGTGGTAACATTAACACTGGACACCTTGTTACTCAAATAAAACCAGATATATGATCATGTATTTTCCAGACTGTTCATATCAAAGCGAGAATTTGAGAAAATATAGGAAGTTGGTATTCCATTGTGTGTTCTGTGCATGGGTCCCCGGCTTTGTTAGAAGAGTAGTGAAGACAGGCTGACATGGTGAAAGTGTTTCCATGTCTGAATGAATTGAAGGTTTTTGATTATGTTTGAGCACCTGGCTGATAAGGACACTATGTTTCAGCCATCAGCTGAGAGTTGATAGAGCATCTTGACATTCAGTCAGGGACACTATTCTTTCCAGCTACTGGGGTACACTTGAGTGATTGAATGAAACCCAACTGTATGCTGTGTTAGCTATAGGGGTGGAGATTGAGAATTCTTTCTTTGATGTGATGGAAAAAAGCCACTCAAAACACACAAATGGATGGAGATGGCATGAGATGCACAAACTGTACTCAAAACTCATCTGTTATCTTTTATGTTGATGTGCCACTGAAAATATAACGATGTAGCTTTTGTCAAGATACCCAGCTACATGGCGAAAACAAATTGCTACTTGAAAGCTACATAATTCTGAAAGTATATAGTGAAGTTAGCCACAAGCTACTACAGCATGCCGCATGAACATGGTAAAAAACTGTACCTGCCCACAATCACCCACTGCCAGGTATATAATGGTTACTGTGGCAACCACCCACTGATGGTGATTGATATGACGTCATCATTATTAGCAAGGCCACACCATTCATTTAAATAAAACTAGAAAAAGTGCTCCTCGGAGCACCAGTCTCCGCCAGCAGACTTGGGAATGTTGGGAATGTTCTACTTCTTATGTTCTAATTCTTACAAAAAATAGAACATGTTACTGTGTCATAGTAACATGACACAAGTGTCCTATCCGTCTGTATAACTGTCCTATCCGTCCTGTCTGTATAAGTGTCCTATCCGTCCTGTCTGTATAAGTGTCCTATCCGTCCTGTCTGTATAAGTGTCCTATCCGTCCTGTCTATGTAAGTGTCCTATGTAAGTGTCCTATCTGTCCTGTCTGTGTAAGTGTGATTATTCCTGTCTTACCTCACTTTGAAAGAGGCTAAGACTCTTTCAAAGTGAAACATGTGAAGCAAGCAACGTTTGTTACTGGTCTAACCAGTGTGCTCGTTTTAGTCTTTAGTGCAGAATGTACGAGTCCTTTCCTGTTGGGATGGGTCAGAAATGTGTGTCTGTCCTCAGGGACAAGACTTTGTCTCTCCTTACTCCACCTCTGCTGTTCCTGTAGCAAAAGTAGGTACTCCCTCAGCGTTTCCAAAAAAGGTCTGAGATTGGACTTGTCTCCTTTTGAGGAGGCGCCTGTTCATGGATGTACTTTGTAATTTGAGTGGATACATGCAGGTCTTTCGCGAGGATAACTGGAAGTTTGGATTCCTCAGGCATTGCTGCCCTCAACGTCCCCCCAACTCTTATAGTAAGCCATCCTCCAGAATGGGGTCCAGTTTGTAGATGGGACCGTCTTTCTTCACTTGACCTTTTCCAGATGACAGCACAGCCAGTTCATCAGTGAACCTTTGCTGTTGTGTGAAGCGAATGATGGTAGTTTCAGCTCTCCCCAGATCATCTGGTGTCAAACTCTTTTTCAATATCTGCTTTGCTTATCAACACAATGTTTGTTTGGCAACTCCTCCAACTTTACTATGGAGATCCTATAAGTATTTACAGTAGCAGCGGGATAGCCACTCTCACTCCGTTTCCCAGTGAGGCTTGAAATCTTCAAACTGATTTGGGCCTATTTCCTTCCTTTAAAGGGATAGTTCACCCAATAAATAACTTTTTTTCTATTGATTATGCACCCCATGGAGACTTGAATTCATGGATTTGAATTCATGGATTTTTTGTTTTTGTCACATTCCTAAGCCAATAATTTGATGACCAGCGGACCAGTATGCAGCGGTTCCAGTAGGAGTAGGAGATCCCGGAACCACTGCCGGTCATCAAAATATTGGCTTAGGAATGCGACAAAAACAGAAAAATATCCATGAATTCAATTATCCATGGGGTTACTAATTGATTTAAAAAAAAAGTCATTTTGGGTGTGAACTATCCCTTTAAGGTTCAGCTTTCTCATCAGGACTTCAGAGCAAATTGTGTCAGTGCTGCCTGTGATTTTTTCAAGTCATAATTGAGATACTATTGTCATAATTATGAGATGCTAAGTTATATGAGATACTATTGCCATACTTATGAGGTAATTATGAGATAGTTCTACTAAGTCATGTTATGATGATATACTAAGTCATAATTAGGATAGGCTATACTAAGTCATTATTATGAGAAAGTATCTCTAAAAGTGCGAGAGAGAGAGAGAGAGATTGATTGATTGATTGATTGATTGATGTACTTTATTTAGTAAGACATGAGAACAACAGTACATGGAAGTACAAATTCACAATACAAGGTCTACTAAACTGGAAGACTCATTAAGCACTGAACTTGTTTAAGATGAGATCCCCATGCACACAAATCATGATGACATGAGATATATATGAGAGAGAGAGAGAGAGAGAGAGAGAGAGAGAGAGAGAGAGAGAGAGAGAGAGAGAGAGTGGGAGTACAGTAGGTGCTCGCAGACAGTTGCTGTGTAGAGGCGCGCATCAGTTTGCCAGCCCGAGGAGTCATGGATCAGAGTGGTTTCACGTAAAGGTAAAGCGATTTTATTTGTGTAGTTTCAGGAAAAAGGACACTGAATTTCCGAGTAGGGAGATGGGAGTAGCGGAATTCTCAAATCATTAAACTATCGGTTGACAGTTGATTCCATCTCGTGTCAATGCTTGGTAAACTTTTTTATATAGTATAACGGTCAACGGAGGCTACGTGTTTTGTAATGTCGTCTGCCTCTGGTATTATTTTTCATTTAAAAGGTTCGTGAACCACATGACTCGACCATGTCCGAATTCTACAACCAAAGCAGAGCCAACTCTCGGCGCAGTGACTACGTGTGGCAATATGAATATTATGACGATGAGGAGCCCGTGTCTTTTGAGGGTCTCAAAGCTCATAGATGTAAGACTGACTACAATACTGTTCAGTGTTTTACTTTGTAGCTAATGTGGTGTTTTCTGTGTGTGTGTGTGTGTGTGTGTGTGTGTGTGTGTGTGTGTGTGTGTGTGTGTGTGTGTGTGTGTCTCTGACTGACTGACTGACTGACTGACTGAGTGTGTGTGTGTGTGTGTGTGTGTGTGTGTGTGTGTGTGTGTGTGTGTGTGTGTGTGTGTGTGCGTGCGTGCGTGCGTGCGTGCGTGCGTGTGTGCCTGGTGCGTGCTGTGTTTGCGCGCGCGCGCGCGCGCCTGCGTGCGTGCGACTAAACAATCTTTATCATCTTTTAATGTCAATAAAAATATGTTATCAATAATAACAGCCATGCTGCTGTTGGTCTTGCTTTGATATCTACCAATTAGGCTAGCCCTATTTGGTAGGCTACTTTAACTATTTCACATTAATTACATTTAATTAGGCTAGGACTAGTTGTTTAGCCTACTTAGTTGCCTACATTAAATTTAAAAGGCACCAAGGCCTGCCCTATATAGCATGCCCTTCCTTCCCTCTTGGCTGTGTGTGTGTGTGTGTGTGTGTGTGTGTGTGTGTGTGTGTGTGTGTGTGTGTGTGTGTGTGTGTGTGTGTGCGCGCGCGCGCGCGCGCGCGCGTGTGCGTGCGTGTGTCTGTGTGTGGGAGAAAACAGAAGTGAAATCAAAATCATCACATTAACAGATGTTACTTAATATATCAAGTTTTTCTCTGCCATTGCAGACTCCATCGTCATCGGGTTTTGGGTCGGACTTGCTGTGTTTGTCATCTTCATGTTCTTTGTTCTCACGCTGCTGACAAAAACAGGAGCCCCACATCAAGAGTGAGTTTAAACTTTCATCAATGTATAGCCTCTGGGAGAGGTGGTGGTGGTGGGGGGGGGGGGGGGGGGGGGGGGCAGTTTGATGAAATCCAAAGACACCTGTATCTTTCACTGCAAGCAAGGGCTTTGTGTAATATCAAGCTCTCTTCTCTCTCTCTGGACAGGTAAATACTACTATCTCTGTAGTGGTGTATGTGTTAAGAACTGGATTTGGGATATAGTGTCAACCATGCACAAACTGTAATCGCAACGTTCCTGTCTTTCCTCTCTCTGCCTGCCCACCCTCTCTCTTTAGACCGACTTTTGTAAAACAACGGGCCAAGTGCAGTCAGGTTTAGTCCAGTTTACTGTCTGGTGGAGTCTCCCGTCGATCCAACGGATGAGTAGACAGGCAGTTATTTCCTCTTTGCGTGGCTCCTCATGTGGGAGCGTTTAGCCCTATCCCTGGGACACACAGTCTTCCACAGATACTGAGAGCAGTGCCATCCCTAGATAGGGCTGCTATAGCTGTAGGAGGACACAGGCACCCTATCTGCCCCAATGTACGGTGGACAGCCATCACCCTACAACCGCAGAGTCATGGATAGAAGCTCCAAGCAACATCCTCTGCCTGCTCCCGTCACCACTTCTCCATCGCCGCAGGACTTGTGGGGGTGGGGTGGTGGGAGTCAGGTGCCTTGGTTTTAGGTTTTAGGTGTTGAGCGGTCGTCCAGTCCTCTCACCACCCTCTCACCTTCAGAGGGTCATTGCCCAACAGGTGCAGAAACTACCACATGTAGGGCGGCCCAAGAAGGTGCAGCTTTATCGTACGGAGTGTGCATCTCTATAGCCTTTGCCTAGAAGGACATAGCCTACAAGGCAGCAGGTGGATTTTGGGTCAGAGTTACCTTCTCCTATAGCCTGTTCTAAGGAGGAATGACCTGCCAGGCAGCAGGTGGTTTGGAATCAGAGTTTCCCTCTCCTATCCGATGTGTTGGCTAGACTGGGTACCATCGGACATACCTTACAAAGTCTAGAGCAGACATATTCAACTAGATTAGGCAGGGGAACACAGTTGTCAAATTACTTGAAGTCGGGGGCCCACAATACTGTGACAACAAAACCGTTTAACCATTTGACTGTTTGTTGTGTGTACTATAGTTCCGGTAGGACACAATAATGGACATTATGGTAACCTATAGAGCCTGCTTCATACTGCATTCACGCATTTCGATGTTTGATATGATAATTTCTGTGTCAGTCCTTGTTGTGGCGCAAACATCATAGACTCTGACAATTTCTTTACTTTGCACTCAAAATTCATTTATTGCCTATAAGTTTGTCAATAATAAAATTAGAAAAACCTTTGCATTTCCTTTCCCTTCATCACATTCCACATTTCCTTTAAGTCCTTGTCAGGTCTTTTAAAGTTTTTTGCGCTATCTGAATAGATGGTACTGCACACTCCTCTTCTGGCAATAAATCGCCTGAATAACAGTAAAAATGAGTCTGCAGTCAAATCTGAAACTAGTTCTAAATGGACTGTTCTTATAGCGCATGTGAATAATGCTATATACACCTTTTGAATGTGCGGTTTGACATATAATGGTCCAGCTAAATCTATACCTACTACAGTCACGTGGTAAGGGTGCTGTACTGTATGTTGTTGTCCAGCCTTGACCTTGTACTTGCGACAGATAAAACAGCACTTGACAATCCTCTTTGCAAGTTGTCTGCCACGTACAATCCTGTACATATGTCCTGTAGATCCTGTTTACTCTGACTTGTGAGTGCATTTCCTCATTTCCATCTTTTGATCAGCAACTCAGAAACCTTGTCTTCAGCCGTTAAATCCATGGGTGCTTTTGTCCATGTTCTCAGTTTGTTCTTTGAAGTCTGCCTCCCACACGCATGAGGCTATCTTCATCCAAAAAGGGTTTCAAAGGAAGCACTTAAAAAATTCTGTCCAATTCTTCCAAGTCTCTACTTTCTTTTGAGTAACTTTAGTTTTGTGTCATTTTGATCCAATATTTCTGATAGAGCTGTTTTTCCTTATCACCCACAAATAGGATTGTTGAGATTTTGAGTTCTCCTTGAATTTATTTTTTTTGTTTTTCCTCTTCCCTTGTTTTCTAAGAACTTGTATATGTTTTTCCTCTTTTTTATAAGAAGGAGGGAGGGAAGGTGGGGAAGGAGAGGGAAGGGAAAAGTTGTTATATATATATATATATATATATATATATATATATATATATATATATATATATATATATATATATGTATTCTTTTTTCTTTTTTCCTGTCTTCGTTCTTGTTTTATTTCTTTAAGATTGTAGCATTGTCTCAGTAACCGGGAAGAGTGGGTGGGGGGAGGGCGAGTGGGTGGATGGGAGGGAAATGAGGGGTACCTATGTACAACATACATGCTTGCATTTTGAGTTTACGAATGTTGTCCTCATATGGGAGGAAAAATAACCTGCAAAAAACCCAATAAACAGATATATTGAAAAAAAAGTATATATCCACAGCATAAACAGCTGCAGCTGATTGCAACACAAAGATGCAACCAATTACACTACTTAAACACAAACAGGAGACAGTGCAACACATGTACCACTTGAAGACATGCACACACACACAAGCTTCACACGCTTGTGTGCACACACACACTTCCCACACACGTGTGTACACACACACACGCACGCACGCACACGCACACACACATGGGGCCCAACACAGTCAGCGGGTGTGATTATTTAGACTGCAGCCAACAATTTCATCTTGTTTCTCATTCAGCAGCCACAAGGTTTCTCATCCATTCTCGACGCCAGTTTGACAATGGCTCGGGGTAAAAACTGATGTCTGATTGTTGCACTCCACCTCAGCAATACATCTCCCAGAAGTCTAGCGCATTGAAAATGAGATAGACACCGTTGTTCTCAGCTCCACTCTGAACTACTTACTTACTGTTATGTGATAACAACACATGTGGGTGTCCTGAAATGAAATACATACAAGATATCGAAAAGTTTTTTTTTATGAACGTCCAATGTTGGGAATTAACCAAGACTGAAACTGGCTAGATGATGTAAACTGGCATAAAAAGCTTACTATTAAATAGTGTCACACTCATGCAGACTTACCCTTTTCATCTGCCTTAAGACCACCTTCAGTCTCAGTTAGGAATCACTACATTTGAAAAGATCAAGAGCATGATATTTCTTCCCCATTTTCTTTCTCCTGCCTCACTCGTTTTTTCCTATTATCTTCTATCCCATCCTGACAGAAACCTGGAGGCAGCCAAGAAGCGCCATCATCTAGGTAACTGTGTGGTGGACTTCAACAGCCCCCAGGACCAAACCGGCAAGGCCTTCTCTCGCCCAATGCTGGCCGAGTCACACACTCTATTACATTTGTTTGTCAATGAGGAGGAACAGGCCTGGGGACAGTGTGAGTCTGGGGCCCAAACCCCAAAGGGCCACAGAAGGCTTAAAGGTTTGGGTTCATATGGCAGAGAGGATATGGTTGAGGAAGGAGAGGAAGCAGAGGCCCTTCGACCTCTCCAAGGTCTTACAGAGGAGACCAAATTAAACAAAGAAAGGGTCTTGCCGCCTCAGTTTAACATCCCTAACTTTGTGACCTCAGACCACAGTTCTGCACTGGAAGACGATGATCTACTGCTTTGTGAGCCGGCTGTCGTGCTGGTCAACAACAGCCAATCCCATGCTCAGGATGGCCACGGGGCCATCAACTGATCTTAGGAGATTTCTCTCTGTGTTTGGACTCTCTTCTCCCAAGATACCAATACCACACATTGGACATAAACCACAGGTACACAGATCCTTGTTCCAAAATGAGAAATGTTTCACTGTAGAAAAAGAAGTTCAAAGTAACTCATGAACCCACAAAGTGAGTGATAGCAAAATATTACATCGATGTATGGTGCTTACCAATGGATGGTATGTCATTTAAATAATTAGTTGACAAAGTGACACAGTTATAGATGATATCCTCAACATTTAGAACTATTGCATGATGAAGTCGAATTGTAAATTAACTTTGCTAATACTGTAGCTCCTCCAGAGTAAGTAAAAAACATAATTGGAGGTTATTTGGAAGAGGGGTGAACTGCCAGCTCAAAATCCAATTATTTTAAAAGAAATATTTGCAATAGCAAATTATTGTTTTGTTTTTTTACAAGTATGCCATGTAATAAGCATAATGTAGAGTGAGCTGGTAATTAGAGCAAAATAAACCCTGACCCCTTTATGAGAGAAAACATACACAATTATTTTAAAATAAATATTTCATAACATTTTTTTTTTTTTTTTAAGTATGTCATGTAATAAGCATAATGTAGAGTGAGCTAGCAAAATAAACCCTGACCCCTAGAGAGAGAGAGAGAGAGAGAGAGAGAGACTACAACAACAATTTTATGTAATGCCAGGATAATTATGCAAGGGAATATTGCTAACTTGCATTTTGACTTGTCAGCAAACGAGCTGTATTCTGTGGACAAAAGGATGTGTTAAGAATGCCAGTACAGTACAGATATACACTATATATGTTTTTTTTTTATTATTTGCATTACTTAATGACAGGGTCAGATCAAAGTTATCTCTGTGAATAAATCTTAAGTTACTTGCTAAAATACATTTTAAGTTATTTTGAAAATAACCAACTACAGTAGATCTGTTCTTTTTGAAAAACTTGCGAGACATTCAGATTGTTTTCTTTCTTTCAGTTAAACATTTTACGCCGATAATGCCCAAAATTGGGATGCCAGGGTTAAAGTGGTTAAGATACGATAATTAAAACAGGTCCCTCAGGATTCCAGGAGGAGGTTAGCCATAACAATAAATAAGTATTGCTGTGATCTGTGTGTACTGTTTATGTATAATCAGGTATGCCACGGAGCATCTCCCATCTGCTTATTTATGCATGAATAATCTTTAAGCAGCGTAAACATATTAGGCTATTTTATCTACTGCCAGTATAATTATGCATTGGAACATTGCTAACTTGCATTTTGACTTGTCAGCAAATGATGGAGCTGTATTTTGTGACTAACAAAGGGATGTGTTGAGAATGCCAGCGAGTCTATCAGTGTTAAAACAACACTAACAAGTCCAAATCAGTCACTTCGATGGTGACAACTAGCCTACTGTATTATTTGTGTTATTTTTGGGCCAAGAAAGGCACATTTTCAAACACCATAATTGTATTTTCTCATGTTAAAACTAATGTTCTTTAAAACTCAGTACAGTTAGTTGAACCATGGCAGGACAAATGTCATTAGCTGTTTCCCTTCACATGTCTACATGGGAAGGCTATTACAATTAATTCAATGATTCTTTATAGCCTTGTCCAAAGCCCAACAGCTAAATCCAAGGGTGGATTCCCCTTTGGATGAGTGGTAGATCAGCAAACACAGCACATCTGGTCTTCCCGGCCAATGTTCCAAGCGATCCACAGTAGACATTTCTCTCTCCTGGCTCCCACGCTTAGGTGTTGCCAATTCCCTTTGTGTACCGCAGTCCCTTTTGCTGCCAACTCCCACTGTTGGTATGAGGAGGGTGTACATACTGTAACCCCTTTGATCTGGACTCCATTTACACCTTGCATTAATATCTGCATCTGGATATCTTATCTGGAAAAGATCCAATCTTGCCCTTGCATTTACACCTGGCTGACTTGAACTGAGATCACCACGTCTGGCTGCTCTGGCAGATATTATTGCAATGTGTAGTGCAAGTTAAACCTGCCTTTAAAGAGTGTGTAAGTGTTAAATAGTTCTATTATAGCAATTATTACAATAGCGTGTTTGTTCAGTAACAATTTCTCCTCGTCTCGCAGCTCTTTAGGAAACAGAAAATACATTTTCAGGTCAGGATACAAAGTTTTAGCCTGGAATCCAGAGGGAGGCACAACGAGCATTTGGTTTTCACCAAATGCCGAACGAGCGCCTCTGTCTGGATTCATGGCCAACATATTTTACCCAATCAGGGTAATACAGGCTCAGGGCGCGCTCCCACCGCACTTTTATTTTACCTCTGCGCGGAATCTGCCAATGCTTTGTCAATGCAAATGCGTGGATTCTTGGAAAACATCCGCAAGACCATGAATCCACGCATTTGCATTGACAAAGCATTGGCAGATTCCGCCCCAGAGGTCAAATTAAAGTGCGGTGGGAGCGCGCCACCACACTTTTATTTTACCTCTGGGGCGGAATCTGCCAATGCTTTGTCAATGCAAATGCGTGGATTCCTGGAAAAAAATCCACAAGACCATGAATCCACGCATTTGCATTGACAAAGCATTGTCAGATTCCGCTCCAGAGGTAAAATAAAAGTGCGGTGGGAGCGCGCCCTCATACAGGATAAGCAAGTGAAAAGTGAAAAACAAGTGAAATTGGAAGAGATAAACAAAAATGATCTGACAAGATTTGAACTAGAACTCTAACATTTAAACTGTTAAAATGATATTGATTGGGTTCTCTTTCCTGATTAAATAAAATTGGTATCCCAACCCGAAAATGTATTTTCTGTTTACTAAAGAACTAGCAATGATTACTATTGAAATATGCGCCCTATCTTGCGTGCTGCCATAGTGAAAATAGCCGATCAACATCGACACGTTGTGAGCTTGTAGATCAGCTATTTGAACAGTTTTTAAATGTTTTTCAAAATAGTAAAACATTTGTAAAAGGTTTAGGCATAAGGGGTAAGGCAAGATAGGGCCCATATATAGATCTTTAACCTTTTAACAAAATGTTAAAAAGGTTTTTAAACAAAAACGTCGGACTCGGTTTACCTAATATTCAGTCTTACTACTGGGCAGAAAATATGTATAAGATCGCACTCTGGATCTCAGATACAGAGGATAGTTGGTTTCAATTGGAATCCTTTTGTTATTTCCACTTAAAACGATTGGCAACAAATTAGACAACATTTTGGCTGGACCTCTTTGTCTCTAGCTACACCGTTATGTAACAACCAACAATTGGGCAAAATTGATGGAAGATTTTCCATCTAGACTAATACAAGGGTTATATTGCCTAGAAGACTTCTACATGGACGGCACGTTTGCCAGTTTCACACGCTTCCACACATTCAACACCGCCGCAGGCTGAAAACCCACCTCTTCAGGAAACACTACCCTGACCCTTCCTCTTAGCCTTGCCTACTTGTTGTCAATTATTTGTATGAGCTCTTGTTTTATTGGATCTTGTTTATTTGATACTTATTTGTTTTAGCTCTTGCTCATTTGATTTTCCTATTTGTCTCATCTGTTCAAGAGAGTAGCTGATATATTGCACTTTTACCTTAGTATAGCGCTAGGTCTGCTCTTATAGTTGCTTGTTTTAGAAGAGAATGCACGTAAGACTTCTGGTGATTATTATTTTTTTCTTGCCTACCTATGTTGAATGCACTGTAATGTAATGTAATGTAACACTCCAACCTATTCAGATACTTTCAAACTCGCAACTTCGCTATAATACTTATCATTTCCACAGATTCCGCCGGCTTCGGGTATTGACCATATTGTACCAGTTACTTAACTGTCAAAAGGCCATATTTCTTTTTTATATAATCTCTTATCGGCAGCGTACTTCATAGGATACATTATAGCAAAGCTAGATTATCGAGAATATACCCAGATCTCTCTGACACCTGTGACAGATGCTCTCAGGCATCAGCCGAATTGACTCATATGTTTTGGTCATGCCCAAGCCTGACGGAATACTGGAGATCTTTTTTTTTAATGTTATTTCTGAAATATTAGGACTGAATGTGGATCCATCACCTTGCAGTGTCCCTGAAGAGGGAACCCGATTGAACACAAGATAAAAGAATAGTTTCATTTGCCTCTTTAATTGCTCGTCGTCGAATCCTCTTATGGAAAAAATGTTCCCCTCCTTCAAATACAACCTGTTTGCGGGATTTAATGTCATTTTTAAAACTAGAAAAGATTACATTTTCTGTCCGTGGCTCCGTTGAAAACTTTTATAAACGCTGGCAGCCTCTCATCTCACACTTCGATGCGCTACAAACCATCAATCATGCACCATTCGAGGCTGAGTCAACATGCTGTTTCCACTCTTTTTCTTTCTCTCGTTTCTCTCTTTTTCTCTTCTTTTCCCCCTTTTCTCCTTTGCCTTTTTGAAATACTCCCCTTTCCTCTTTTTCTTTTTTCTTTTCCCTTTTCTTATTTTTTGGCTTTTTAGGGGTGGGTGGGAAGGTGGGGAGGGGGTATGAGCAGGGGGATAACCGGTAACCGGACTCTGCCAGATGGGGCGGTATTGAGTTCACAGGTTCAAACAAATGTGTGAAGCAAGCTTCTTCCAGCTGGCGGAGTCAGGTTAGATAACGGGAGGGGACATTTAAAAATTAAAAAACCCACAAGAAAACACTGACCAACTTGAGATTGCTGATAAACCTACCGGTAGATGTATTTATGCGATGTAATACATATTCATATGTATTTATGTGTTGTGTCACTGCAAAATCGTGGATCGTTTTATAAAATAAAAAATAAAAAACTTAAACAAAAAAAATGCTAAATCTTTAGCATGCTTTTTTCTGTATCCAAATAAATATCCAAATACAGACCACAATCTAATGCAAGGTGTAAATGGGCCGTGGTGTCATCAGCTTTGCTGGTCCAACGTGTTACGCTATGATGCTATCTCTCCCACATCCCCTCCCTGCTGAACAGGTGCCCCAACCAACCAGTAGGAATTAGTTAGATAACAAGAACACATGCCACTTGTGATCAGTGGAGTGCTCGGGCAAGCATGAGGCACCGCTGCCAGGATTCGAACCCAGGCCTTTGCAGTGGTGGGACTGGGAGAGTGCTGTAACATTAAATGTGGGTCTGTGGACTCCCAAGGGTCCTTGGGGAGGTTCCAGGGGGTCCCCAGCAAAATGAGTCAAATAATGTCAAAGCCAGGCACCAGGTACTGTACTGTACTGTTGATGCTTTCTCAGGAGAGTATGTTCAACCTAACCATGTCCGATCTATAATGACAAAATAAATTAGGTCGGGTCCTGTGGAGACAAGCATACACAGTCAGGGGAGGGCAGTTCAATTTTTCGGACTTAATCCTCTAATTACAGTAGGACACGCAAACGCATGTGTAGCAGTAGTGGCTCAGAGCCTCTGCCTGATGACCGAAAGCCTAATATCTCCCCCCGCCAAGGGAGAATTCCCCTTTAGGCTAGTGGTTAAAGGGATATTTCACTTTCAAAAAAACTTTTGGTCATTTTATCATCTACTCAGGCCTTTGTGAACCCCCCAGACAGTTTTTAAGTTGCTTGATTAATTATTTAGATATTTGATATTCATTTTATCAAACACGCCCCCTTCCTATACAAACCCATTGTAACTTCAAACTCCATTTTAACCATGTTAGATTCATCACAAACACCCGTCCTTGGTTCTGGTGACTCACCCTGCCCTCCTAATGCGTGAGGGGGCCGTGTTTTTCCGATAACTTTTTTCATTTATTTTATTTAAATGTTTTATTGTATTTTATTTTTTTCATTTTCCAAAAAAAATATTAAAAATAAATGAAAAAAGTAATTGAAAAAACACGGCCCCCTCACGCATTAGGAGGGCAGGATGAGTCACCAGAACCAAGGATGGGTGTTTTTGATGAATCTAACATGGTTAAAATGAAGTTTGAAGTTACAATGGGTTTGTATAGGAAGGGGGCGTGTCTGATAAAATGAATATCAAATATCTAAATAATGAATCAAACAAATTAAAAACTGTTTGGGGGGTAACAAAGGCCTGAGTAGATGATAAAATGACCAAAAGTTTTTTTTGAAAGTGAAATATCCCTTTAAGATGTTGGCTTTCCACGCAGGTGACCCGGGTCCGAATCCCAGGCGTTATATGCGCATGCACGTGCCTCACACATTTGTCTCTATTTGTTTTGTCTATGTTGCTGCTCTCAAACCCTCCCAACCCACATCTCACTTGACATATTGTAAAAACAATGACATACAGTCTCCATATGAAAGGAAGGGGTGCATGCCTCAGTGACTCAGCTCTGGTCTTAATGTTTCCAAACTGGGCTTTGACTACATTTTTCCAATGAGAGGACTGGCCTTCCATGGATGTAATAAGTATCAACAACCACTGGGTGGAGCAATGCAGGGACACATGTTGTGTTCCAGTCTATCTAACTCAACTAAATGCTAAATCTAATCACTGATGTTAACCACTTGAACCCAAGTGTCCCTAATCCTGGGGCTAACATTTGGCAAAATTAGATGATCTATACAAGATGGCCTATTTTCTGTGAAGATATTTGACAGGAGGGAAAAGATTAGGAGGCCCAGAGGGACTCCGGTCAACTATATATTAAATGCCAAATCTAATCATTGAGGTTAATAGTAATAGCACAGGAACAACAGAAAATTGTAAGAGAAAAGGTCAAATGGAACAGCGAAAGACAGAGGACTGAGCTACAGAGAGAGAGAGAGAGAGAGAGAGAGAGAGAGAGAGAGAGAGAGAGAGAGAGAGAGAGAGAGAGAGAGAGAGAGAGAGAGAGAGAGAGAGAGAGAGAGAGAGAGCATTTGAAGAGGTTCGATCATCTGGAATATCTTGTTGGTGTAATTTTAAGACAAGATATACAACATACTTTGCATCACTGTTAGGCACAGTATGTGTCATCAGGAAATTACTAAGAACAAACCTGCAAGGATAGCTAATCAACAGAAGTAGGGGCGGCCATAGCTGAGTGGTTAGTGAGCCTGCCTAGGGAGCCAGAGGCACCTGGTTGCCCCAGGTACAATTCCATGTGTCGATGAAATGAAATTTGTCCCCGAGCAAAACTCTTAACCCCTAATTGCTCACAGGCCCTCATTGGAAACAAGACCGCTATCCTTAAGTGTTTCCAACATTTGTCATTAAAAAAAAAATCATCATATTCTCCCTGGATTAATTATACATGCTGGAGATGTTGTGACACATCTCCAGCCTAATGAGATGTTGTGACAGTGACACATCTCCAGCACTGACCACTTCAGATGTCCCCATTCTGGTAAATACATCGATGTGAGGCGAGATCTTCACATCAATTGCATTATCAGTAACAATATACATATATGATTGATTATATGATTGAGTCTCGTATTACAGAAAATGAGAGCATTATCTCACCTATAGCGATACATTTTATGGACTGCAATCACCCGAATACCCAGGGGCTGAAGTGGTTAGTTAGGAGTGTTTAACAAATACTTCTGGGAAGCCTATAATGGATCCACAGGCTTAAAGGTTTCATGACGAGTAATACAAACGTGTATAAAAAGTTTTAACTGTCCAAGGGCCAATCTCAGATTACTTTTCAGCCTAATTATTCAGAAAACCCCAGACGACAGAAAATCCACTGAATGTTCAAAGTTCACGTTTTTTGGGTGTAATTGAGGTCATAAAACCCCCCCAAAAACTTTTTTTTTTAAAGTGAAAATGAATGTCATATAACCTTTAACACAGTTGCTCCTTTTGGTTGACATGAAGAGTTAGCCCTTTTAGCCCTTTCCTTTTTATATTCCTTTTGTATATATTATGACTGTATACTAGCACACTTGTATGTATTCTTGCATGCTCTGCTCATGTGCAATGCATACTATGATAAATATGTGCAACATATTTGATTGATTGATTGATGGTTGTCTCCGCTTTATAAACAAACACATGTTGTCCAACTGGATAAAGAACAGAAAGACACTATAATTTCATGTACCCTTGAAGAAGGCCACAAGCCTATATGTTTTGTTACCTGTGTATACTGGGCCTTTTGTTTAGGGTCTGGGTCATAAAACAAGGAAGGGTCATGTAACTTCTCAAGGAGTTACTTACTTAGGTACAGGTAGCCAATAATGAGAGTGATACAGATGGTGTCATGTTACTTCTGGGTCAGAGAGAGTACCGAATGCCTCAACAATGCAAGTGTGCACGGTTCTAGGGACCTTATGACAAATAAAATGAGGCTGCTCCAGTCCAACTTCAATCCTACACAGTGGTACTGGAAATGAACCAGCTAACAACAAAAACATGTAACTTAGGATGTTATGTGCCACATGTTGCTGGAGCAATGCTGAGCAGATGAAACTAAAAGCAACATGAAACGAAAGACTTCAATGTTCCACACACAAGCGACCACCCTCCACCACCCCCCTGAGAGGTTCAGAGTGCAGGAGCAAACAGAGATTCTATCTTTTTACCAATTCATCCCTTTCAATTGTCCAGGCATTTTATCCCAAAATGTTGGTAACAACCGCAATGGATTTTGTGTCCTGTTCTGAATGAGAGAAAATAAAATCCTAAGGAATTGTATGAAGGTTTTGGCGGATAAATCGCATAAATATCCTACCAAAAACGCCTTTTAGTCGTGTGTCTGTCTGTCTGTCTGTCCGTCCATCCGTCCGTCCATCTACATCTATCAATCCATATATCTATCATCTATGTATCTAATCATCCAAGAGGTTACTGACTGCCCTCCTGTCTGCAAACTGCTTGCAAATGACAGACACACTGTTCATATGCCCCCATTTCCTGTAAATGTAGAAAGTACACGATTAATTACAAATTAAACTAAAAATTGGACTTCTCATCCCCACAACCCCTTGAATGTGGTATTATAAATCAGTGTAGCCATTTCAAATATGAAATAATTGTGGCCATTTTGAATTTCTGGGATTTTTCCTTGGCATTATTCATTAATACTTTTTGTATGTCACAGGGTACAATACAAATAAAACAGCTGTTGCAATATGTGAGGCTAAGTAACATTGTTATTGGATTACAATGCCAGCCTAGCTGACCTGAATCATTCATTACACTATTACTCCCTTTGGTTCTCTTTGTCTATCTCTGTAATAAGAGAGTAAGCAAGAGAGTATGAGAGAGACAGAAAGAGAGAGGTAGAGAGAGAGAGAGAGAGAGAGAGAGAGAGAGAGAGAGAGAGAGAGAGAGAGAGAGAGAGAGCTTCTGATGAGGTCTAATGATCTGTAATCTTGTGGGTGTTATCATCGTCAATCAGATGGTCATTTTAAAATAAGACATACAACACACTTTGCATCACTGTTAGGTACAGTATGTGTCATCAGGAAATGATTAACAACAAACGAATAATGTACATGCATGTGTCGAGTCCAGGTTGAAAATGCATTGACCCAGCAAAACCCTTACCTGGATCAGTCACAGCTACAAAAATAAAATAAATAATAAGCTAAATTATTTCACTTAAATATCCAATGACAGGCAATGGACTACTACAGCGCCTTCATCCAACATTCACACACAGTCAGCAGAGGCAAATATGCGAGCACTAACCTGCTCATCAGTAACCTCGCATTACCAGTCTTTCCACCTCGGAGGAAAAGCTCATCAGTACCAGTTATGGGTTCAGTGTCTTGCCCAAGGACGCTGTGATACAGGAGGACCCGGGATTGAACCGGAGACCTTCCGGCTCTCAGACAGCCGCTCTACCTCCTGAGCCACTACTACCTACTATTACTATAGGTGGGTCAGAGAAAGCTCAATAAAGAGGAATTGTGTGAGTCATTGCACTTGAGCAGGCAGTTGAGTCAGCACAATTGGAGTTTAGTTACAACAAATCTGTAGCTTTCAGAAGTTTCTGTACTTGAGTATGTAACAGTTGTAGAACATTCTACTTCTCAAGAGTGTATACAATGATTTTTACAGTAAAACTGTTTCCAGAGATACTATATTGCTATGAGTGATGCTACTACAGTATATAAAGTCCAAGTGGAGGGCACTCAGCTCGTATGCCCGTATATGGGCTGGACATGCCCACCGTCAGCACACATCAGCAAATATGCTCATATATTGACTGAAAATGCCAGACATCAACACAAATTTGCGTTGCCGGGCACCGGCTAATGTCAAGGGAAATCTGCATGGTTAGGCAATGGTTTTTGGTGTATGTTACATCAGACCTTGCTTGATCAGCAAGAAAGAGAGGGGAGGGGGGCTTGGGGGCATGCAGGGAGAGAGGGAGAGAGCCTATTATACCCACAAAATGACCCATGATGGGTACCAAAACCCACACACATTAAAGAATATGGGGGGACATATTTGGTACACACAATTTTTAAGTAATTACTTTTGGCCTCTTTTTTTACTGGAGTATCATTTTAAACACTATAGGACAGCTGTGTTTCAACAAGAGTAAAATATTCAGTACTAAGCTAGACACAAGTCTGTACTGATTGTGTTTGGCCAGATGGTGTCAAGTAGCCTATAGGCTATAGGTTATATTTGTGGATAAGCCCACTGCTTTTATAGGCCTAGTTCCAAGGCACTTTGTTATGAGAAAGAAAACACAAACAACCTGCTATGTGTGAATTTTTCATGGGTGTGAAGAAGACAGGTTTCAGCTTCAGCAGCAGATGAATAATTCAAATACACACACACACACACACACACACACACACACACACACACACACACACACACACACACACACACACACACACACACACGGGGGAGGGGCAGTGGGGCACACAGAAACAGAATGACACATTTACATTTGTCAGAATAAATGTGGCTAATTGTTCATAAAACTGTGTGTGTGACAGTGGTGTAAAGTAACAACTAACAAGTACATTTACTCAAGTACTTTACTTAAGTACAGTTTTGAGGTACTTTTACTTTACTGGAGTATTTCCAATTGTCAGTGCTTGTACTTATACTCCACTACATCTCAAAGGCAAATATTGTACTTTTACTCAAGTAAATTTCGAATTCCTGACTTTTACTTGTAACAGGGTATTTCTACATTGCAGTAGCCTACTGATACTTTTACTTAAGTTAAACATTTGAGTAGCCTACTTTTTCCACCACTGGTCAAAAGTAGGTTGAGGGTGAGACCCATAGTTTTGTCTCTCCCGTTAGTTTTGTGTAAACAGCTTGTTGCACAATAACCGGGCTGGGTTATTGCTGTGGGTGTGCTACTGGTCCGGCCAGATTCCTTCCACCTGTAGCCTATACCTACGCCAGCCCTAACAGTGCGATCAATAGCTTGTTGCAACTCTACTGCAAACATGCTGTCTCAAGCTTTGACAAAGCCTTGTCTTTCTCATTAAAGTGGGTCTACAATAAATATTCATAAAGCACCACGGCCACCTCCGTCCGTCAGAGGTCTAACTTACCCCAGAGAGGCGGAGGCACTGCTGCAGGGGATTCGGCTTCAAGTGGCTTTTTGTAGCGTGTTGCAACTTGCTGGACGGTTCTATAAGAGAAAGGATTACATTAGTCTATAATGATGGTAAGATGCCCTTCTTGTGTTAACCTGTTTTGCATAACCTTTTATGTAGACGCTGATAGGCTAGCAAGATAATTTGTTACGGTTTCGGGCAGGCTTGGGTTATGTATTAAGGTAGGCACTGTTCATGTAGTCTTTTCCTACTTTTTCCTCGACATTTTGCTAATTCCAATGACTTTAATAGGTCCAATGAAGAGCTAAATAAGGAAAACACTATAGTAGCCAAATGAGGCCAATTTGACACCCCTGCTCACAGAGCTATATTAAGCGAATTAAAACATTAAACGAGGTTCACTTTAAAGCGTTCACGCTCTAAATTGTAAAAACCTAAAACAAAGTAAAGTTGTAATTGGGTCTTTCTTGGCCAACCCAGCATGTTAGCTTATTTTTGTGTGCCATCATGTGTCTCTGAGATTAAACTGTTTTTATCTGACGAGAAAGAGATGCAACGATTCTCTGCTACCCTAAATCCCGGGGCATTTGATTAAAGGGTTAATACGTTCCTCGACGCTGCATGGAAAAAGTGACTTGAGCGGCCCGCCAAATGAAAGACCGTTGAAACCAGACAGTGTTCTGCAGCAGTTTACAGCACTATGGTTACAGTATGAAGACTACAAAGTCGATGCGTCATTTCCAGTGTTGCCAGATGTTGTGAGATAAATAAGCAACGATATGTCTATGAAAACGAGCTCAAAAGAAGCGAGCCCGTCGCCCTTTAAACATAATACTGTGATGTTTTCGCGATCCGAGTTGGAGACGAACCCAGGCCTCTAGCTCGGTAGACAGGTAGGTATCAAGCAACGATAGCTAGCTTCTTCTCTCTCACAACGCGTCGAGATGGTTGTGAGCTTGTATCTGCCATTTAAAACAAAACAAAACATCATAAAGGAAAAAAAAAAAAGAAAAAAAAACTTTTAAAAACATTTTAACAACACAAATCTTGTATGAGGGTCCCTGGCATAAAATATTTTCCGTGACTTGAAAATGTTTGAGAAACACTGAAACAACATTAGGAAACAAATAAGCAACTACACTTTAGAAACAAGCCCAAATAAGCAACTACACTTTAGAAACAAGCCCAAATAAGCAACTACACTTTAGAAACAAGCCCAAATAAGCAACTACACTTTAGAGACAAGCCCCCAAAAACTGCAACCCGCCCGCAACCACCAATAATTTGCAAGCAACTTCCCAGAAAAACAAGCCCACATTCGTTTATAATAAGCAGACCTGGCAACGCTGGTCATTTCTTCCCTTGGAAAAGTTTTTCTGGGATTGGATGGAGCTGTGCTACCACCACTAGGCTGCGTGTGCGCACCGCTCCAAAGTAAAGGCACAACTTAAACAGACGAATAACAAAACGCGCGCCCCAAAACACAGTCGCCCTGGGGCAAATCCGGCGACCTGGGAACGGTCGCCACCTGGTTCCACCTATTCCTAAACGTAACCTCATTAATAATCTATCAAGGTTCAAGGTTCAAGGTTGTACTTTATTGTTAGATCTTTATTGTGTACAGGTAGGCCTACATAAGAGTAAATTGTTCCTTCAGACATAGCTCCAATCGGAACCTCACCCTCCGCTGTATAGCTCCGAGATGAGGTTCCATATCGTTCTCTGCCGTTCGGCTGAAAAATGTCCGCACATTTGCCACTTTACATGTTTCTTACCCCTTTCTTCTCGTGTCCAAAAAGTAAAGGTATTCTGAAATGATCACAGATGTTTGAAAGATGTTTGAGACATTGCGCAAGAGTTGCGCCCATAGAGATAACATTACTGATTCCCCTACTGGTCAAATGTTGAATTGCATCTTCTAATGCATAATATTATTGAACCGGCTGAGGAGAGAGGCGAATAAAGTGCTTTTTTCAACTCGTTTGTTAGATTTTATGGTGAGTTAAAATTTCAAACATCTGTGATCATTTCAGAATACTTTCACTTTTTGGATCGGATGTGCAGAAAGGGGTAAGAAACATGTAAAGTGGCAAATGTGCGGACATTTTTCAGCCGAACGGCAGAGAACGATATAGGACCTCATCTCGGAGCTACATAGCGGAGGGAGAGGTACTATATGGGGCTACTTCAGACAATGCAGCAGCATAGGTAATAACAACAATAGAATAATGATAGAAAACGTAAAACGATTTAAAGAAAAGAGAGTGCAATAAAATCTAACCTTATTCCTAAACTTAACCTCAGTAAAACTATGCCTAGCCCTAAACTTATTTCTAACCTTATCCTCAGTAAAACAAATACAATAATACAAGAACCGCTGGGAGGGGGCGGTCGGACGGTCCGCGAAATAAATGTGGGCGAGCGTGTTTTGGGGCGAGTCTTTCCGGTTACCAACCAGACAGCGCACATACCTTCTATTCCAGACAACCGCACGCATGTCGTTCTGTATAACTGCTTGCACTTGGATCTGACTTGGCACATTAGTGAAGTTTATCCGTTAGGCATGCATGCATCTGCACTGTGTTGAGAGCAGTGCACTATCGTGCGGGACTTTTGTCAGTTCATAGTATACTGATACTCTGATCCGATAGCCGTTTATATGCTGGAGAAGACAAAAAAAAAAATCTTCTTTCCTCTAATTGAGGGTGAGTTTGTTCTTTTACTTACCCAGCTTAATATTTTCGGGTCTTTCACGCTACCAAGGCAGAACAACTTTTTGTAGAATTGCTATTTTTTGTGCTTTTTCTTTTTTCTTTTCTTTTTTTCTTTTCCCACTTTTTTCTTTTCTTTTTTTGCAAGAGGAATGACTATGTTTTTGTTCTATGGTCTGTAGGTGTTTTTGTCTTAAACCAAAAACATGTTCTACATAAAGAGTCTGAATGATATGGTATTTCCTACGGTAAGCATACAGGTTAAGCATTCCTGCACGCTTTTGTTAATGCTGAGAGATGCACGGCTATGCTACAACATATGCTGTAATTTCAGTATCTATAATCCATGGATCATCATTGTGTACCATCTGTGACATACTGTATATACTAAATACTATATACCATATACTTATACTACCATTTAACGGTTAAATGGTAGTATATGGTATACACTATATATGGTATATAGTATATACAGTTAATTTAACCTCTGCGCTTCGATCAGCTCAGTTGAAGTGTGCTTATAATACAATTGAAACCTATGCATGCTGAATAAGGGCTGGTTTGTACTTTATACTTCATTTTGTATGACCGTGTTGCTTGCTGAAAATAACTGATTTTCAACATTGAAATGTGACGCATTGCAACACAGTCATACACCAAAATTCATATTTCTCGAGTTGAGATATTTATATTGAGTTAATTCACTTTCTGTCTTCAGTCCCAGAGCCCAGAGGAGCCACCGAGTCCTGGGGTCTTGGGACGTATTGGGAGCTGGTTCTCCCCTTGGCGAGGACGGAGTCCCCTGAGCCCTACTGGCCAGGATGACTCTCCAACCAGCGAGCAGAAGCCCAGGTCAGAGGGAGAAAGCGAGGACAACCAGGAGCGTGTGAGAGGCCCCCAGGCAGGGGAACAACGGGAGGAGGAGGGACAAAGTTTCAAGCCCCAACAGCTCCTCTTTCTCTCCAGGGATAATTTCTCCTGCGAAGGGCAGGACGCCGCGCAGTCTGCCCACAGAGGCGGCCCACCCGCGGCCAGCAGCGAGCCAACAGAAGGAAGTCTCTCAGAGGAGGAGTTTGTGGAGGCTGTAGAGGAGAGCAACGGTCCTTCGGCGAGCTGGAGTCCCGCCTCTGGGAAGAATGCAAGTCATCTGACTCATCTGTCTTCCTCTTCTGAGCGGAGAGAGGCATGGCACCCTGACAAGGCTCACACCCAACTCCAGGCTCACGGTCAAGTTCACTCCCCGGCAGGCAGGAGGATCCAGGTGTACCTGGAGGAGACCAGCGTGACTCACGGCGGGGATGACACGTGCGCTGTACAGGAAGTCGTCAACACAACGGTCAAGAAGAGCTTCCAAGTTATCTCCAAATCAAAATCATCGGGGGGTATTGTTGATTCACCAAAGGTCCTCCGGTCAGAGGGGTCTGAGCAGAAAAGGACAGCAGTTCTGCGGCCTGCTGTCGGTGCACAAACTCATTACAGCGCCCTTGCGGGAGTGTCACTGAAACCGCGCATAGACACAGGGTCAGGACCTAAAGCTGAACCTGAACCCGAACCTGAACCTAAAGCTGAGGAGACAGACGCTGGCAGCATGGGGCGTAAAAATGCGGCGAGCCGGAGGAAATCCAGGAAGAACAGCCAGGGAGATGGCGGGAACAGTCCCCTGGAGAGCACACCTTCTAAGGCGCAAATGCCCCCCGCGGTCTCACCTACATCAGATAACCTATTGGCTGGTCCCCAGGCTGCAAATGCAGAGACTTGTGCAAACTCCTCCTTCAAACAGGAATCCAACTCTGAGGCCTCACCTGAAGGAGGGAAAAACAAGTCTGCCTCCCACGCTGGTAGTAAGGACACACCTACGGGCATGCCACTGGAAGACTTTCAGGACTCAGACTCAACCTTTGTAGCCACTGTGGCTTGTGTGGTTGACGGTCAGGAGGACATGGATTACGCTGACAACCCCTACAAGGTGGTGAGGAAGACAGAGACTCCAGAGTCCAAACGCAGGAGTGTGAAGGTGTCTCGGAGTGAGGTGAAGATTTTTTCAAAGAAGTTGCTGGTGAATACTAAATCCACAGGTCCACCAACAGACATGCCTGTGGACCCCATTCAGCATTTGCAGTCAAGACTAGAGAATACTAAAGAAGAAGCCACTGAGAAGACCAAACCTGACATAAACACAAGGTTGGTGTTTGTTTTACCCCCGAAGGTGCCTGTTCAGATTCAGGAAGATAAGTGCCTGACTGTCTTTTGTTTATGAATGAAACAATGAATAGTCACTTCTATCAACTACAATACGTGTATGAGACAATGAATGTCAGACGTTTCTTTATTGGTATTTTCTATTTTCACATACAGGTCAATAAGACAAAAGCATACAAAAGCAGTGTATGGTACCCCTCCCACCCCCCAAAGTTCCCGCTCCGAAAGAGCCACAACCCTGGTATCTTGTTGTACCATTAACACAAAAAGAATACAAATGAAAGTCAGCTGTTTTAATGAACAAATGCACCATTTTACAATTTGAAGATTAGGATTAAGATTTAATTTTGTGTGTCAAGCTGGTGTCTAAGATTAAGGTTTTGCTTTCACATACTGAGGAAAAAGTGTGTGAGTCATAATGTAAACATAGCAACCCTTTGTTTTGTTTATATGAGTGTACTAAAATGAAGCTCAGATAATTGTTGATAAATGTGCTCATGACACATTCTTTGACACATGCAAAGAATGTGTCACATTCACAGACTTCAGCTTAAAAGTTTACTTTGTTTCATATACTGTTGGTTATACACATTTTTCATTGCATTAAAACATTTTATCTCCTCACATATTCAGACCACAGGACCTGAAGAAAATGGACGAACAGTCAAAGCCAGTCATTGGAAGGATTGCTGATAAGATAAGTCTTTTTGAGCATCGGGCCTTGGGGGATCCCAGGAAGGCCGCCCAAAGCCCCAGGAGTGCAGATGTGTCCCCAGCCCGGAAAGTCACCAACAAGCTGAAGGCAGATGTCACCAGAGAGATGGGGTTGCCGGGTCAAAGGTCAAAATCAGCCGAACGTGATGGCAATGCCAGGTCCAGCTCTGCTCCACCTACAGAGAGACTAAAGACAGTAAAAGAGCGTGCGAGGGATTTTTCTGAGACATGCACATTAGAGGACAAAACAGCACACCAAAAGACAGAAATGAAAAGAATGTCCCCAAAATCCTCCAGTTCTGTCACAAGAGTTGGGTCAGAGTTATCAAAACAGGATGTTCAGGGTAAACCTGCTAGTAAAGACAAAACACCAACTACAGATATGTTAAAGACAAGCTCTAAACCAGCAGGACCAGATACCACTGCAGTGGATAACATTCCTCTTGCCAAACAACACCAGGCTGTTTCTAAAACAAAGGTAAAAGAGGCCTCAAAAACAGAGTTACCTATGAAACATAACTCTGTTGAAACAGATAGTCGATGCAAACAGCCAGAGATTAGCGCACAATCCAAAGCTCCAAGCAGGACAGGCTCCCGCTCTAAGAAAAGGAAAAGTAAAGAGCCAACCAGCCCCATCAGTCAAAATAATGACATAAAACCAGGCAGCTCAGTCAGTAAGCAGGAGAAGCCTGCCTCACTCACAGAACAGCCTGTAGAGACAGTAGCATTACCCTCAGATAAATCCCTAGACAGTAAATCAAATGTGGAGAAACAGTTACCCACTGAAACCAGTAAAGCTCTGGATGCGTCAGACAAACAGATACATTTGTTGTGTAAAAAAGACAACATTGACAAACCAGCAAAGGATAAGGGGGTATTGATAAAGCCCCCTGTTAACAAAGATGCCAGACAGGATACTGCTGTTTACAACAGTGGAACAAAGGAGCCTATTGATAGGAATCTGAATATTTTGCCCCAAAAGGGGGAGAGAGCTGTGGAGCAGAGTGTCTCTGTTGTTGAAGAGAGGCAAAATGTTTCCAAGGAGAACAGTGGAACATCAGCCCCCTCCCCCTTGCCTCTGGTACAGCCTCTTATTGAAAAGCCAGCTCCTGAGGAGCCAGGTGCACCTGCTGAATTAAATAACCAGCAGCCAAGGCAGCCTGAAAGTAAAACAAAAGTGAAGGTAAAACAGCCAGAGAAAACAGACATAAAGCAAGCGGCACAACCAGAAAGCAAAGGCACAACAATAAGAAATAAGAATGCAAATAAAGACATTCAGAATGCATCAGAATCAGTCAAGAATGATACACCAAACCCAAATCAGCCTCAAAGCAAAGATGTACAGAAAGCATTGAAGCCGATAAAGAATGACACACCAAACCCAAATCAGCCTAAAAGCAAAGCCGAACAGAAAACATTGACGCCGATAAAGAATGACACAGAAAAAACCCTGGAGGCTGAGAAGAAAGACATGGAAAAGGTCTATGAACATGGCCAACATTCTGTGAGTTTGGATAAAAATACGATTTATGGCACAGTCTCAGACAGTAGACAGGACACCCTGGAGAGAGAGAGTAGCAGCAAAGCTGATATGAAGGGAAAAGAAGCAACAAAGCGTATTAAAGATATATCAAAGCCTGCACCCAAACAACCAGAGCCAGTGGTACAAAGTTTGGGGAAAACAATCGGATCGTTAGACGTCACTTCTCAGACAAAGGCCAGCAGTCAGGTAGCTACAGCACAACTCGATAACACGATTGCTAATGGCTCCCAGACAAATCACACTGTTAGCGTGACAGACAGTGATAAAGCGCTTGTCAAACAACCTCCTAATGAAGGGGCAGCTATAAAAGCTACAACAGGCCCTGGAACAGAAACCCTGCCAGTAGCGGTCACGGGGGAACCACAGCCTAAGCCTGTGTCTGTGGCAAAAACAAAGCAATCTAATGATGACTCACATACGCATGGAACTTGTGATGCTATGCAGGAATTCTCCCACTCTAAGCCTGTTGAAGCATCTATGGCGGTTGGAGGAGGCAGTGTAAAAACAGTGAATAAAGATCTGGCACTAAACTCTGCCAATGAAGTCCAAACACACCAAATTAAGCGGAAAGAAGCACCGGTTGCAGCAGAAAAGCAAGGATTTCCTACTTCTCCCATTCCCTCATCCACGAGCAGTGAGGGAGAAGATGTACATGTTGTGACTAAAAGTTCAATTATAAATACTGTGTCCCCAGAAATCAAATGTTCAGGGGATTTAATGAAAGCTACTGCTATCCACCAACAGCATGAGACGTCAAAAGGGGCACAGAAAATGAGCACAGACAATGAGGACATGATAGAGAGGGCACAGTACTCCACCACCACAATTACTGTGGAGAACAGGAGAAATGATAAGAAACCTGCTCTTCTGGCAAATGAACTTTCACCCATTGTAAATGGTGACATCCACCCCTTCCCACAAGGCCACAAAGTTAATGATAAGCCCGGGTCACTCCTGGGCTCAGCTGTAACTACCAAAGCACCCACTCCAACAGAGACCACAAAACTGAGCTCAGACTCTGCCCAGCGTTCTTCTCGGGATAAGCTACTTTCATCGCGAAGGCTAAGTGGAGGTGATTCCTCATCTCAACGAGATGCCCCCTCCAGCTGGCTAGATGTGGACTTTCCAAAACAGAAGCTCAAGTTCCCTGAGCCCAAACTGAGTTATTCTGTCAGTGAGAGTGACCTTCTGGACGCATCAGGTGACCTCGACGATGACGACTTCATTGATAAAATCAAGAAACTGTGTTCTCCCTTCTCCCTGCCGCCTCGTAAACATAGCCACCTACGCGCCCCCCAGCCCCCCTTTGCCCTGCCGGCCATCAAGGAGGATCGCTTTGAAAAAACCTTTGACCCTGACGAATTCAAGTTTGGCTTGAGGAAGAGGAAGGAATACAGCTTGGACGCGGCCTCCAGCTTCTTGAACGAGCTCCATAGCAAAAGCACTAAAGCCGGCCTGAAGCCAGCCAGAGTCAGCGTAGCGGACAGGAGCATGCTGCTGAACAGCCTGGACCTTCGCTCTAGGCTGAGGGGGATGACCACAGAAGAAGGGGAGGAGGAGGAAGAGGAGAAAAAGGAAGAGTCGGCAGAGGAGACGAAAGATGAGCAGCCCAAGGTGAAGTCTCGCTTGGAGGGGAGCTGCATCTTCAGCAGCCTCCGGACTGCCAGGGGGAAGAGGAATGAGTTTCATGATCAGGCAGACACTGAAGACGTGTCACCTACCGAAGCTCCCCAGCCTAGACCCCCAGTAGTACCCCAGCCGCTGCTGCCTAGTCCTACTCATGTAGCCCCGTTCCACGAGATGCTGGCCAACCAGAACCCTGCCCTGGTTGATGGCAAGGCAGCCCGGCCTGTGGTCAGTGACTCAGGCCCTCCACTTCCTTCCTTTAACGACATCAAGCTGCCGGACTATTTAGAGAAATACCTCCCCCGAGAGCCAGCGAAATCAGAGCAGAGCAGAGAAAAGCAGGAACAGCTCAACACAGAGGTCAGTTTAGCCACGCATTGTTCTTGCATGTAAAATGTTTTTAAATAACTTGTTACATAACACTTTGGAATTTCCATACATTTATAAGTTAACTGCGATAAAATATACTTCCAACAAGTGAAACATGTTAGCACGATTAGCAAGGGTATCATGCTAACATACAAGAATGTACATGCATTGTCTGTAGCAACAGAGGAATTCCTCACAGAGGCATTCCTCATAAGAGGCACTTTTCTCTGTTGTAAAATGTTACTACTGTACAATCCAGTGAATCAACTGCATGTTGGGAGTAGAGAGGCCAGTGTAATTGCTTCGTTCCTTATTTGATTGTTTCCTGTTTAGATTGTTGGAGGGATGGCGTTGTCAGTCACTGATGGCAGGGCAGACCTGCATGTTAAGCCATGTCTTCTATTTCCTGACGGAGCACCTCCAAGCTTACTTGGTTATGGAGCAGACCAGAAAGTGAAGCCAGGTCTTCTAGTGTCTGATGGAGCAACTTCAAGCTTACTTGGTTTTGGAGCAGACAAAAAAGTGACAACAGGTCTTCTAGTGTCTGATGGAGCACTTCCAAGAATGCCTGTGGTTCCTCTACCTTCCCAGCCTACTCTACCTGGACTCAAACAGCATTTGATGGACCCACAGCCGATGCATAGAAATTATGTATGTGTGCCAGACATGTACAGTAAAGCTTTAGTATATTAGATTGTTGAGTGAGTGAGTGAGTGAGTGAGTGAGTGAGTGTGTGTGTGCGTGCAATGTCTGAATTCCCATTTAAATGTTATGTATGTGTGTGGGAAAGAGAAACAGTGTTTTGCCAGACTTTATTTAGCAGGAGTTACTAGAATCACTAGAATATTAAACACCAAGGAAATGTAAATGTCGAACACAAAGATAGTAAACATACACTCTGATTAGCTACTCTAGCAGTTCAAGAATGCTTATCATGCTTAGCATTATTCAGTGGTATAATAACTATATCTGTGTTTTTTGTATTTCAGATAAGAGCTGTCAAAGGACTTCACAGGCGCCCTGGAAAGGTATTCACATCTCTACCCTCACAGAGAATAAAGAAAGCGATGAAAGTGGAATCTGAATGGAGAACGTATTGTTCTGCTAAGACATCTGTTTTAAGTATTCTCTTCTAGGGGTAAACAGAGTACACAGGAAAAAGAACTGTACTGATGCTCAGCTGTTTATGATTAAGATGGCAGTCCAATGCAGCCCTTGTGATACTTTGCTGCATTGTTTGTAGGACTGTCACGATCATGAAACTTTACTTGACAATTAATTGTAATTAAATTGCAATTAACGATTTAATCGTGTTTTTCCATTGAACATTGGAAATACATTCCATTGTATTTTTTGTTTCCATTGAACAAAAAATAAAATTAAATAGTGCAAATAGCCGACGTACCAGCTCACAAAGCGTCGCATCGTGACACGTTTTGAGCTTGTAGATTGGCTATTTCGTAAAAATCTTTGTAAATGTTTGAAAATGTATGACATTCTTTCCACATGGAAACAATTATGGTGATTATGCAATATAATTGCTTATATCTCAAATAATTGCGATTAGGTGATTATGTCATTATGACATTGTGGAGAGTGCTCAAATCATATTTCACACTGGTAAAATTTACAGTATGCACTCTTCAGCATGCACAGATCCGTTAATACTGACGTTCAGGGTTTCTTTTTTGTTTTTACTGGTAATAATTACAAACAAACAAGAGAAAAGGAAGAACTGTTAGATCCATGACACTGGATTAGATAATACTACTTCATTCTACTTTTTTCTTAAATGCTTGCATACAGTATAGTATACAAGCGAAATTCTTCTAACAAGTTTATGGAATGAAAACAAACCAGTTAATTGGCTGCTCTGGGGGCCACTGGCTGGTCCCCAAGGCAGCCAATTAAGAGAGCTATCGTGCATCGTCTCCTTGGAATTCGTCACAGCACAGCACAGTGAAATGTATTGTTTTTGCGGTGACAGAGCAGTTCAAAGTTCTGCTCTAGTTAAAGTCTTAAGTTCATTATTGCCTCCATGTCTCCACGCAGGTGGTGTTGTTTGAGAAAGCTCAGTTTGAAGGCCAGTTCTATGAGGTCTTCAGGGACCTGGAAGATGCAACCTCTCTCCACTTATCCCACCTTATCTCTGTGAAGGTCGTCAGAGGATGGTGAGTGACATGGTCCACCGGGGTGACTGTTACAGTCGCGATTATGATAAAAGCCTTTTAATAAAAAAGCATTATGATAAAAATAAAAAAAAACGTTCTGAAATGTTTTTTGATTTGATCCTTTTCGTTGTTTTATACATTTCATGAGATCCCTTTTGTTTGCATTACATGGTTTCATCATCATTTTCTTTGTCTTGTGAAAGAAAATGAATGAAATGTATTTTGGTTCTGCATTCAGTAATAACATAAGTTAACAAATATACAAATTCACATACATATATAAAAAGGAGGTAGATGCTAAAATACCACAATTGAAAACAACGCAATACCACATGCACCTACCCTATACATCACATTTGACTTCAAAAGGTAACATCAAAGAATAAACAAAAACAATTTGCATATAGAATCCTGTACATTATGTTCTTCTATGCCAATCATCCTTTTTCATATTTGTTCAGTACGTTATTATTTGTGTTCTACATGTTTTCAGTTCCTCATTTGATGTTTTACATGTGATTGGCCTGTCTGTCTCTCCGTTGCAGCTGGGTGTTATATGAGAAACCTGGCTTCCAGGGGCGCTCCATTGCCCTGGAGGAGGGTTGTATAGAACTGACAAACGTGTGGGCAGAGCCAGGGTCAGGGACAGAGCCACACCCACCCATGGTGATTGGATCTATTCGACTGGCTGTTTGGGTTAGTGTTCTGGTCAAATACTCTCACCTCCTTTGTCAATATCACCAACACCATCCACTTGGGTTTCAAATGTGTAAATATATGTAAATACAATAGATTCCATGTTATGAATGTAACCACTTAAAGGTAGTGAAGATAATGGACAACTTATGATATTTACATACTAGTCCATATCTAGACAACAATATCAGTTTCTTTATGTATATACAATAGTAAGTAGCCTTGGGAACCAACAGTTCCCAAGCCTTGTGGCCCATAGGTCAGGAGCCTATCTCCTTTTTCCGTAGCGTAAGGCAGCTTGATGTACAAATACACCCCCTTATGTGGCAGGGACTTACCCCCAATGATGCTGAGTGCCAAGCAGAGAGGCATTGGGTACCATTTTGTATAGTCTCGGCCAGAATTGAACCCCAATCAATTTTCCAGTCTCAGAGTGACTGAGAAGTTCTGAAAAGATGACTGTACAGGTGAATAGAATTGGAGGAAGTCGGTAGTTGTGCATACTGTATTTAGTGGACAACATTGGCCTATCAATGTATCCAAAATGTGCCCTATTTGCAATGCGAATGGAAGTCTTTAAACTATTAACAGTGAAATTAAATGTATATTTATGATGTACGTAAACATTCTTGTATATGTTTATAGGGAGTTTAGAATGAGTTTACCAGGGCTAACCTTGTTCCCAGGCTTTTCTCATCTCAGAAGGAGAAACGCCTGGTAACGACTTATGTCAGAACGTGTCTGTAGGGCGGAGCGGCCGTTGTATGTACTTTTTTTTCTCGACCAACCACAACATGGGTTTCATGCCCGGGATTGTCAGATCTGTCACATCTGCAAAGCACGTAACTTCCTTGGGCGGTACTTCCGGTACTTCTAGTTAGACACTCGTCTAGCAGGTCTCGCCCAGCGTGACCAGGGTGTCTTCAACTCCTGACGTCACAAAGCTGCTCAACTGCATAATTACTGAATGTTGGGGTGGGGCAGTTTTAGCTGCACAAACACAGATTTCCAACAATTCTGTTTATGAGAACATAAATAGTTTTTTTTTTTTCCTTCACATTATTTTAACTTCCAGCATTTAAAATTATCTGTTGCCCTGCCCTTAGTTTAACTAGTTTGACTGGAGTGCCCCAGGGCTCCACAATCCCCCTTCTGTTTTCCCTCTAGCCTATATATCTTATATATAGCCGATATACAAGCATACTACGTGTTTCGACTTGTAGAGCTGCTATTTTTTGCCAAATGTTTACTCCAGAATAGGGACGCTAGGGTTCATGTGATTAAGGCATGCATATTGGTTAACTGGGTAATTGGATCATTTGTTCCACCACGGTTAATTGTTTTCCCGGTGTTTTCCCCTACTTCTGCAGGATTATAGCATTCCCCATATTGACCTGTTTACTGAGCCAGAGGGCCACGGCAGAGTAACACCATGCCACGATGACACAGTAGAGCATGGCTCCTTCGGCATCCTACAGGACACTGCCTCGATCAAAGTCCACTCAGGAGTGTAAGTGTATCCCATCTCTAAACCAGTGGTTCTCAAACGTTTTCATGTCAAGGACCCCCAAATTGATATGTTTTTGGCCGAAGAACCTCACCTCAAAAGAGTTTGTGCCTGGGACCAAGCTAACAAGTTAACAGCGCTGTGAGCAAGTTTTGCTGGGGACCCCCCGGAACGCCCCCTCAAGGGCCCCTGGGGGGCCCTGGACCCCACTTTGAGAACCACTGCTCTTAACTGTTCTAAAAACAACGTAAATTGAGTCATGTATGCATATATGCATACATGACTCAATGATTGCTATATTGTACTCGATGAAAGTGCTATTTTGGTAGTGAGTTAGAGATTACTATTTCAGAGTCCTGAAGTAGCAGAATGTCACTGTGGCAAGAAATGACACAATCTCAACTCTCTGTCGTGACTTTTTTGCCGCTACTGGCGGGAAAGGCACAGTGACCCAATTCAGTGAAAGAGACATGAAAAACATCAGGTCGATGCTGTTTTGTTTTCACTGGATCACATCTTCTTTCTATTTTCTCCCTTCACCTGGCAGCTACTGAGAGGCGGAGGAAACAGATAACTATTACTGCCTTTTGTTGTGCTGATCCTTTTCTGTGGCCTCAGTTCACTCTCACTCATTTGCCTTCCGAGGAATGTTCCTCCTGCCCCTACATGTTAGACCAGGGAGGGAGAAAGACCGAAAAAGAGAGAGAGAGAGAGAGAGAGGGAGAGAGAGAGAAAGAGAGAGGCATTGATATAGAGGGAGAGAGAGCAGGAGAGAGGGGGTGAGAGGTGGAGACTGTGGCTCTACCACAGTCTCCACCTCTCTCTTGCTCTCTCAGACAAAGGTGGTTTTGGCAAAGGAAAGCATGTTTTTCCATGTGAGCGGGAGGTATTCAGGACATTTTGTGCCCTGCCCCTGGAGGAACTTTAATGACAGTAGACCTCTTCTCACAACCCAGTCACGCCTTTTGTTGGTTTACCTTGGCACCTCCGCTAAAAAAGCCACATTTCACAAATTGTTTAAACGCCTCCTCCCATCGCCCAATACATCTTTAGCTCCTCAAGCTCAAATGAAAGTCAACTACTCCCAGATGCCCGTGCAGAATTCATCAGTACATCCAGGAATAAATCAGCATCAGCCACGTCTCCTAGAACGCTTACACTGAGCTATCTGTGTGATGATGTCTGCTCAACAGATGTAGTTCATTAGTATTTCTATTAGAAGTTAGGTACACAATCAGTTCACATCTGCATGACTGCATATCAAGCTTATTTAGGTATACATGAAGTGACAACTTTCCATCTTCAACCCAGGATTGTTTGTCTTGCCTACCTCCTTACATGCTTTTACATATTTTAAACATACTACACATAAGAAACAGACATCAGGGAGAAGAACATTTTAAATAAAATAATGTTGAGAAGAACATGACACATCATTTTGCTTTTGAGAACAAAGAATATGAAAGCAAAGACCAAATAGAAAGAGAGAAATAGAAAAGGAAGTAGAGAAGGAGAGGTAGAAAGAAAGGAGAAGAGATAGGGGGGGGCTCAATCATTCAGTGATCGGGGATTAGATGGATTTAAGAAATGTCAAGAAAGGCAACAGATGTAGTTTTGAGGACCTGGACAGCTCCACACAATGTGGAATACTGAACAAACATTACTATTATTGCCTCATTGTTTATGACGCGTTCATCATCTTAAGTTTCAAACCAGTGTGCTATAATGTGTGCAGTCAGTTTTATATCGGCTCTTGGAACTGATGAAAGGAGCTGGGTGGATATCTCCTACTGTAGTTGATGACTGGTACATTCCTACAGTATGTGAACCTTTGTGCATCATCCTGTGTAACTCTAAAAGACTACAGCTTGGTCTTTACACTACTAGCGTTAGGGATTCAATCCCCACCAGGGCCTGCCCATGCTAAAAATGAACGTTACAACTGTAAAGAGCTTTGGAAACATGAAAAGACAGTACACTATGTGTGATGCCTGCTCTTTTCTCCGACGTACAGATGGCTGGTGTTCAGTGATCCAGGGTATCAGGGCCTGCTGGCGGTGCTGGAGGAGGGCGAGTACCCCTTTCCCGAAGCCTGGGGTTTCACCTCACCCTTCATTGGATCTCTTAGACCCCTCAAAATGGTGGGTAGCATTATTAATTATATGATATGATAAGCCTTCATTAACCCATTTAGACCTGAGGCCGATTCTAAAAACGCTGTCTAAATCCTGAGCTAAGTTATAACTAAGGTATAACAGCGTATACTGTAGGTGTTCCAGGTCTAAATCCCAGTGTCAGAATGTACGCTGCAGGGGAGAGAGCATTATGATTCTGACAGACTATATTGCTAAATCATGTCAATCTGCTGTTTAATTGTTACGGCTGAAGTATTTATGATTATTATTTAAAGTATTTATGATTTTATGTTTTGCAATTATGTCATTGTGAAACTGGGTAATTCATACATTTTATTTGGTTAGCTGTTGCACCTTGCCCTCATCTCCTCACTATTATGCAATGATTATTATAAGCAGAATATTGTACAACCATTCATGACAATGTCATGAATCTGCTATTGTGTGGAGCCATTTAGATTTCAAAAGGACATGATTGCACTTTGGATTTTGTAGACATTAATTATGTGAAACCCCTGTATATAAATTACGTGGTATCAAGGCTATTCAGAATTAATATTACACAGGGACAGAAGAAGTTAAGGTCAGCAGAAAGATAATGCCTCATATTTTACTCCCACTTCATTACAACCAACCTTGTTTACCTTCCTGTGCTGTTCTGCACAGATATGAGTCCCTTATTATTATACCATATCCATTTAAATTAGGATGTTGGCTGTTAATAATAATGTCTGTGCCTTCCAGGGGGGTTTGAAAGTGGAGAATCCTGATGAAGTCAAGGTATGTTCAGTGTGCATTTCTGAATAATTAATAGCTCTACTATTTTGATGAAGTACCCCACAGTTCAACTCTATTTATTACAATGTATTAAAATTGTGAGTTGGGCTGAGAGCAGCTAACTAAATCACTGTTGCTATTGTTCTGGCTAATAATGTTATTAATTCGGAACACTTGCTTTACAAAATGCTATGCAAAATGGACATTAAAAAGTTCTTCATTCAATATTTCTAAATACTGATATATGCCATCAAAACAAAATATTTAAGTTATTGTTACTATTGTAGTACCATCATTTGTTAACATGTTGGTTATCTATCAGGGGAGAACAAAAGTTTTACAATACTTTTTTTGTCATTCTGCCCAGGCTGTGCTTTATGAGAAGCCTGGCTTTGAGGGCATCTGTCTGGAGACCGACTGTGATGTTTTCAGCATTGGTGATGATCAAAGAGACAACGTTACAGATGGAACAAGCCTTGACTCAAACAAACTGAAATCTGTGGGCTCTTTAAAGATCATCGGAGGACTGTGAGTTGTTACCGTTTCATCGTGCTACGCTTTACTCTGATTGCTTGTATTGCATTGATTTTTGCCAACCACAGAGCTGGAGAACTTATAGTGTTTATTTAGGAGAGGGTTTGATGCCAGCAGGATGTTTTGAGGTTACACAATGCAGGCGTGACTTGAAACTACCACAACATAGAAATGGTTGTAACATCTCGCAATGTCTCTAGTTATTGCCAGTTATTATTGCCAGTTATTGCCATTCCCAATTGGGTTAAACAAGGCTCCAGACATCCCAAGACAAACTGGCAAGGCTACTTCTTGGCCTTACATCTACAACTCATTTAACCCCTGCTCACTTTGCTAGGGTCGGATGGCTCAGGGTAGAGGACAGAGTACAGCAACTTGCAATGGGCCTGGTCCACAAGATACACTACACCACAAAGACACCCATGTACCTGTCAAACCACTTCACAAACGTCAATGAAGTCCACAATCACAACACCAGAGGGAGCTCCACAAATCACGTTCAACCCAGATTTGGCTTAAACAATGGGTTAAATTCGTTCTCCTGCTATGCTACAAAAATGTGGAACGCCCTACCAACAGTCGTAAAGGAGTGTAAATCCCTACTCTCCTTCAAAACCACTTACAGGTGGCTGCTATTCGAAACTGGCCACTGTAAAAGTCCCCCCCCCCCCACCCCCGAACTGTTTACTGTACATATTTTAGTTTTACTTTTTCTTACTGTTTATATGTTTTGCATAGTAGTGTATATTTGTCTGTCATTAAATGTTTCGATGAATTGAGTATAAAGGACCCCAATGGAAACAATGGAATACAGACACAATGCATAGTATACCGCACAAACACAGCATATGTGTGTGCATTCAAACACTGACAGAAGTCAGAATCGCTGTGGAGAGGAAACCTTGTATGTACAAAACTATTACTTTTCAGCAAATGGAAAAAAGAACCTGTGTTCCAATGGATCCAATGTAGTTATTATTTAGACACAAGCTCTTGTTAATACTGTTCATTGGTTAAACCCCACAGACAGACTTAACTACTTTCAGCCTGACGTCTCTATTGTGGGCATGTCTCTGCCCAAGTAATCAAAAGCAAAATGTCAACAACAAAAACATGGATAAATCAAAGTAATGAAATGTGATTTAAGCGCCATATATCAGCATGGCTGTCAATTGGTCATAGGCACGACACGAAACCACCATAATCACAACACATTATACAGTATAACATCACAAGTGTGGTATTGGTTAAATACAAGATAGGTTACAGTCAAAACATCCAGTTGTACGGCGGTATAGCAGTGATTCTCAACGTGGGGTCCAGGGACCCCCAGGGATCCTTGAATGGGTACCAGGGGGTCCCCAGATGAGAGTGTACAAATGGAATGAAGATTTAAATTAACACTGAGGATTTTTACAATGCAGATTTTTGTCCCAGAGATTAAAAACAATATATCAAATGGGGGTCCATGGCCTCATGCATATCAACCTGGGGGTCCTGGAAATGTAAAAAAGTTGAGAATCACTGCAGTATATCTTATATCAGCACTATGGAACGCCTCTTGTCCATTCAAGTTACCGTACTTGCCCGGAAATAACTGTTCTATAATTAGCAATATCTCAAACATCTGATGTAATCCCCTGTTTCAGATGGGTGGGCTACAGCCAGCCAGGCTTTGAAGGCCAACAGCATGTCCTGGAGGAAGGAGAATATGTCGACTGGCGGGACTGGGGAGGAGACTCAGAGCAGCCTCTGTTGTCTCTACGACCAGTAATGGCAGTAAGTATCACACTGGGCTCACAATACATCCATGCCTGGTCTGTTGGTAAAGTTTAGGCATGCAGCAGTTAACCCATTAAGACCTGACGCCGATTCTACAAAAGCCTTCTAAATCAGTAGTTCTCACACTTTCAAGATTTCTCAAAAATGTTCAAAAATAGCAGATGTACAAGCACGCAGTGAGCTTGTATATCTGCTATTTTATAGCCAACGCTAAAATGTCTAAAAATGATAATTTAAACTGACACAGATGCTTTCCCGGTTTTAATAGGTTAATCAAACTAATTGATTTAATCTATGATAAAAAAAATATTAATACTTGATAAGTTAATTTAAAAAACGATCCATAATCTATCCCTGTTTTGGGCATGTCATTATAAGCGAAAAGCCTAACAAAATGTCAAAATTGTTTAAAATCCACAAGTTCACAACGCATCGCATTGTGACGTGTTGTGAACTAGTAGATCCACTATTTTCAAAAGTGTTGCACAACACCGTTGTGTATTAAATAATGTGTACGTGTTAATCGATTATTTGACTAATCAGATAAGTAATTAGATAGATAAAATAATCGATAAGTAAATAATCAGCCTTAGCAAAGTTATAAGGTTTGAACATTAAAGACACCCAGATGCTGTATGTACAGTAAGCAACACAGTATAATATAATGCTTATTTGGTTTGTTTGACTCTATTCCAGGATTTCATGGCACCACGTATTGAAATGTTCGGTGACAGAGACTTCAGCGAGTTGGGCGTCAACATTGACCTGGCGGTTCCTGTTCCCAACATGGAGGAAACAGGCTACGGGCTGAAGACGCAGTCTGTCGATGTCATGGGGAGCGTGTAAGTCTCATCTCTCTTATGGGTTCATGTGTGCTATCAGGGATAGATAACTTAGTCAAACGCCTCCAGGTTGTTCCTCTGGAACTGAAAGCCCCGGTCGCCTTCAAAACCTGTTATCATTTCTGTGGTTTGAGGTTATTTACATATTATCCGTCAGTTCTGCTTGTGTGTTCGGCGCACCTGTCTCTCTTCCCCCGTCTACATACTTGAGGCTTGCTTGTGTTCTACCTGCTTGTGCCAAGGTATGCTCAACTCTCCACCCATAAAACCGCTGCCTGTCTGTGTTGTTTAGCTAGTAGCTACTGAAAACTTAATATAGACACAAATATGGTATATTGTCTGCTTTCTTCTACCCGACCCTTTCATTCAGTTATAGTACCAGTTCATTCAAGCGTTAGCTGTTCTGCAGCTCAGGTGTGTAGTTGCCTAATGACTTGCCGGGTTGCTCACTCCCTTGTTTGGTCTGTCAACTTCTTCCACTATTATTTGGCCGTGTGATTGTACCACGCCCTGTACACGTGGCCATGCAAGTATATAAAATCAACGCAAGGGTGACAGACGTTCACAGATCAGTGATAAAGCCAGGATTAGCTGGGTAAAGCCGCCAATGAAAAATGCATCTCAGTTTATCTGTCATTTTGTGAACATGTATTGTACGAAGAATGGTGAAAGAATCAGATAATATTTCAAATATCTTGATAGTTCTTTAATTATAAGATTTAACAATGCAGCCCCATGTTTAATATATCTTCATTTACTGAAATCAGACTTAAGATCAACCTGGGTTAAAGTGCAAGAACACATTGGTAGAGGTTTGGGTTGTGTATTTATCTTGGTGTAACTCCAAAGGTGGGCAAGGAATCAAAAATAATTGCTCCATTGATTAGAAATTGCCAATTCAAAATATGCTCCTCATTGACTTACATTGTGGCAAGGTAACTAGACAACTCAAACTTCTACTAAAGTGTTCTGGCACTAATAGAAGACGTTGTAAGGACAGGAACACCAAGTGCTCAATAATAAAGGTAGGTTCACTTTATTGACTTTGACGCACATTGTATACCCTCCAGGCTATACAGTGTGCTCTTGAAATAGAAAAGCCAATAAAGGCACATTTGCACACACCAGCAATGTAATAAATAACCTAAAAGCCACTGTGGAGACAGATGTTCAAATCCTCCAGTGTGTATACAGCTCCAATTAACACAATTGGCCGTGTTCATGGATGGGAAGCCGATTGGAGAGCCTGTTCAGCAGGGAGCATAACTGGAAGGGGGAGGCATGCGATAATCCGACAGACCTTTTCTCCGACTATGTGGCATCCGCGTGCGGTTAGGGTTAGGGTGCGGGTTTGGTTCGGGTTTAGTATTGAAACGTCGGAGCGCTGCGCTGTCGGAGGAATGCGCTGTCGGACTAACGTACTGCACCCACTGGAAGGATAGCGCTTTCCTCCGCATGCGTTTTACCGTCCCAGTGAAACTCGTCACTGTCGGGTGAAAAGAAGTGGCTGGCGACATCGCTTGTGTCTGCACCCTTGCCAAGTCTAAACAATAGGGGTCAGCACTGCAGTGACATGGACTAAATGAGGCAAATCGGAATTGGCATCATGTGTCTGCCACTCTGCCACAAGGGCCGATCAATCTATGGATGAACTCAAGTCCTCCAAGAGTCACATTTGTTTATTTATTTGTTTATTTATAAGGATCCCCAGTAGCAGATGCCATGGCAGTCAGCTAGTCTTCCTGGGGTCTGACATAATATACATAACACATTACATAATAAACATGAAATTGCATTAATATACAGTGAATTACAATTGAATCAATACATATTAATATAAAAATACAACGCCAAGTTTCGCCAAAATTGATATGACAAAAACAAACAATCTATGTTTATGAACACAATATCAAAAAGTAGCACAAATTCCTGAGCCTGGATACCACAATTTGACGTTTACCGACAAATCTGGTGTTGTGGTTATGTGTGTCATTACAGTCAACTATTTGATCGAATATAAATGATGGTATCATTGAATTAATGATACAACTGAAACATTTCGAGCGACCCTGTTCTGTGATACTATGAGAGATCTGTTTTGGATGCAGGTGAGCATACTGTTGAATAATAGTTCAAAATTAAATTAAACGATTTAGAAACTTGACCCAACATATGTGATTGAATAACCATGAAGATGAAGAAAAACTGTTAAAATATGTTTGTGAAAACATTTGAGGTGAGAAATATGCACTACCGTTGATGAACCTTGATTCATATTTGATCTGCAACGCCTAGTTTGACAGTTTTATCTGACTTTGGTAAGCCAGGTGAGTCACAGGAACAACATGGCATTGAAAGCTTTGCTTATTATTTGTTTTCATACCACCTAGGTTAGGCACCAGATAATTCTTCCACACCTACATGTATGACATTGGATGTGTCACAAACATACACACAAACTGTAGGCTTAGGCGTATCGTTTTTTGTTCCCGTTATAGTTCCGTTAAACCGTTAAGTAATCTTTGATTGTGTTGGCCAAGTAGATGTCGTGGTCGAAAGATGACAATATTATTGTTTGGGAAGGACAAGTATCATGGCAATCGACCCATTATAGATTATTTTGGCATTATCTTGTGTGCAAGTGGACATTTTGGATTAGAGGAAAGGCCTAGGGCTCTGCTTTCCTTAAGAGTTCTGTTTTCCCCTGGGGTTATTGTTTGACATTATGTATACGGTGTATATATATATATATACTGGATCTACCTGCTCTTAAATAGTTGTCTTTTTATGTGCTGAGCAGGGTGTAATAAAGCAGAGCTGTTGTATTGTAACGTATAGCTCTTGTATTATAGAATATGTAAGTACTTAATGATTCTATTATTCTTCATTCTTGGTCAGACTAGGCAATGTTCTTTTCTTAATGGCGCTATCAAACTTTCCTCATTATAAATGTATTTTGAAGGAAGCACTGTACAGCAGTAAATAAAAACAGACTTTCACTATGGAGTACAGACAAAATTACCCATATTATGAAACTCTCATAATGGTGGATAACATGGAGTGTAACATTGTCCCTGCTTTAGGAGGCATGGCTCTAGCAGTCTTGAAGTATTTTGTGCTATGCCGTTGGCCTGTAATTACATTATACAGCCTCGCCCTTTCATACCACGGCCCCAATGAGCTTTTGACTAATCTGTGTGGCTCAGTCTGTTGACTCAGCCTGGCAGATAGAGACTCGTTTGTTGCACGTGAGTGCGCACAACACACACACACACACACACGACCACCACAGACTTACTGTATGAATGCAAACATATTATCTTTGTCAGTCTGTCTTACAGTTCTTCTATTTTTCTTGCCTCATACTGATTTGCACACACACACACACACACACACACACACACACACACACACACACACACACACACACACACACACACACACACACACACACACACACACACACACACACACACACACACACACACTTACGAAAATGTGCTTTCTCTGCTTGTTTTTGTCTTTCTAGTGGAATTGCTCGCATGGGAAGGAAACACACAAACACACATTCCAGTGCCAAATAAATTGCACATCGTTGCTGTGCTGTCGGGCAGAAACCTTGTATCTCCATATTTCAACTTTTTACGTTTTCTTCACAGATGAATGCCCTACTTCGTCGTACAAGAGTGTCACGCAAAAGGAGTGAAAATAGCTGATCACAAGTGATGCGGCGCGTTGTGAACTTGTAGATCTGCTATTTTCACTTATTTTAAAATGTTTTTAAAATAATAAAAAATTAACTTTTTTGGACATACAAGGTTTCCGCCTGACAGCAACGACATTTCTTATGAGGGTACACACTGTACTGTGCACAGCTCTTCAGACGCTGTCATGAGGGAGAGTAACCTCACTCTAGACTCTGCTCAAGAGAACTGTTAAACCACTGGCATCCATCTATAAATTCCTGGAATCCCTGTCTCTCTGTATTTATGTCTGTCCTTGGATGAGATGAGCAGTTTTTCTTTGCACCAGCCTGCTCCGGATGGGCACACGTTCTGAATAGCGGGCACACCCCAAACATTACACTAGAACAGTAAATTACCAACACAAATTCTGCCGCGCATCACAAATGCCTTTCGCCCATTTGATTGTATTTAAGCGAGTCTGGACACATGCAGACATGAAACATGCATGCAGACAGAAATACAGACATGAAAGTCGGTATACCAAACCCAGAAATTGATACTACGGTAGGTCAGTGGTGGAAAAAGTACTACATTTCTTTACTTTAGTAAAAATATCAATACTGTAATATAGAAATGCTCTGTTACAAGTAAACATCTGGAATAAAAAAAATACTAAAAGTACAAAATTATTGGTAAAAAATGTACTTAAAGTACCAAATGTAGAAAGTACTCATTATGCTAAATGTCCCATTTCACAAGTTTTCAAATGCGTAAAATGTATAATTAAAAATCTTTTAAAAATAGCAGATCTACAAGCTCACAATGTGTTGCATCGCGACACATTGTGAGCTTGTAGATCAGCTATTTTCAAATGACCGAAATATATATAGGGTTGAAGTGTTAATGTAGCTATGTTTTGTAATAATAATCAAAATCTACAAAGAAACTAGTGACTAAAGTTTCAAATAATTGTAGTAGAGTAAAAGTACAATATTTGGATCTGAGATTCTGAGATTGTACAGTACTTGAGTAAATGTACTTAGTTACTTTACACCACTGCTGTAGGTCCACACCAACAGCAGTATGCTGGTACACTTTGTTTTCTGATCCAACTATCTGACCTCAGATTGACATACCGTATCAGTGTGAGAAAACAGGCTTGGCTTGTAATTGCCGTCGTTCATATCTCTGCATTCATCTTCATTCCTGTGTTCTGTCTCCCTAGATGGGTGGTGTTTGAAGAGCCAGGCTTCTCTGGTGAGCTCTACGTCTTGGAGAAAGGCCTGTATGGAAGCCCTGAGGACTGGGGGGCGCTGCGTCCCAGAATTGCCTCACTGATGCCTGTCACGCTGGTAAGAGTGATGATTCACACGTAACCCCGACACATCACCAATTGATGGCCTGATAATTAAATAGAGGCCCTTAAACAGAAGGTCACATGTGAGGCTTCTGTTGTATCAGTGTGTCCTGTTGTATCCTTGTTGTGACACTGAACCTCTCTGAGCTCTCTGGTGGAACATTGTAAGTGGCCTTACATTTAGAAAGTGCCACAGCACTAGTTATACTGTGTGCAATATCTGGCTGATGAAGTGCAACCTAGTCTTACTGTAGGCTGCTGGACCTGGCTACATCACACTGTACCACACAACCAGCTTTCAAGAAATCAACACTGCATTGAACAATTACCCTCACCACATACTGTATAAGCCCCCAGCACAGAAAGAGCACTCTCCAGAATGGCGACCAATTAATTAATAACAACCAATTAAACAATATTACCTACATACTGCCAGCTAGAAACGGCAGGCACTGTAGCGCCACAATACCAAAACACTTATGACTCATTTTACCTGGACTTTCGAGACATAACACATTGGGGAATTTTAGGTCAGATTTTCACAGGTCAAAGATCGTCAATGCCGTAATTTAGGAAATAGGCTAAATTAATTTGACTTAATAATAATAAAAGAATGAGCGAGATCGGAAGTTTGGTCAGGACACATTGTGGACAATTGCCTATAAGTTATATCAAATACAGCACATAACATAAAGCACAAAAAAACAAAACATTGCCTTACCTTTAAATTGCCAATCAGAGGCCCTTTATCACCCCTCAGGAGTAACATAAAATCGTCCATGGGTCTTGTAGCTCCTCTCACAACATTGATGACACAGGTCGGGTTCTTTATAAACAGGCACTTATTGCTTCAGGCATTCTCCTCATCCCTCAGTGATGCCATGAGAACTATGTTCACACAAAAAATAATAAACATACAATAAATTGCACGGTACATAACAACACAGATAGCCCAAAGCATACATAAACGAAAATACAATGACCTGTAGAAATGCGCAACGTGCAGGTTAACCACAACGGTAACATCAAAGCGAGATCAAACATAAAATACCTTGTTGGCCGCTTGTTGTGGAAAAGAGGTTCTTTGTTGTTGGGTTGCTTAATGTCCTTAGAATGTCTTTTGACCGTCTGTCTATGGTTTCAGACGTCTTTAATAACTTTAGCAGCATGAAATCACAAACTGCAAGTTTTTACAGAGCTTAGTCGACCAGGTTTGTTTGCACCACCTGTCAGTAATGACATGCAATCAATGCATCAATCAGTAATGGTCCGGTGTGTGCTACTGACAGACAGGGAACTTTTGTTCCGCCCCAGAAGGTTTAATCACATCATGTTTTTTACATTTTTAACCTTACATGAAATCAATTATGAACCAAAGCATTTATTTATATCATGAAATTATTATGCATTATAGCTTATGAACTTAATGACCATTAATTTTCTGTATTTTAGCAATTTTAGTATTTTTATAGTTTGCATCTTAATAGCAGCACCTACAGGTCTAAAAATATGTGTCAAAACTTTCTTGGTCTAATCATGATCCAACTCAAAGGTTGGATTTGTATTCTTCACTTACATTTTCTGGCTTTATTTCAGGATGCCTATGAGAATGCAGCCAAGTTTAAGGTGAGCAATACAAAATAAGTGCAGAGCGTCACTTTTAATCTTGTTCTTGGGAAATCTATCTACATCTGGGGAGTTATTGATCTGGGATGAGTCAGACTGGATGACTAAGGCTAATTGTTGTGCTGTGGGTCGCTGTGTGTATCTCAGGTGCAGCTGTTCTCTGAGCCCAACTTCCAGGGCTCCGGCCTCATCCTGGAGGACAGTGTGTCTTCCCTGCAGCACAGCTTCTCTGTGGCATCCTGCAGAGTGCTAGCTGGCAAGTGAGTACGGCTCCACTATTTCAACAAAATAGGACTGTTCACAGTCACTTCAATTGTGATTTTTAACACATTTTAACACAGCTTTTTTTCACATTACATTGTCATGATTTTTGAAACACTTTTCATTAGTATATAATGGTTTTCATGTGGTCTTCCAATTGGTGGCAATGATGTGCTAGACTTGGTATAAACAGTAATACACCACCATGTTTTGTATGTTAATATACATTAACATACATTTATATTAATTTACAGTTTGAAGGAAAACACAGCGTATACAGTACATAACTTAGGACACAGTAGAAGATCAAATAAAACATGTCCATGGAAGGAGGACAAGGATCCATACGAACCTAGAGGTGTGCATACAGTAGTTAGAGCCGTGAAATGCCAAACGTTAACATCACTTTGCATCAAGTGTTGTGTGTGTGCTTTATATGATCCTCACCTGACTGTTCTAACCTGGCAGCTTACATTACAACTACTCCACCACTGTCAAGTACATTCTGTCAGGGCAATATATTGATATTGTGATACGAGTCTAGATATCGTCTGGTATTTTGGTCATAATATCGTAATATGGCATAAGTATTGTCTTTTCCTGGTTGTAAGCACAAAACAAAAACTGTCAAAAGAAATTAGCGATCTACAAGTTCTGAGAGAGCCATGTTATTGGTGAAAAAATAACCAGACATGAAATGTCAATTTATACAAGAGAAATGTGCTGTATTAAAACCTTCTAAATTACATAACTTTAAGCCAAATATTCTAGATCATTAAGAATAAGAGGCACAAGACATTTCTGTACTTCAAATTTCATTTCATTAACAGTCCCTTGGGGGCATAACTGATGCATCCAACCCATACATCACTTACATTCTCCTGTGGCATTCTGTGCAACTAATCAGTTGTGTGATGACTGTCATTTAACATTTAGATCAATAAGATGTACTGCATTAAAATTAGTGTCAAATTTTGTTATCTTTTCTTTGTGTTTGCATCTGTGCTTGCGTGCGTGCAAATGACTTTCAGCTGGTTGGCATACGAGGGCCAGGACTTCACTGAGAAGATGTACGTGCTAGAAGTGGGGAACTACCCTGATCTGAGATCAGTGGGATGTGTGCATCCCACCTCCTCCATCCTCTCTCTGCAGACGACTGGCTTTGTAAGTTTTACTTCATCTAACCACATGTAGGCCTGTCACAATTATTACATAATCGCCTAATCGCATTTATTTGAGATATTCGCAATCATTTTTGCATAATCGTCATAATCTTTTCCATGTTGAAACATTTTCATACATTTTGAAATGCTTTCAGAAATAGTGGAAATAGCAGATCTACGTCGCGATGTGACGTGTTGTGAGCTATTCCCACTATTTTGTAACAGATTTTGAGTATAAAATATTCAATATTGACATGTATTTTGGCAATTATACGAGGCATTATAGATTTTTCATACATTATTGATTTTGATTATCAGTATCGGTCATTGTCAGTCATTTTCTTTGTGTATTTAAGTGTTTGGCATATCTGCCCCGTGCAACTTTTGTTTACAAGGCCTAAAAGCCACACAATTAAATCTGCCCTAACCACATGGTGTGTTCCAGATGGAGATTTTTAAAAAAAAGTCTGTATCTAAAGAGGTCCGGCCAAGAAAGCAGCATCATGGGGTTGGCCAATCTTTCTCCCACATAATTGACTCTCTCACTGTCCCTCTCACTCTCTATAGGAGTTCTCACTGCCGTCCATAACTCTGTTCGAGCGCTGTGGCCTGCGGGGAAAGAGGGTGGTGTTGACGGCCGGCTCCGTCAACCTCCAGCTGGCTGGGGGCTGTGGCCGAGTCCAGTCTGTCCAAGTGGAGGGGGGCATGTGAGTACCATTCTTGGCAGTTTGACTATAATACTAAATGTTTTGCTATCAAGCTAATACAATTTCGACCCATAGTTTGCCAGCGTGACGTTATTAGGAATGTATCACATTTTTGTGTGTGTGTGTGTGTGTGCGTGTGCGTGTGCGTGTGTGTGTGTGTGGCTAGAACATAACTATGCTGTTGAAGCCATTATTTGTCTGGCAGTTAGGTGTGAAACAGAACATCCATTATCTTGCACATGCCCTTCAAATAAAGACTTGATAGCTCTCAAAAAATGCATCATCAGCAATCAGAAGAGGTTTAGTCCAAAGTAGAATAATGGTGCACACAAATTCAAGTCACTCAAGTTTTTTCATTAAGACTAATAGGTTTTAGGAGTCAGACAGTGCCATGGTATGGAAATAGTCCTACAATTCCTTTCTATGTGGATTTGAGTGCATGGAACTATTCATCAGCGCTGAGAGGCATAGAGGACACGTGTATTATTGACGTACAAATTCCTTCAAGAAACTTCATTTGAATTGCATTTACATAATTGCTTCATTTGAAATTACAGTGGTAGATTTTGGACTACTGTATATCCTGGAACCTGACCGTTTTTAAAATGTAGAATGCTGCGTCAGCATGAGAGCATTATCTCATCCTGTCACAGATTTACATACTGTTCCAGTGGAAATATGAGGGTGATGTGCGAGATTCAGATGGTACTTGTCAGCTCACCCCGAGGGAATAAAGAACGTACAGAGGGCCAGACCTGTCTGTGGAGTGTCAAATTCCAACCACAAGGGAGATGGGGATTCAGCCAGAGAATGGAGCCATTGAGTGCATGCAGGCATCACTGAAATATCCATTTGCCTAAAATGTGTGAAACATTGTGGGAGACTTTTTGTGGGCAAGGATTTGCATGGCAGCATTGAAACAAAAATGTCAATGATTTACAAAAGAAATATTCATTTGAAAACAATCTTAATGTTGATCTTCACTTGTACTAAACAATGGAATTTGTTGTAATAGCTTAAACTTTCTGGCAGTCACTCACTGTATTGTACATTTGACAAACCCCACCCATCTGGCACCTAAGTAGGTAACACATCTTTTAGCAAATGCTATCAGTGGCGGAGCGTCCGGGGAGGCAAGGGAGGCGGCCGCCTCCCGGCCCGCGACCCTGGAGGGCCCGGCCGCCCCGACCCGGTCGCCGCGACCGGGCCGGGGCCGCGACCTCTCCGCGGCGCCTCTCCGCCTCTCATTTAATTAAAGCATTATTATCATCATTAAAATAATATTAAAGTGACAAAAAGCCCCCCAAAAGGTGACCCGACCCGACCCAAACCCGCAAAATTTTCCGGATGTGCACCCACGCACGCGCGCGCAGCGCGCGTGCGTGGTGGCACGGGGGGGGCCTGATCACTGTGCTCTGCCTCCCGGCCCGGCTTTCAGTTGTTCCGCCACTGAATGCTATGACCCAGGTCTAACTACACAACACAAATGCCAATCAAAGACCAAAGGAAGGCATGCTAGATATGGCGAGCGTGTGCTGCCGCTGAATATCTCCTTTGAATGTCTTGAATTTTGACATGATTCATTTATTAACAGGTGGGTTCTATACGAGGGTATAAACTATCGGGGAGCTCAGATTCTGCTGAAGCCCAGTGAAGTACCTGATTGGCGCAAGTTCTGCAGCTGGCAGCGAATTGGATCCCTGCGCCCTCTTGTCCAGGTAAGAGGTCACATGCACTTCAAGGTTGCTTTTTGGCTGGAGCATGAAAGGAGCCAGCCCATCAGATGGCCATGTTACTGACTGACTGAGTGATCAAGTTACAGCATTGGCCTAGCAACGGACTAGCCAATAGCAGCATAATCGTCGTTCTTTTCTCCCAATCTGAGTCAAGAGATCTGCCGAAAAACTCTCACATTACAGAAAATGCAGACATCTGGCATATTGTGCATTTTTCCAAGTAAAAATTAGGTTCCGTTTAATTCCCTCAAATTAATGTATGAGTAATAATCTAAGGTTGTCCTGGTCAAGCTTTCTTTGCTCCCGATCCAAGCCATTTACCCACATGAATCCTAGCGTCCCTATTATGGCAACATGACATAACAACATGACACAACATGACACTAGTTCCTAGTGTCATGTTGCGATGCACTGTGAGCTTGTAGATCCCTAAGAGATCTTTTTGTTTGCCTGGGGTACTCGTGTAGCGTCACTCTGATGTCAGCAGATCAAACTCAGTATGGAGGGGGTATTTATTATCACCAATCATGGACAAAGCTTTCCTGTATGTACAGCTGTGTTGTAAAGGTCATCCAATTACTTTGATGAAAAACAAGAGGCGTGAGAGAGGACAGTTAACCTTGTTTCTTTGGCTATTCAAAAATAGCAGATATACGAGCTTGTAGATCTGCTATTTTTGAAAAATTGTAAAAATTCGAATATATATTTTTTTAAGCGAACATTTGTGACTCAAATCTTTGCTTCTGGCGGTCCCTGGAACAAAGTATTTTACAAATGTTATCTTTACAAATATATATATTCAAAGATTTGCACAAATTTTCACGATAAAAAAAAGCAGATCTACAAGTTGTATATCTGCTATTTTTGAATAGCCAAAGAAATCTAAAATGACACAGATGCGTTCCCGGATTGAATGAGTTAAAGCACACCAAATAACAATCAGTACAGACTGAGTCTTTAGAAAACCACACACATCCACAGATAGACACACATGAAAGAGCAGGGGAATTAATAACGATAATTACAATTATTCAATAACTTTGTTTTCAAATCAAATGTCACAGATAAGACTGAAAGTATTGCTCTGGGACTAAATCTTTAAATCAACATCTGCTGATCCATGTTATGTGATAATGTCGCTGTTGGGTGGAAACCTCATACAGTATGTCCAACTTTACAGGAAATGAAAAAAAAACTGTGTTCCAATGGATCCAATGTAGTCAAGCTCCTGTTAATACTTTTCATTTGGTTCACTATTTATAAATTCCACAGACACACTTGAACGCTTTAACTTCCACTTTAAAAGCTTTTCCAATATAGCAAAAATGACAGATCTACACGCCCACAACGCGTGACGCATAGTGAGCTTGTTGATTGGCTATTTTTGCTACTTTTGTGTGACAATTGAATTTATGGAAAACAAACCCCCATAAAAAGTTGAAGTACAGTATGGAGATAAGAGGTTTCTGCCTGACAGAGACGATTTGCTAACAAAAAATATTACTTGGACCACTACAAAAATTGGAGATCAACATTTCGTATCCAGGAATTTACATGAGACAATACTGCTGACTATCCCTATCCCTCTAACAAATTGCTCACATATTGGGTTTTGACCCAGTCTTGTTTAGACAAAGCTTTGCCTTGCTCGACCTAATGTTGTGTAAATATAACAGTAAATGGTAAATGGTGCATTTATATAGCGCTTTTATCCAAAGCGCTTTACATAGACTGTGCATTACATTCACCCATTCACACACACATTCATACACTGATGGCAGAGGAAACCATGCAAGGCACCAACCTGCTCAACGGGAGCAGGTTGGTCATCGGATTACAAATTAAATTATATAAAAAAATGCACTTCATGCAATTCCTCAGAGTAAATTTTACAGTGTACAAATGTAACCAAATGGACCACACTTGCTCACACAGATTTATTTTCTTCTTCTTTTTGCTTTTTGATGCTTTTTCTCCCCAATGCAGTCATTATGCCAATTAATTCATCCCCACACACATTTCTGTGTGTTGTCGTTACCGCTGCTGTATCCTACGGGCTCACCTGTCAGTGAGGAGCCCCCACTGGGATGACATAGAGCCTCCATCCTACTCCTCCCGACTAACACTCCCACTGACAGGCGCCACTTCGTATAGATACTGGAAAACGTTCTTCTTAACGCTCAGAGTTAAATGAACACATGGAATTGTACTGATTCTGGAGAAGCTAGAGATGAGAGCTGTACTGTGCTTTACTGGTACCGTACATACAAATTATGAGATAGGTCAGGATGGATGGAGGCATTCCTTTTGTGGTACAATCATTTTCTTGTTGTGTGAGCTTAAACCTTGTTTCAGCCTCTAACCTAAGGTTGCACACGCCATTGTTTACTGTCAAACTGGTCGTTTGGCACTGCAATCACAGTGATTTCGATGTCTCCACAAGTGTAATTAATTGGTGCCATGTTCAACTTTCATCGTTAAGCATTTAAAAACAGCCATCAAGCCATAATAAGGGTCAACCCAGACCACTTAGAAAGTTGTACAACACTGTGTATGAACACGGTAATGTGCTGGCAGAACTATGGGCTGTCATTGGGCAGCTCAAGGACTTGATGAATGTCTGCTGCTGAAAATTACTATCTCTTAAAATGTTAAACATGACACAACACTGCAGTAAGAATAATATTCGAGTCGAGTCCCTTGCATTATATTATAATGCAAGGGACTCGACTTTGCATTCAGGTAACATTGGATGGGAACATTATTTACCTCAAACTCTCACACACACTGCATATGTGTCGTCTACCTGTATGCACACACCAATAAATATTAACTGTGGACAGACTCTGTATAGATGTGCCTTTAGATACTCCAAATGAACAGTAATTAATAACATGTGTGTGTGTGTGTTGTGCACGTGTCCCCTGAGCAGAAGCAGGTGCTCATCCATTTGAGGAGCAATGCGACTGGGATGTTGATGTCAGTGACCGGGGGGTTGGACGATGTGCAACTCATGCGCATCCAAGAAACAGAGGAGACAGGTGGAGATGAGCAGGTCTGGTACTACAGTGAAGGACATCTCCGTTGCAAGGTACCATCATCATAACTGTAATATATACATATGTATACAGACAGTGTATATATATATATATATATATATATATATATACACATATACACACACACACACACACACACACACACACACACACACACACACAAAGCGGTGCTTGGCAAGGCTAAGCAAAAACACTATAAATATCCTGTAGGGCATTGCATTGGTTCTTAAAGTGGGGTCTTGGGACCACCAGGGGTCCTTGGGGGGGTACCAGGGGGTCCCCAGCTAAATTAGTTACAATTAGTTACTAAATTAGCGTCACAATCATTTTAACCACTTTAACTATATGTTATACTTTGGCTATTCAAAAATAGCAGATATACAAGCTCATAGCGCTATGAGCTTGTATATCTGCTATTTGTTTAACTCAAATCATGTTTAACATGTTTAACTCAAATCTTTACTTCTGGGGGTCACTGTCACAAAATATGAGATGAGAAGGCTATACTACTTTACTGTAGTATAGTATGGCTATTACTTTCTTACTTAGATGGTTAAACCCTAGCAGTCTCATCCTAACCGTTCTCCCCCCTGTGTTTGTACTGTGCGTAGCTGCTGGAGGAGTGCTGCCTGAGCCCCATTGGGAGTGTGTTCATGGCAGGGAGCCGTATGGGTCTCTCTCCGGAGCCCAGCAAACAGCAGCTGTGGAGCATCACTCCTGACGGTCTCATCCGATTCAATGCCTCCCCTGATCTGCTTCTGGAGGCCAAAGGTGGGCTGGAGTGATTGTGACATATTGACCGAGATTCGATGTTGTGTTAAATATAGCTGAACATGTCTCTCTTTGATGTGTGTGATGTGCAAATGTATTTCTTTGATGCGTGTCTTTCTCTGATGTTTGATGTGTGTGTGCTATTGGTTAGTAGACAAGTTGGGTTTGTCACTTAGCATAATACAATGCGTGCCTGAAGGTTTAGACAGCATTTAAAAGTCAACATGTATGTTGCAGTTGCAGTTTGTTGCAGTATCATCATCTTCAATACCGTAACGTTGCAAATTCTACAAATAATTTCCAAATATATTAATATTTTGCAGATATGAAATTACACTATGGTTCAAAATTCAGCTATGGTACATCACAGAGTGAATCTTAAATGCAGTCTCTGTATCAGAAGTCATTTAGACCCTTAAATCAGTTGTGATACAATTAGAATCAGGACACAGGAACCAAAGCCATTGTTGCATTACAGACTACACACTGGAGCTACAATTACTGTACACTGGCAGGTATTTCTGTTAGGAGGCTTACGTTGGAATCACTGTGAATTAGTGACACCTTGTGGACTAAACCATGCCAGTGTAAGAGTGACAGTAGTATTTAGTAGGTTTACATTCACTGTATTCCGGACACTAGATCATTCCCAAGCAAATATTTGTTTTAAATGTTTTTAATAACCTTTATATCCTAATTACAAGCATGCCTTTGTAGAAGAGCAATAAGAATATATTATTGCCTAAAGACTAAGAACTTAACAAAGAATAAGCCATTAAAGCTATATAGCATACTGTAATAATGTCTGTGTAAAATAAACATTTCTAATAACACGGATATGAGCTCATTCTAGGAAATGTACACACAAAAAAAAAATATTAAATCTACTGCAATATTCTAGCCTTGCTCCAGACCATAGACTCCACCCACTCACTAAGTGGACTGGGCTTCAGATTATCAGGCAAGCAATATTCATGTGCATGTAAACCCACTCACTGGTGAGCAATCTCCTTCTCTCCCTTCTGCAGGGGGTCATAACTACGACAAAAACCAAGTGATTCTCAACACATTTGATCCAAAGAAACTCACCCAAAGATGGACAGTGGTGATTCTTTGAAGACCTATGAAGCAGCAATTATTGGAGCCCTAATATTCTCTGAAAGAGAGCTCCGTGTGGTCTCAGGGGCCAGGATGAGATGCAATGATGTCGTCAGCAGGACATGTCCTGCTAGAGGACCATATCGTTTCCAATGAGAAGGTCAACATGGGGGAGTTGTGTAAAAATCCATAAGATTGTATTACTAGCCACTTTACACACCAAAAGAAAAGGACAAAGAAGTGGCATTCATTACTCTGTTACGAGAAAGGACCTCGAACTTGAAATGCACATGTATATTGTTTTACACATCCAGTAATATACTATGAGGTCTATATAGTCTTTTCCCATGAATTAAGCTGCTTGCAAGTGTAATATTATAAATGCCACCATCACACCTTGTTAATGCGATGTTCTTTTTCCTTTTGGTACAGTAATTGTTTACTCCTGCTGTTGCCATTCTATGTGTAAATAACATGATAGAAAAACGCTCATTTGTTAAAAAAGGTGCGTCTTTACCTTGTAAAAAAATAAACAATCAAACAAATTGTCGTTTTCAAATGAAATCAAATGTGTATTGTCATGTGTATTATCAGCCAATATTACATTTCCAAGGATGATTTCAGCCACGCTTAGTACAAGAGAAACCCAATCCAAAAAGAAGAATCTAATAATAAATCCAATATTTTGTATTTGTTTTATTTTTTTATAACAGACATAACAGTAAAAACAAAAAAACAATTAAAACATTGTAAGTTATGTTTTTACCATTTTGTTCCCCAAGTGTAGCTTGGATGGAGGCTAGCAAGGTTGTGAGAGGTGTCGTTTCCTACACAGTAAAATCCTCAGTGTAAATTCATCCATTTGAAACCATGAGGGTGTAAAAAATGTAACATTTGTTCACCCTGTCATTAAATGAACACAGAGGATTTTACTGTGTATGCGGCTAACTGTCACATATGACAGCTCAGGGTCCACAGCCCTCAGCCATTGGATACAAGTTGAACCATTACGGTAAGGTGAAGTCATGCATGCTGTTGACTACACATCCCCCGTGTCCTTTGTCTCTCTGGACAGCTCACTCCCATTCAGTAGTTGTCTTTGGGAGATCGCAAAAAAAATAAAATATCGGCGCTCTGCATTCTGTCTCTTAGCTTATTGTGGCTCGCTCCATGATATGCTCTGCGTCTCCAGCCTCTCTGGGAAGGTCCTCGACCATCTCTTTGGCCTGTGTGAGACCTTCATCCTCTCCTGCCACTCTGACCACCGTCTTACCCCTGGCGTGGCCCTGCTCCAGCCTCTGAAAGGCCTGAGGCACCTGGGAGAATGGAAACTGGGCCTCCACCACCGGCAGAATCTGAGGTGGACCAGGAGAAGTGTTATCGTGGATGTTGGCTCCATCATTAACCACTTAAGTCCTCTGTACTTGGTAAACTTGACCCGTGTTGGCTCTGTAGTTTGTCAAATCGCTTCATAGAAAATAGGCTAGCCGAGTCAATATCTCAACACCTGTATTCATATCCGTTCAAAATATCCTCTATAAACACACACACTCAGTAAACGATTATTTTTATTCACTAATGGGTCAGTTTAAAAGGTAGGGTAAGTGATATTTTTTGTTAATAGGTTAAAGCACTATATTGTGATAGTTGGTATAGTGTTTGTTCAGTAACAGCGGTCTCCCCATCTCTCCAGCTCTTTAATAAACAGAAAATACATTTTCAGTTGGGTGGCAAATCTTCAGCCAATCAGGAGAAGCTTACATTTTATAGTATTCCAGTTCCATTTCTGTCTGCTCATTTCTTTGTGTCACCACTTCCAACTTCACTTGTTTAATCTGTATTTTGTGTGCGTTCACTTGCCTTATTGGATAAAATTGGTATCCCGACCTGAAAACGCAAATTCACTATTACTGAACAAACACCAATGAGTACTATCAGAATGTAAAGCGATTTAACTCTTATTTTAACAAAACAATATCACTTACCCTACCATTAAACACCATATTTCATACAAGCTTGTAGAAATTATTTAAAAATAAATCTTAAATATAAAAAAATTGGGAAATGAAAATGAGTGCACAAAGTACTGATGATGTCGTACTGTAAACGTTGTGTATAGTTGCATATTGCAATAATATTGTGTGGTTGTCACAAAATCCCAAGGCACACCTGGACTTGTCTCATGGCGCACAAGTGTGCACACCGTTTGGGAAACACTGCTTTATAATATCTGGGGTAAGAATGACCACAATCCTGCATTTCCTGCCAATGCCAAATCATCCCCAGCAAATCATTCACCGTTGCATTCATAGTGTTCAACCAAACAGAAAAAGAAAGGGAGGGAGGGGTTTAGAATGTGATGAGGCTGGACAATACTTAACTACACACCCCCCCCCCCCGCCACCCAACCCCACTACCACACACACTCACACCACCCTAACCGGACTTGTTATTCTTGTCAGCATCTCCTGTCATTCACAATGAATGGGGAGCACAGCAGCATCACACTGCAGAGCGTCCACACGTCTGAATGAGAACCAGAGATATGGAGTTAGAGTGTGTTTGTGTGTGTGTGTGTGTGTGTGTGTGTGGGAGGGTCATCATCAATATGACTTCCCACCCCACCCCGCACACACAAGTCCGAGCATGCTGCTTGCTGTAAAGCCCTAGGACAAAGGGTCTGAGGTCCCGTGCGCTTAACGAATGGCTGCTCAGCACTGTTTGAAAACCCATTCATAGCCTGCCGGCGCCTGACTCATCGGCCGGCAAACCAGCCACAACCAACCAGCACAGCAGGGGGGAGGATCTGAATACAGCAGCAATGCACGGCATCCCTGGCACGCTCCTGTATTCAGTTTGCTGTGCAGTGTCCCATAGCTGCATCGATTTTGCATACTTACATGCCGCAGACTGACTGGGAATGGTGTGCAAATAACTAAATGTCACATCTATTCCGCTGTCTATCAGTGTTGGTTGGTCGAGAGCAAAGATGTTGTGCTATATATACAGTACATGGGGGAAAAAAAGTTGTAATACCTTTCCTGCATCCACCAGCTTGCAGACCTCGTCCAGGGCAGGGCCATCAGGAGCATAGAATCCCCAGCGGTAAAACGCTCCGTGTGACATAATGTTCTGAAGAGGCAATCAGAGAGGAGAGGAGACGATACTAAAGATGCAAGATAGATTATGTCATGTCACTTAAGAAACACTGCACAACAACAGGGATATCATTGGATAGCTGCCATCATTTGGGTATTGCTCTGTATGGATTTTCCATACTGCACCTTGAATTCTAATGTGATGGTGCAAGTTTCAGGGTACAAAGCACAGAAAAACACCAATCATTGTTACTTGGATATACAACAAAGGAAGTGCAATAAGCCGATTCATTAAATCGCCAAATAGTCTTGGGCTTCATGTTGTTTGTTTCATCTGCCACCAAAGTACGAAAATCAAACCTTCATGCATATTTAACATAGTTCTCCTACATCACTAGAGACTTAACTTGCCAGACTATTAAACTAAGTAGTGGTAACAGAGAAAACATATGTTGCAGTAAGTCAAAATACATGAATGTAGGCAAAATACAGGGATTTTCTACAAGATGTCAGCCAACAGAACAAGTCAACAGTGACTAGTAGGCCATTGATTTTTCCCACCTCTGGCAAAGAGTACTATTTTATTGATGACATATACTGAAGCTCCTTGAAAGAAAAAACAAACAAAAAAACATTTGACACTGAAGCTACAGCTGTCCACAGAATTATAAAGGCTTTAAGAAGTAAGTTGAGCTATTTGCTGTACGAAGTATATAGGGATTAAGTGACTAATACTATTAAATAATTCATGCTAATTATTAGCCTCACTTTGCCACCTCTTAGGCTTGTTTTGTAACACTAGCAGCCAGTTTCCAAACAGTCATCCTCATGTCTTTCTGCTTCTTTCAACAATGTTCTCAAATTATCCACCAGAGGGTGCAGTTGGGCAAAATATCCCCAATTTGCAAAGCGTCACTGTCCAGTGTTGACTGCACTGGGCTGGGCTGGGTGTGACTGACTCATATGTCTGAGCTCCGCCAAACTGACCAGCCGACTGCTCCTGGGGGGACAATGGGCCCCGGAGGCTTGGTGGGAAACACACAAACACTGGTATTTGCAGGGGGAGAGAGAGTCAGCCACAAAATGCCCAAATACTGCTGTTTCAGCAAATGACACGCACGCACACACACATCCACACAACCCTAATGCCGCCAGCTCTGCCGTCAGCCATGCCTGCACAACCCAAGGATAACTTGACTCAGTCCCCAAAGCAGCCCCACCCTGTTCCAAAATATTCATCCACTCAGTCCAGTCCAACTCACTACACCTATTACACACGCGCTCCGCAAACAGAGCAGCTGGAATTAAAGGGAACACACTCACAAAAACAGGGAGCTTACACACACACACACACACACACACACAGAAACCGAAAACAAATAAGTCTTGAGGTTCCCTCTTCTGCACATTTGCTGTCAGGTTTATTAACACCCTGCAGCGCATGCTACAGCTGATCAAGCATAAACTCTCATGAATAAAGAATCCATTACAAAAGCCGAGTCAGGTTCCTGCAAGCCTCTTTGTTGCCTGATCCACCAAGGGAACATCAGTCCATCTGATGTGGAGGCTGAATGCCGTACTGGAAATTCATCAAAGCAAAACATCCACCAGCTGCAACAGGTGGACACCCATTTCACTGTGATGTCATTTCATGTTGTTGAGGTCATTAAACTTCGATGTGAGGTGTGGTACTCTTGTTGATTCTTGACAAACAGTACTGTTAATCGTTGATTACCAATTCCAACATACAGTAACAGTGATTTGGTGATCTGGGGCATTAAACAGTAATGGCTGGTTACTGTTAAATTGGACAAAAAAAGCTGTTATTTCTTATTAATTGTTTAAAGATTCTATTCAGTCCAACCTATTTCCTAAATATAGGTATAAATTCTTAGACATCTGTTAATCTTCTAATCTACATTGATGCCAATAGGACAATCCAACGTATCTAAAATACTTAGATCGAGATAACAGTATCTAATTTCAGCCATTTTCGTCATTGCTTTTACAACTTGCTTGTTGTTTTCCCAAAGTTCACTGAACCGTATTCAAGGTGCAAATTAATATTTATTCTGGCAGGTGGTTAGACAAGTCAGTAAAAAAAAAGAAAAGTGTCTATCTCTCTACCTACCTCTCACTTCACTTCACCACTCCCCTGTGTGTTTTTGTGTGGGTAAATTCACTAAGTAAGTTCAAATGCTTGTTTACCTGTATGGCCTTGTTGTGTAGGGAGAACCCTGAGCGGATGACTCCATCCACCAGGCCCATGGCATCAGTGTTGTGGAGGAAGGGCGATACCAGGGTGACGTACTTGGCCCCCTCCCAGGACTTAAGCAGGCCCAGAGCCCACTGCTCCATCTCACCGCCCACGTTGTCGAGAATCACATCAAACCTGCAGAGTGGCAGCCTTATGAACAGGGGGGAATCTGGGAGGCAAAATATTGTTCAGCTTTGCTACGCATGGATGAATATAAATAAAACATCCTGACGGGATGATCGTGCACTGAATTCAGTATGACAAATCGCTCGTTAATGTGCTAATTCAGTTCGGGTCATGGTAATGGTTAAATGATTTTATTTTGAGAAGAGTTCCCAATTGAGAGAGATGGGAGGGTGGAGAATAGGGGCATCTAGCATCCAGTCAGGTCTCCATGGAAACAACAGGAAATGAATCAGATGTTTACCTCGCTTTTTAGAGAAGGTAGAAAAAAACACTCACTATTAGAGCCACACACGACTCTTTCATTACTTTGTACTTCCTCCACACTCCGTGGTCAAGACAAACTGACAGGGTGACACAGGGGCCTATTTCTGGAATAGAACATTCTCTGCTCCATTTCATTCAGTCTTCTTAAGGACATCATTTCATCTGTTTGTTCCTCCGGTCTTCTCCAGAGACACGCTCCGAGGGGACATTTCCAACATAATCACACATACCTCTCCATCATGTCCAGCTGTGCAGCCGCGTCCCCTGTAGTGTAGTCCACCACCTCGTCGGCCCCCAGCCCTCTAACAAGTCCCTCCGCGTTGTGAGAGCAGGTTACAGTGACGTGGGCGCCCCAAGCCTTCAGTAACTGGCAGCACACACAGGGGTAAAGAAATACACATGTCCATCAGTGTGCACGTTATTTTTTTTGTTTTTCTCCCAAATTTAGTTGTTATGCCAATTATTTCCTCCCCACACACATTCCTGTGTTGTTACTGCTGTTGTATCCTACTGACTCACCTGCCAGTGAGGAGCCCCCATCGGGAGGACCTAGAGCCTCCGTCCTAATCCTCCCGCCCAACACTCCCTGCTGACAGGCGCCGCCCCACCCGTAAGAGTACAGTAACAATTGCGGTAACAATTATGACCCTCCCCGGCCGGCTTCCCTCCCCCTAACACGGGCCAATTGTGTTCGTATAAACACTCGACAAAGCCGTATGCACCACGGTGGATTCGAACCCCCGACTCTGTGGTGGTGGGCAGCTACTTTACCACTGCTCCACCCGAGTGCTGTGGGCACATGTTCACGCTAAGTTTAGAATGGTCAGATATGAATGCTGGCGGAGAGTGACCTTACCTGAATAGAAAATGTTCCCACACCTCCTGATCCTCCAGTGATCAAAACTCTGGAATAAAAAACAATTGGGAAATACAGAGTCAGTTACAGTACAGTAGCATGCATGTGTGATGATAAATACAGTCAGATACACTACAACACAGGTTTTCCGAGTCGGGGGGGGGCTACACTACACCAGGTTGAAACACTTTCAACCTGGTGTAGCCATTTTGGACCTGTCATTACTGTCAAAAATGAGCTTGTAGATTGGCTATTTCCTGGGTTGTTTCTTTTTAAGACATTTTGCAACAAGGGGGCCCACAGCCAGAGGATATGAGCCTTTTTTGGGGGTCTTTGGCATGGAAACGTTTGGGAACACATACACCAATTGGGATTATTTGGAAATGAGGGTACTGCATCTAACTAAAGCAACCATGGCTGGAGCGATAGCTACCTTTTGTTGGTGCAGTTGTCTCTGCAAAGGCCACCTGCATTGACGAGGGCAGACAAGGCTGTAGCGGCTACATAGGGAATGGATGCTGCCTCCACGTGACTCAGCGATATTGGTTTGTGGGAGACCTGTAACATACAAACATGCATACACAAACACCAGCTCAACATCAACAGCCAAACATAGTCAAAGTGGCCACAGTAAAATCATCAGTGTAATTCATCCATGTGTAACTCAGCGAGCATGCAAATGTAACCAAATAGCTACACCCTCAAGAGTTAAATTAAAGCTGAGGATTCTACTGTGTGTGACGAGAACTACCTAGAAGCTGCCAAGTGAACAGAGCTTCCAACAAGCCAGGGGGTTCAGAGGAAACACAGGGCAGTTTGTCTGTCTGCCTAATTGCTGCCTCAGAGGCTCACGCAACCAGAATAACTTAATCCCAATTAATTAATGTACCGTAAACGGCTGCAGGATAACATAACAGGGCATACTGTTCATACTAACACACAGTTCTCTGACACTCATGCCCTTGTTGCTGCTTGTTCGAAAACTGCGTAATCATATGGAATTTCATTCCATTCAAGGTTGAAAGGTCTGACAATAAACAAAATGTCCTGCAGGATTTAGGTCAGTCTGCCAGTAAAAAAAATAAAAACGAAAAAGACGGTTACATAAAGGCAGATTTCAAATTACGGTAGTACGATTAAAATTGCCACATTTATTGGCAAAAAAGGGATTGCATTACTTTTTATTCTTGCCATGCAGTAGCCAATTCAATTAAGGCTTCTTTGTTTTTCCCCAAGAGTGCCTTGGCCTTTTCCCTTGTTTGCCATTTAATATTTGTTACCCAATTGTACCAAAGAGCACTTTGTTTTGGGATTTTTAAATGTATTTCTTCCTCTGCCATTTTTATTGTTGATGTACTGTGTGTGTGTGTGTGTGTGTGTGTGTGTGTGTGTGTGTGTGTGTGGATAGATGGATAAAACCAACTCTATATACTGTACCTCATACTCTGTAAGAGTCACAAACTCTGCAAGGCTTCCTTGTTTCCATGGAGAGACAGCAGCCCACACCTGTAACGCACATTTGTCATTCAACAGACCGTGCACCAGGCAATTTGGCTGCTAACTCTTTGTTGTTTGGGATTAAATAAGTAATAATATAAATAATGTCAGATAAATATTTATATTGTAGAATTTAAGCAAATTTCTTGTTCACTTTGCATCGTCACATTTCCTCTTTGGGTCAAATAGGTTTGTTTTAACCCATTAAAACTGGGAAAACATCAGTGTCATTTATTTTTTTTGCATTTTTGCATTTCAAAAATGTTCAAAAATAGCAGATATACAAGCTCACAGCGCGTCACTTCGTGCCGCGCTGCGAGCTTGTACATCTGCTATTTTTGAACATTTTTTAAACATCTTGAAAGTGTGAGAACAACTGATTTTAGAAGGCTTTTATAGAATCGTCCTCAGGTTTTCATGGGATCAACCATAGGTCTGCAGGGTAGCTCCAACAAGGGGACAGGCCAGGCCCTTACCTCATCTCCTGGAGTGAAGTGAGTCACTCCAGAGCCACAGTCCACCACTACGCCAGAGACATCACGGCCCAGTATCAGAGGGAACTCAGTGTTATTCTGCATGAACAACGTTGGATCCCGCCTGAGGTTCAGCAGTGTGGCCCCATACCCACCTGAAATCAAAGCAACGCATTGTGATTAAAACGTAAAGGCGCTCTGGGTCACCTTGCCATAGGCACTCAGAACACAGACTCACTTTTCCCGGTGTTTCGCCGAAGTCGGTGTGGTTTTGAGGTTAGTTAAGGTTTAGGCATAATTTCAGTGAGGTTAGGGTTAGGCTTAGGCATAGTGTTTGTGAGGTTAGGGTTAAGGTTAGGTTCAGGCATAGTATTTGTGAAGAAAACAGGCAGGGAAGGCGCAACCTGGCACACACCAATGAAAGAGGGAGTCAGAACCTCAGAACACACCATCACTGGTTCAACATTTGACTTTTGTCACAACTTCAATGGTCCCTTTTATATTTCTCCTATTGTTACTGATTTTAATGCATTTGATACAATTTGATTGCATTTCTTGCAATCAATATAGTTAAAAGTGTTACACAAGAATTAAGACTACAAAATGCACCAAACCTGACCACCATATGTGTTGATATTAAACATTCAATCTTAATAAGCATGCATGCATAACTTGGTACAGTAGTAGCTGCCTATCACTAACACTTACCCCTCATAGATATATCGATGGGATTAAGGCTAGCAGCATGGACCTGGACCATCACATCACTGTCAGTCACAGTGGGGATCGGGGCTTCGTCTGTGAACCTCAACACGGCGTTGGTGCCATAGCCGTCAATAACCCAGGCTGGCATACAGTTCTGCTGTCTGGAGGAAGACCTGCACAAATGTCTTCTGCAAACGTGCACATTATTGCCTCTGGCACGGGCTAATGTTTTGGTCGAACCTACTGCCGTCCTGTAGGAAGGACATAAAAGCCTTATCGATGTCAGTAGTCTCACAGACCCCATTTAAATGCTGTTTCTGTCCGGTCTACTAAGTGATCTTGTAACACCTAAACGTACACAGACATTAGGAAGCACACAGGACACTTAGCTAGCGAGCTATCAGGCTAATGTTGTTAGCATGTCAAGGTTGGCTTCACTGGATGTTATGCAAGCTAGGACACATAATAATGCATGGCATGCGCAACTATGGTGCGTTATGTAAATTGGGCGAGAGCCTCTTCGCTGTCCGTCATAAACGCAAATAAACGTGTGCTATTAATTAGCAATTAGCATGAAACTCTTCTAAATAAAGTGATACAGCTTGATACTACTAGCTGTAGCTGTATGTGTATACCCTTTGAACTCCCTGCAACAGCCAATCAGAGTGCTCGGGCTGAGATTTTTAGCCAATAGGACAGGACAACAAAAGGTGCACCCTTCAAAGAAGATGAAGAAGGGAATGCATGCAGTCAGCCAATGGACCGAGGTTTGCTTTAAAAAATGTTTTAAAAAACGAAAATACGGAAAATAGCAGATCTACAAGCTCACAACGCATTACATAGCAATGTGTTGTGAGCTTGTAGATCTCCTATTTTCAGTATTTGTGCAGGACACCAAGTATAGATTAGAATACAGCTTAAAGGGATATTTCACTTTCAAAAAAACTTTGGGTCATTTTATCGTCTACTCAGGCTTTTGTGAGCCCCCCAGACAGTTTTTAAGTTGCTTGATTCAGTATTTAGATATATGATATTAATTTTATCAGACACGCCCCCTTCCTATACAAACCATTATAACTTCAAACTCCATTTTAACCATGTTAGATTCATCAAATACACCCGTCCTTGGTTCTAGTGACTGATATTGTCCTTCTAATACGTGAGGGACTGTGTTTTTTCAATCACTTTTTTCATTTATTTTATGTCTATTCATTTATTTTAGGGCGTGTCTGATAAAATGTATATCAAATAGACCCCTTAACAGACGACGTCACACTGATAAGAACCAGTATGCGTGCAACCAGTATGCGCTAAATGAAACCCATTCTATCAGGTCTCGCCAGGACGTGCCACACTAGCCAACACACAAGAGGGGGTTGGGGTGTGCTGAAACTAGCGCACCCCGAAACAACAGGTTGGAAATTGATTGCGTGAAACAATCACCTGCGCATCCAGTCTCAATGTTAGTAAACAATGAATTGGTCTATATATAAATACTAAATCAAGCAACTAAAAAACTGTCTTGGGGGTTCACAAAAGCCTGAGTACACGATAACATGGCCCAACGTTTTTTTGAAAGTGAAATATCCCTTTAAGTGGTTAATAGATTTGTCAATATAGAAAATATATAAAACACTTCTCGATTATTTGATTATGATGAAATAATTTCTAAGAAAATAAATGATATTTGTATCCCTAATATCAGTGACTCATGGACATGAACATCAAGCGTGGATTTTAAATGATCATACTAGTACCCAGCACCATATGCTGCTGAGTGTCAGGCGTATAGCAACTTACACCAGCCAATAAACCATAGAGCAGACCTACTACTGTTAATTTCTTCTGCAAAACCAAAGTAATTTGGCTATTTGTTTCTGTAGGGGCTTGATGAGCTCACAAGGCCAGTGAGTATGACATGGAGCCCTCCCCAGTCCCCATAAGGAAACATTATGTTGCCCCAACCACCCAACCCAAACCCCAAGTTTGGTTAGGGTTGGAGTCCCCAACTGACCCTTTTGGTTGTAGAGGTCTTATGCATCTTGATCACATGATCCCAGAGATAATGGCCACTCCAGCAAACTTGGCCAATTGTAGTCAGTCGGAATAGAATTCGAAAAAACTGACAGATTCATTTTGATCATATGACTACAGAGATAATGTGTACCAATTTGAGTGAGGTTTGGCAACATGGTGGAAAACTTAGTTGGAGAGTTCCGTAATGATCCAAGGAATCCAAGGGAAAAACAAAATTGATTGTATGACCTACGGTTCAAGAGTTATAGGCCACAACATGAATAGGCCTGTTATATCGCCTCCATGAGGCCGATTTGAAACATTTAGGCATTGTGGGGTGACATTTCTTCCTTGGCCTAATGGGAATGTGCGTGGAAAGTTTCACGGCCATCGAACGCTGCGTTCATGATTTGAGGCATTTTGTTCAAAACGGGCCACTCCTGCAAACTTTGGAAGCCAATCTTAACCTATCAGGATGGAATATAAAAAATCGGACAGATCCGACTTGATCACATGTACATAATGCAATGTGTAGGAGTAAATGTTTTTCAAAAGTTGGCCTCCTGGTGGCGCTATAAAAGGCCAATGTGAAAAATGCAGGACAGAGGTTTTTCCTTGGCCTCTAGGGTGTGTGTGTGCAAAGTCTTGCCAGTTACAGGTAAAAACATGAATCGGCCTGTTGTAGCGCCATCATGAGTCCGATTTGAAAACTGTAGGGTGGCATTTCTTCCTTGGCCTAGTGGGAATGTGTGTGCACGCATTCGGCTTCTGTGTATAGTATAGAGTTAAATAGTGTTTTCTATAATTTGACTGATGACAATGTACAGAAGATGTCTTACTGTATTGTATGTTGTTTTGTAATGGGAACTATGGAAATATAAGATGGTGACTCTGTATGTAACAGAAGTCTAGCAGGTAGAGCCTTGTTGCTCATCATGACACACTAGCAGACATTTATAAAAAATAATTTATTTTGTGTGCAGATTTTGGTTTCAACTCTACCATTTACTATCTCACAGGAATTTGGAAAACACAGCAGAAGAAAAACAAGCACAAAAGCTATAGGGTTTCAGGGTTTCGGTCTTGAACCCCTAATAATGCTAGAGCAAGAAGATCTCTGGCATATGTATATATTTTCCCCCATCATAATTAAATGTGGGTGAACATATATACATACCGTATATAATCACTCTCATGATCATCTCATATCAATCAACATTATCAACATTGGCTTGTCAAAGCTCTTGGCAACTTTGTCACTGCAATGAATTTGGCTGGTTGCTGAAGGAAAGAATAAGAGAGCCAGAGAGAGAGGGGGGGGGGGCCCTGTAACAGTAGACTATAATCATGATTCAGCATGACACCGGGAAACAAACAGAACTTCCACTATTATCACAGCACCCAGAGGACACACCACTTATTGTGTGCTTTGTCTTTGCAGCCTCATTACAGTGGGCCTGCCTAATGAAGTATGTATGCGGCCAAATCCGACCAAACAAGCCCTCAGTTTGATGCTGCTCTGAGTTGGGGTGCAGTCTGTCAGTAGTCTGATAACCATAGCCAGCATAGATCAGAAAGTTTCCCCCCCACCAGCAAGAATGGGTCAGGCTCACCTGATACTTTTGTCATATGACACTGATGCTCACCGGAAATAACTCATTAAATGCATCACATTGCGGTTCTTTAGTTTTTTTTCTCAACAATATATTTATTGACTTTTTTGTTTGAGTTGCAGCCTAGCTAGTGACATTGTCCTACGACATACAGTATGTTTTAGAGTAACATCTATTTAAAAAGTGTGTTTGTGTGTTTGGATCGCCCTGCTTCCTAGAAAGTCTCTCTATAGCTGGTTATCTGGGCCTCCTCGCCATCTTGGGACCAGTGCCCCAAATTGCTCTAAATAAAGCACGGCTCTTAATTTATCTAATTTAATGGTCAGACAGAAAAGACTGCAAATGTGCGCTGTCACCGTCTGACCAATATGAGAGCTGCCGGAATGACTCCTACTCACTAAACCTGACGTTTAGGGAGTATGGATTAATCCTCCCCTCAGGGCATCTGGCCACATCTCTCCTGTGCAAGCAATACTCTTTCTCTTTCTCTCTCTCTCTCTCTCTCTCTCTGGCAGTCCATCTCTCATTATTTTTCCTCTAGCCTACAGTGTCTTTGATATGCAATGCATACAGCTTACTGCACATACATAAATGTCTGTCTATCTTCTGTTCTTCTGCCCCACCATTTTTCATTCCCTCCCGGGTCTTAACCATCCTTCCTTTAACATCTCTCTCTCTCTCTTTCTCTTTCTGAAATCAGGCAAACCAATTATCAATCAAGACTCTAGATGCCTGGCAGGCCACAGCTATATAATGAGTCTGCAATAAGGTTGGGCATGGCTAGCCTCTCACTGCTCCCTGAGCAGGGGAGGATAATGAGCCGAAATCTTGTTTACAATGTGACTGAATGGCTGCTTCTGAGCCAAGACAGAAAGGAAAGGATGGCAGCACACCGCTACCTTTCGCTGGTTGGGCTCTGGGAGGATATTTTTAGAACGAACGAGTGGTTGCTCTCCTTGGAAACTGCCCCACTTGTTCTTGATTAGGTCAGACTAACACTATGGTCCAGTGCCTTGGATACTTAACTCACCGACAGCTTATCTGAATGACTGGAGGGAGGATATCCAAAGGGTTAGAGCTCTGCATATAGAGCACTTTGTAGAACGTCATTACAGGACAATGAATTGTCACTGTGACTTCAACCCAGCACTGTTTTGTTCTGGCAAGAGAACTTTGCGTTAACAGACCTGTTGTTTTGGTAGCCGGCTGGTCATACAGAGGAAGCACATTGTTTCCTCTGTTCGTCTACAGAGAGTTCATTGCTCGACAAACAGCCATATCCAAAGAGTTTCGTTTTAGGGCACCTCAGTCTCCATTTCAAGAAATGTCCAACACAACATAGCCTATGCATGTTTTCACTGCACCAGTCAGAGTTAACAGGCTCCTCAGTGCAGCACTCAGAGCAGACAGGGGTTCAGTCAGTGACCAAGGACACTTTACCAGTGTGCCAGAGTAGTCTCTGACATGGCTCAGATAAATGACTACAGGGAAAATAGGGATGTGATTCCACATCCCCTGTGGTTAGCGAGTGTTTTAGCGCATCCGCTTTTCTCATGTCTGTCAGCCTGTATTATACTGCATCTAAGGAGGTTGAGTTTGTCCAAATAAAACATAGTGGAATGTTTGTACCACTACTATATATGCCTGCCTGGTGTAGTCTATGACTGCACACACACACACAAATACACAAATGCGCGCACGACCCGCGCGTCACGGTCACCGCACAGATGGAGTCCGTGACACAGGAAGCACAGTGCATTCTGTCATTCACGGCACAGATAGCATCTTATCTCCTGGCTTCCTCCATACTGCAAAGGCAGCATCAGATATACAACACACAGCCCAGTCTCTGTTTATCCTGGGGATTATGGAGACCAGTATATGCTGACGGCTGAGTTATTGCTCTCAATTTGAAAGGTCCAGAGGCCGAGGGAACTTCCAGCTTTGACAACCTGCTCCCAAACTCATTAAGCATGCTGTACATGCATTGCAGACACAGACCCACTAAACATGTGCACGATATTCATACGTACAGCACACAGTACGCACCCTACCAAACTACATTTGAGTGTGAGGTCTAGTTTTCTTCTCTCATGTACCTTTCTTTTGTACCTTCTTGGCCCACTATATGCAAGTGGGCCAGTCGGGAGGCTGAGTTTTAACGCGTGCACTCTTCTCTGCTTGGCTGTGGGACAAAGTGTCCAGTTCATCTGGACATGAGGAATGGAGGAAGGCAGTGGAAGTGGAATGGATCCAGGTTTGAGCGAGTGTTGACTTAACTGGATGCGCCCCTGACGTCACCTTTATGTGCGTTGCCCTTATCTCTCCACAGTGAATTGATACTCCCTCTGTGATTTTAAGTGGGGGACAATTATACTACATGGAATGTTGATTGAATACACGTGGATTTTGAATGTACTGTATATAACTGTATAACTGGATGTAAATAAAAGTAAGTTATTTATTGTACGTTTTGTATCACATAATAAGCTGAAAGCGATCCTTGTTATGCCTCAACCATGTCAATATATCGCCACACCCTAACACCAAGAATAAAGCAAAACCCTTTTGTAGTATTTGTTTGAGTACACACACACACCAGTAAATATATTTTGGATCCATACCCACACCTTCCAGACTAGCTACAGAACCTTATGCAATGCACACACACTCTTTGTCACAGGCCACAGTGTATGACACTTAATTGGGCACGTCTGAAATTAAAACAGCTTCATTAAACAAATGTCACTGCCTTACAGGTGGAGTGTTAGCAGGGAAGGACACACAAGGTGGTCAGCGGAGCAGGCAACCTACTACTGATTTCATCAAGACGAATGGCTCCTCTGTCCTCTGACCTCCAGTGTGCATCAGGTCAATCACCTTCAGAGACACCCTAATCAGGGAGATGATGAGTTGTGGACCATTGTGATGAGTAAGTACCCCTAGCCTGATTGTCATGTGCAGATAGCAGATTTTCATTATTGCCCTGTACAGTCCCTTGTATTTCACATTCTCCACAACCAGTTTCAGAACGCTCCAATGTTTCCTCTGCCAATCAGGTATCTAATTTACCATTCAAATCTCACTCAAATCACACAATACTCACTTCCTGTTTTGAAAATGGTAGGTGATCTGTACCATTAGATACATCATATAACAGAGCCTTCCGCCTACAGATTCTGTAGGCTTGAACAGGAAGTGAGACTCTGTCATAATGACTTGGAATGGTAAGCATTTATGGCTTAAATATAGTCTTCTGACCACTCAAAGCACTTACAGTAACAATGTGTGTCACATTTACATAATGTATAATATGAACTTACTCAAAGCACTTACAGTAACAATTTGTCTCACATTCACCTATTCACCAAACATAATGTGAATTTATTCTCTAAACCACATGACTGAATAGAATAGAATAGAATAGAACATGTCCTTTGCTGCCCAAATGATTGAAGAATCATGTTTGTCCTCACCTCATGTACACCCAAGAGCAACATTGTTTATCATAGTGAGCATCATCAGTACATAGCCTGAAGGGTGGGTGTGTGTGTGTGTGTGTGTGTGTGTGTGTGTGTGTGTGTGTGTGTGTGTGTGTGTGTGTGTGTGTGTGTGTGTGTGTGTGTGTGTGTGTGTGTGTGTGTGTGTGTGTGTGTGTGTGTGTGTGTGTGTGTGTGTACTGTATATGGATCCAAAACGTATCCTCTTCCTCGTGTCGTGTGTGTATCAAAAACTGAAAAGAATAAGCAACAGAACCCACTAGCAAGCCAACATGCCTTCACTTCAAGACCAAAACATTTGGTCTGTCCTATACTTTACAGCATACGGCTGTACAGTAAGTGTTGTGCCATGTTGGAGCTGAGACAGTGGCCCCCACATACACAGCAGGGCCCTGCAGAATGTCACAAGGAGCACACAATGATGCAGGACTTCCTTCCACGGATGTCTGAAAAGAAAACTGGCTGAGAGGAGGGCATGGGAGAGTGTGTGGAGATGTGGAGAGTCTTAAAATGCAGTAGTCAACCTGCAATCCTTAACCTAGTGCAAATATGAGAGAGAATTCCCTTGGCTGTGTATCAGTCAGAGGTACTTCTGTCTGCAATATTGCCAACTGGTCTCTGTTTCTAACACTGCAGGGAGTTGGAATTCGAGAAACACTCTAGTCTGCGATGTCACTTGAATGCTCTTCTCTGTTGTGCTCCTGCTCCCATGGTGTTTCTTAGAACTGCTGACAAGCATTGTTTTAGCAAGACTATGGTGACTGATTGGCACATTGTGGTAATGGGGCCATATCGTCTCTAAAGGCTGTTGTCTGTGCAATTTCACACTAAGATTTCATTAACTAGGATTAATGTGTTTATCAACACTGTGTGCCAGATATGAATGGGCGCTGATGAAAGCTTTACACTGACATGTCTGTTGTGTTCCTCATGTTGAATACAGCGTTCTTGAACTGAAAAGGCAATTAGTTGTGGGTTTCTGGGTTAGCATTAGTGGCATGCTGGGAATTGGCAATGACTAAATTGGGGAAATAGTAAAAGCAAAAGGTGTATGCAATCAGTGGTCTTCATTGTTGTGATATTTGTTTTGGTGGAATGCACCTTTTGTAATATACTATAGTCTTGAGTGAAGCATTTAATTAATACAAAAAGGCAAAAATGACTTCCTTGTGTTGTTTTACACTGACAAATCAGTGGGCTGAATCACAAATAATGAATAGATTCCTTTCAACTGCTTTTATTTAAGTTTCATAAAAAACATTTTAAAATAAAACAAACAGCACAAAAGTCAAATAAACAGAAATAAACAAACACATAACACAAAGAAGCACACAGACAATTAATTAAATGTTAAAACTCTCCCACAACATAATTTTACTGATATTTTCAACTATAGATTCAGTCCATTAGAATACTATTGGAAGGTAAACTGAAATGTATTCGACATTATCAAAACATAAACGTAAGTATTTATTGCTGAATACTCAATCTTTTTGAATACTTTTCCTGACATTCATATATTAAACATCATGGTACAATGATGATGAGCCTGAGCCATCATCATTATCTATCATTTTGTCACTCACAGTTGGGTGCTTAAAGTACAGGTGTACAGCTTATTGGGATAGGCGATGCTCTTATAGCATGTTTTTTAATCTGACATTCTGTGCTGATGATGATGTTTATATTTCTGAATGTTATTTCTAAATTTAGAGCAATCTGCTCAGAGATGTCTTGTAAGCCTGTTACGTGTGCTAGGCTTATGTGAGCAGCCTTCTGTCAGGTGTTTTTGACAGGTAAATAGAACATGGAGGAACCGGCATCCTTTCTCTTTTTGCCCCCACAGATAATCACAGAACAGATGGTGCAGAGGCACACAGACTTCTCTCTCACACATCCATGTATTCAGCAGTTATTGTGTAGCCGTGTTTAATTCATGTACACTGTAGTTTCCTGGCTGGGCCTTTGTCGTAAAGCCTCTTCTTTCGACACACTCCGCTGTACACAGACTGGATGGGAGCTGTTCCCAGCAAACAGGTGGCATCGGGTGGCATCAGGTGTCCTTCCCAAAAGGTTAAAAGAGAGACAGCACGGGATGGAGCTCGTCCTAGATATGCAGTTAGCTAGATCAAAGGCGGTCTCTGAGGACACTGAGCACGTTGGCCAGTGCCACCGACACAGGGACAGCAGAATCTGGGATAGAACCTGATTTGCTTATGAAATCAGGTTAGTCGAGTGGGCCGCGTCTTTGCTGTCATGTTAAACAGGTCACACTACACTATTGTGGCTCACAAAGCACGGCTTTGCATTAAAGCAGAACGAATGCAGCCACGAAAGCATCATATGTGTTGTTTACCAATCTTTTTAAGCAGCTGAGAATGAGTTGCTGCCATGCAGTTGTCCGAGAGGACAATGTGTTTTGGTTCTCTGACACATTCTGTAAATATCTGAGGTCTAAACGAACAAGGACACATGTACCCGACAGGATAGTTATTTTTTTTTCCCCAGCAGTGCCGCTGAATATCTCTCCTTTCTTTGGTTTCCATGGTGACAGCAGCCACTTGATATGAATCAGGGAAACTGCACAGAGGAACAGGGGAGCCATATGCGGTCCTAATTCACAAGCTTAAAGTGATTAGCAAACAGAGCTAGGATGCAGACAGGCCCACAATGGACTGAGCCGTCTACACTAATTGATTCACTAAGGCTGTCTTTCGATATTGAAAAGCCTGATTTATACTTAGTTGCACGCCGGTGTTGCACACCGAAAACAGAAGATATACAAGCTCACAATGCGTAGCAGTGCGACGTATTGTGTGCTTATAGATTGGCTGTTTTCGGTGCACGACACTACGCACAGCAAAGTATAAATCAGGGGTAAAGGGGTGGAGCATTGTGTCTGAAAGCAACAGCGGGGTAGGGCAGAAAAATCACTACCCAACCAACCAACCAACCAACCAACCAACAACTTGGATGGAAGAGGATCCCTTTAGCTGTGGATTTTTAGATTTAAGCTAATATCAAATAAAATACAAATAAAAACCCTTAGAAATGGATTTGGAATAATAGGGTAAATTGTAGAAGGGCCTCTGGAGCTTTCCAGTTTAAAGAATCACCACCTCTTTGTCAAGTAACTTAAATCCATAATAAGCAGGTAATTTATCAGTGGCCACCATATGTTTATAGAGCTGTTTTCTTTCTCTCTTCGAGTATTTTATAGGAAGTACTCTGAAGAGCCCATTGTGTTACAGATGGAGGTTTAAATGTTTCATTATGCAGTTTCTAGCTAAACAGAGAAGTTTATTAAGCAACTTAGATCTTTCAGAGTCTAGTACACCTACTTTAGATGACAGCCCATCAACTATTGTAACCTAAATGTAATTAAATTCACTTACACAAGACCAAAACCTGGTAATTCTGGGACATTCACAAAAGCAATGGATATACGTTCCAGCTGATCTTTTTACACTTAATGCACAGTGGGAACTACTTGGATCAATTTTGTTAAGATTTGAGGTGTTCTGTGTTGTCTATGAAGTATCCGATATTGCATCTCTACTCAGAAAAGTGGAATAAGAGGATTGGATACATTCATCAATTGTTGTCCTTTTCATGAACAGCTTGAAGGTCCTTTTCCCATCTTTCCACCACTTTTCTCTTCTCCTGGCATTAGTTAAAAGTTTAGCAGCAGCATTCTGTAGGCCTACAATTTGGAGCCTATAGTCCATGAGCCAGAGCCCCAAAATTGAGCAATGATTTTCGAAAGAGTGGGCAAAACCAAACCTATATTAAATTGTTCATAGGGTCAATATGAGTAAATAAATATATGATAACCTTTCCACAGGAGTAGCTTTTTCATGGTTATCACACATTTTGTTATTTTCCCCATACGTACATGACAGGTGAAAAAATTACAACATTTAAAAAATAGTTATTATAATGAAACTTCCTGAGTTGATTACTTACATGAAGACAATGATTTATCGTATTACAAGTTGTCTGAAATTGTATATTTAAATATGCAAATTAGGCATTAGGAAAATATGCCCACATTTGCATAGCTTTCCAGAATCAACATTGGAACATTGGACAAAGTCAGAGTCAACATACGTATTTCATTTTGTTAAGATGTTGAAGTCAAAGGGTTTTTAACGAGGGAATATTCAATATCTGGCTCAATTTTGGGGCTCTGGCTCATGGACTAAATGCCTAATTTGCATATTTAAATATACAATTTCAGAAAACTTGTAATACGATAAATCATTGTCTTCATGTAAGTAATCAACTCAGGAAGTTTCATTATGATAACTCTTTTTAAAATGTTGTAATTTTTTCACCTGTCATGTACGTATGGGGAAAATAACAAAATGTGTGATAACCATGAAAAAGCTACTCCTGTGGAAAGGTTATCATATATTTATTTACTCGTACTGACCCTATGAACAATTTAATATAGGTATGGTTTTGCTCACTCTTTCGATAATGAAATCTTGTCTGGCTCATGGACTACTAAGGGTCACACCAAACTTTAATTCTGCTTATGAGGGCGGATTCTGCCAATGCTTTTCAATGAGAACAGAGCGTTTTTTTTTTTGGCAGAAATCCGCAAATGGCAACAAACCGCTCCGTTCCCATTGAAAAGCATTGGCAGAATCCGCCTGCATAGGTAAAATTCCAATTCGGTGTGACCGCATCTTAAGGGTACGGTCACACCGATGTTTAATTCTACCTATGAGGGTGGGTTCTGCCAATGCTTTTCAATGGGAATGGTGTGGTTTGATGGTCTTGCGCATCTTTCCATGTGTCGCGCACACCTTGCGCTTATGCGTTCTGTACGCCATGTCTATTAGAAGCAGATAAATGCTCGAGACAGATGCTGCTTTTCTGTCCAATCGGGTGAGTCGAAGGCGGACCGTCCCATGCTGTTGCATCTCCCCTTCCAATAAAGTAAGGGCAAGTGCCCTAAAGTTTGATAAACTTGCAACGTAACCGGGATACAGACGAATCGATTGCTAGTCTACGGGCTACAGGGAGGGAGGGGCTTGAAAGTGAGTGACAGGTACGTCACTGGTTATTGGGACAGAATGCGCTGCAAGCTTCTCCGTTTTTTAGAATGCGCTGGCTGCAAAAAAACTGTCAGCCGCGCACAACCTGAGTTTATCACCCGGCAGCCATAGTTTGGTGTGACCGTGCCCTATTGAGTGTTTTAGGACTCATGTTAAAACACCATTGCAATAGCCAATGCATGAAGAAATAAAAGCTTGTATGAATGTTTTGGTGTGATTAAAAGTCTAAATTGATTTGATGCTGGATACACAGTATTCCTTAAATGATAAAAAAATATGCATGTGTATTAAGTGTTAAGTGTACTAATAAGACACCAAGGTATTTGACAACAGACCTGTCATTGTTGGCAAAAGGACCAAGAGATGAAAGTGGTGTGGGCCAATAATGGCAACTGAAGGAAATTATTTGGCATCCAGTTTTTAATATATGGTTTTAGGGATGTTGGGCTTCACTGAAAGATAATTGCGTATTGTCTGCATAACAATGGAAGGAGATCACCACACAGGAGTATTTTATGTGTGTATGATTGCCTCATTGTATTGATATTTTTTCCTTCCTTAAACTATGCAAATTATGTACACTAGACCATACCCGGTCGGCGCAGCCGTGGGGGGATATACGCACATGATCTGGCAACCCGGGAGGCAGTTTGTCCCATAGCCGGGCAGCCGCAGCTATGGGACGACATTCTTTGACACAAAAACGCTAATAAGAAGCTGAGATTTGATGAAATTGTAAAACGGGCTTCACAGTTAAGTTCAGATGGTAATGGTCAATGGCTGTGTGCAAAATCAGAGCAATTGGTCCAGCCAGTGGGGAGAACCGGGTAGCTTCACCACCACCACTACAAACGCACGCACAGAGGTTACTAGAATTATAGTAGGATATCTGCTGCAATCTACTGCAATTGAACTGCCTCATTCCACTGCTATTGTTAACCGCACACGTATCTGCCATGTTTTTCAGTTTTTTCTACCTGTTTCCACCTTTGTTGAAACTATAATGATGGAGCTTATACATCTCCCACTTTTTTATACCTGTAAACTTGTGATGTGACAATAAAGTTGCGTTTTTTAGGTCAGTTGAGTTAAGTTGCGAAGTCATGACTATAAGTAGCCTACAGTATAATACTGGCTTGAGTCTCCCTATAATGGCCCCACATTTTAAAATTACTAGTCTTGCTCTAGTGGGAGAATTGCTTATCTTCATCCTTTTACATTGGGTGCAATGCATATCTTGAGCAATGCCTACCCTACACATAACCAATGATGTGGTAACATGACAATGTGAGCTTTGTGTGCTAAGGCTGATAACGTTGCCTACAGAGCATGGCCGCTTGTGGTTCGCTGAATGCGTGTAGCAGCATAAGCTGAGCTGTGATTAGTGTACCAACAGGAGCTGAACTGTGTGGGTCGCTGTATGCACGAAGCAGTGTGAGCTGAGCTGTGATTGGTCTTCTTTTGTAGGGACAGAGATACAGAGATAGAGACAGACAGACAGAGATACAGACAAACCCTGTTCCAGACAGCTAGGCCCCTTCAGTGCCACACTGTAAAAAGGGTTGGATCTATAATTTTACATTGGGGCACTCCACAAGTTATAGGGGAGGAAGGTGAAACATGGTCGCCAACTGAAACCTATGAAAACTATGATTTATCAAATATAATGCTAAGCACTACAAAGCAGTCCTAGATACAGCATGCCAACCCATTGCTGTAATAATCAGCTTATTATTATTATGTTATAATTATGATTATTATGAAGTCAAACTGTGTAACATTCATTTTAGCAGTCTTTTTAGTGACACCTCTCGTAGCTTCGCTGTCATTACAGTGTTTGTCGGAATGACCACTCCAAACTGATACATTTTTAAATGTGTTTATAAAACTAGACTAAATCGGGAACAATGCAAGTTGTGAATGCATACCGTTATATTTTCATGTAGGTTTAGGGTTAGTACTATATATATATATATATATATATATATATATATATATATATATATATATATATATATACACACACACACACACACACACACACACACACACACACACACACACACACACACACACACACACACACACACACACACACACACACACACACACACACGTGTGCTTGTAGATCTGCGATTTTCTGCAAAGATATTTGAGGGGAAAACGAGGGGTCCTAGTATAGACACGTGCAGGAACCAGTCAACGTAGTATTTAGGGTTTAAGTGGTAGACTAAGTAAGAGAAGGAAAGTTTGCAAATTTGCAATGGAAGATTTTAGAAGATGTGTAAATTCATGCAAATGCCGTGCTACCTTCAGTCTCCCTGCTGAATAAGCAGAGAGAAGCACAGATGTCACCTGGCTGCTTCAGACTGCAGTATTGTAAATTTGGTTCCCCTGCAGGAGCATTATGATTTGAATGACTTTGTTGTTGTTTTTTTCTTCAAGAAACACATGTGATGATACTTGAACAGCACCCATCTCTGACATAACTCCACTGCGTAAATGTGTCATATACTGCATTTAGGTCAGATACACAGTCACATCCTGTATTGATTTAAGTCAGAGTGTAACTGTAGAATTTTACACCTTCTGATTTAGACCTAAATGCCTAAATGCCTAAATTGTAAAACAGGATTTTGTTGTGGAGAATTTAACAGAATGATCCTCCACATCCCAACATTCTGTATTTAGGCTTGTATTTATTTACCTGCACTTCTAATATACTGTATTATTACTTATTGTCTTGTCTCCTCTACAACACCTGTTCAAACGACTGTATGACTGGCCCTGAGGGGAGATCATTTTTCAAGCCAATGAACAAAAGACACAGAACTACTGATTTTGGCGATCCAGCAGCGGCAAAATCACATGAAGGCAACTTCCAAACAGATTCATGTAACACCACAAAACACAAATAGATTAATACAACACCAACATTTGAGAAAATGTTTGTCATGGGGTAAGAAATAACTAATTAAGGCAGTGTGGTGGTACAGTGGTTAGCAATGTTGCCTCCCAGCATGAAGGTCCTGGTTCAAAACCCAACTGGGGCCTTCCTTTGTGGAGATTGTATGTGCTTCCAGCATGTGGGTTTCCTCCGGCTGCTCTGTATTACTCCCATACCAAAAGTCATGCCTCCAAGGACTATGTTTGAAAATGAACCACTTGTCTAAAAATGGCACATTTACAGTGATTACTGGAGCCATCGACTTGCATGGTGGACCCCCATAGCCACACCAACTTTTGTTTTTTGGAATGTGTCCAAAGGGGGCCTTTTTGGGTGTCATCAGACCACAACACTTTACAGACAAGCTGCCAGAAGTTTCTAGTTTGGCACACTTTCTAGTTTTAAATGTTTTAGTCCTAGCAAGATCTAAGGATAGCAGGGATCTAAGGATGGTAATGTTGGTCCATCCAAACCCTGTAGGTCATGTGGGGTGTAAGAAGCAGCACAACCTCTAGGGGTGCTAGTCGGGATTTTTTTAAATTTATTTTTATCATAAATTTAGAGTAGCCAATTATTTTGTACCCCCCTTTTCTCCCCAATTTAGTTGGTATGCCAATGTTTCCTCCCCACACACATTTCTGTGTTGTCACTGCTGTTGTATCCTACTGACTCACCTCACCTGCCAGTGAGGAGCCCCCACCGGGAGGACGTAGAGCCTTCGCCCTACTCCTCCCGCCCAACACTCCCGGCTGACAGGTGCCGCCCATATCACCCTCCCCCGAACACGGGCCAATTGTGAGGTAAACTCATATTGTTTGGAAATCAGACTTGCACATGTTTTGTAGGAACACTGTGTGAAAGGCCTCAGCCATTAACGCATTAGTCATCCTTTGTATGTGAATTGCCCAAAACAGAGAGGCTTCCTGGTGCTAGGCAACAAGTCCATGTGCTGGACAGGTGTTACACACCTGTCCTGGTCTAAACTATAGTGTGAGCTGGATAATTCATGAGGCCACAATCCCTTGAACAAAGTGGAAGCCATGTTCTCTCTCTCCCACACACCTGGTCACAAAAACAGCCTATAATTTATTTACTGTGTATTATTTTCTCTTGAATCAGCAAAGTTTGCCATAGATGCTGTGATGTTAAATTAATCTGGGGACATAATATTCAACAAGCTACTATGTTTGTTTATTTTCTCAAGAGGCGGCTCCTAAGCAACCTTTAGAAACTTGACACGGGGCCTCTGCCTATAATGAAAGGAATATGCCTAGACATAACTATCTCTCCTTGTGCACGCACACGCACACACACACACACGCACACGCACACACACACACAAAGCGTGCACTGAAGGGTGCTGGTTAATCAGAAGAGTGAGGAATAACTTAATTAAATTAATCGTGCAATACATACAAATACATGAGGTGCCTTGTCTTCCTATGCTGCTGTTCCCAGGAGAATTGAGGAAAAAGACTAGACAGATTACACACATCTACATCCTTACTTGAACTCAAGGGTCATTAATAAATATGTGCACATGACAGATGACAGATAAGTGTCAGTACATCTGGGGGCAGCAGTGGCCTAAATATTGTGGCTGGAAAGTTTCTGGTTCGATCCCTGGGTCCAGCAGGAGAAATCTGGATGGGTAATGAAGTGATGAGGAAAACTCTGCCCTCACTCAACACCTACTGTTGAAGAGCTCTTGAGCGAGGAACTTGACCCCCAACTGCTCCAGTGCAACAGCTCAATTGCCAGCAGTTTAACCACATTAACCCTAGCATCCCTATTCTGGGGTGATTGAACATTCAGCAAAAACAGCAGATCTACAAGCTTGTGAGCTTGTACTGTGTATGGGCTTTTTACGGTGAAGGGATTTGGTGTTGATGGAAAAAAGGAGGGGGCCTAGTATAAACCCCTGGGGGACTCCGGTCAACCAAGTATACTGGTATAGGGTTTAAAGTGGTATGGTGAGGTGAGAATGTATGTAAATGGTTAAGTGTGAAGGAGGGTGCAGCTGAAAAAGATAATGTGTGCTCTGCAAATAGATGAAGGTAAAAATGATGAATACATTCTAGATTTAACAAGGACATCAAGGTGTCTACCCACACAACATGTGTAGGAGGAGGGTAGCCTGGCGTAGCTAGACTATATCACTGCGTGGATATGAGTCTGGTGCTTCCATGAGGACGTTTTTCTTCCCAAGGGGCGGTATCAAAACAATAGCCCTCGACGCAATTGGTTAGACCTACAACCAACTACCAATTACAGTCTCCCATATTCGAATACTGAGCCCTGATTGGTTCCCCACGTCTCCTGGAACAGGAAATGGATTCTCTATGGAGCGGTGCCAGACCCAAATCGCAGAGTGCAATTTTTTTTTGCACTCGCAGATTCGTCTGGTCCCAGGCTAGGAGGAGGGGGCAGGCTGAATTGAACAATCAATGATTAAAGGTATGTTATGCATCAAACCTCAGACCTCACACGGGGTCATGCCTATGTTCCCTCAGCCCTATGTTCCCTCAACCCTATGTTCCCTCAATCTCTAACAAAAAAAAAATCATCCAAATTAGGCCCCATGTTCCCTCAGCCCTATATTCCCTCAGCCCCCTATGTTCCTCCATATCAATTTAGACCCTATGTTCCCTCAGGCTTATTTTCCCTCAACCCTGTGTTCCCTCAGCCCTATGTTCTCTCAACCCTATATTCCCTCAGCCCTACTCTCTTTTCCCTCAGCATCACAGATAGTCCTGCCATAATGTGCTGTTAGTGTCACCTGTTGGGGTCCCCTGAAGAAGGGGGGGCAGCCCTACTTCCACTCGGGGTGTCACCCCAAAGGTCAGTCTGTCTGTGTGTCCCGGGCATACCTTGTGTGTGTCCCGTTTGATCCGGTGTGTATCGTGCAAGTGGCAAGTTGGTCGGACCAGGACCAACAGTGTCCGAAAACTGACAATATGTGAATGTGTGTAAATGTCTGTCAGCGGGTCTGCGGAGAACACACAAGTCTCTGTGTGTTTGGCATAGTGTGGGTTGTGGATCGTCAAAAGGACTCAAAATAAGGTAAAACCGCTGGCAGTGGCGGATGAATTAATTAATTAATACCTGGCAATGAATGTGTTAATACCTTACAGAAAGCCCAATATTTAAATGTTTAAAAAGTGTCCCACTCCCATCAACTATTAATGTTATTAGTCAGAAATATCGGCCGTCAGTGACACTTATAATCGATACTTTCCAGATTCAAATTTCCAGAATTCTCTATTGATTCTTCAGACCATATTTGACATACAAGTATAATACTAGAAACTAGAAAGGAGAACTAAAGTCTATTGACATGACTATAAATAAAGACACTCCTACACAGAAAGTTTGTGTGTATCTAAGGCTAAAGGATACCTTTATGGCTTATATCGTTTCCTTTATGGCTGTGTTCGTTGTCATTTCAATAGACACTGTGAATAGACTGTACTGCACAGACACAGACCTTTTTTTCCCAATTCATTTTCGGTTCTTATTTATAAAAGAGACAAAAAATATGGAGGGGACAATAATATATATATATATATATTTGTATTCAATAGATCATGGGACAATGAGTATACTTTAGATAGCACTGCGCCGGTTAGTTTGTGTCCTCGTTTGGGCATAGATGTTTGACAGTGGAAACTCGTCAAACTTTTCTGTGTATGAGTGACTTTATTTATAGTCATTTATTAAACAGTGTTGATATGATTGACCTAATCTAACAGCCAATAAAGCAAAGTAAATAGACTTTAGTTATCCTTTCTAGTTCACTGGTGAATTGTACATGAACATCCCTTCTGTTACTGTAGGGGTAATATAATAATAATGATATAAAGTGCTTACCGGGTGAGCACTTTATATTATTTATGGAGATGTACGGGCCTTAAACACGGAACTCCAAACACTATTTGGGGAAGTGTCCAAGGAAGGCTGTCATAGATACTCAATTGTCATAATCGATAAAAATAAATGTATGACCTTGATCCAAGGCAGGTTTCCTTTTGCAGAAAGGATAACCTGTTTACTTTTCTCATAATTACATGACTGCATGAATGTTCAAACACGTTTTAGATTATTTGTGATGCTATGTATATGCAATTGTGCACAGACAATAAGAACACTATAAAATTTAAGCTGATAAATGGGTTCTCTCTCCTGGTAGGGTGAAATTAGTTGCCACCTGAAAATGTATTTTCTGTGTATTAAAGAGCTGGAGAGATGGGGAGACCCCTGTTACTGAACAAACACTCTATAGCAATTATTGTCAGAAAATAGTGTTTTAACCTTTAACAAACAACATTTTGTTTTAGCAAGAAAATATAACGTTATGTATAAACCTGTCCATACATTTTTGAGATATCAAAAATGTAACATTTTGTGACATGCCATGTCAATTATCACACTCCTTTTGTAGGATTCAGTTCCATGGCCCATGTAAAAAATATGTCTATCACTTTTTTAGGTATCTTTCTAAAAGAATATCTCATGACAGACAAGAGCAAAAAATGTACCCCATTTTACCAATCTTAGGGAACATAGGGCTGAGGGAACATAGGGCTGGGGGAACATAGGGTCTATTTTGGGATGGGGGAACATAAGGCTGAGGGAACATAGGGCTGAGGAAACATAGGGCTGAGGGAACATAGGGCTGAGGGAACATAGGGCAGAGGGAACTTGAGTACGCTCCTCACACCACATAACGGGTGTGCTGTGTACATCTTTCAGAGTACAGGGAATGGTATTTGTCAATGGATAGGTTTGTGTATGGAGGAGAAAAATGTCACTCACGTTTTGGTGGAGAAGAACCAGGTGTGATTGACAGTCTGCTATAGTGGAATAAAATGACAGAGAAATTACGTTTGCTATCAACAGGGCCAATTATCTAAGCTCAGATTGTCTTTGAAGCTTTGTGTAATTGCGTATAGATCATTTTATTAACAGCTTTGACCCCAGATCTTCTGGGTCCTCATTAATGAAACCTTTTCAGTTTGAGAATTTCTCACAATGGACCATTTGTGAGAAAAGTCTCAGAATAATGGATAATGAATGCAAGTTCAGCTCATTAGCTTCATTCATGAGTAGAAAAGAGAGACAGGACATCATTTATCTTGGCCCTTTTCTTGCCATGTTGAAATACTGTAGAGATAGATAGCCAGTCAACCATGGTACACAGTAAGATTCTTAGTGTTAATTTAACTCTGACCTAATTAACACTAAGGATTTTACCGTGTATGGTTCACACTTCATTTCTTAAATGTTGGTGGCACTGAGGGAAAACGATTTCATGTCGAGCTAAAACTAGACAAAACAGACACATTATTTACGGTATGTTTTGTTCATCATCAATAACCACTGCCCACGGAACATCAATGGCACCACGGTGGAAAGCATTAAGTGCACCAACTTTCTTGGTGTACACACAACCGAGGACCTCTCCCGGACCTGTAACACCAGCTACCCATCCTCATCACCTTCTACAGAGAAGCCATTGAGAGCATCCTTACCAGCTATTACCATAACATACCATACCGCCGATTGCAAAGCTCTACAGAGAGTTGAGTGGACAGCTGAGCAAATCTTAGGTGTCTCTCTCTCTTCCATCCAGGACATTTTCCACATACGCTTTGTTCGAAAGGCCTCCAACTTCTAGCAGAGCATGTGTAAATCATGTAAAACTGATAACTCAGACTCATTAGCGGTTCTCAATTAACAAGTGAGACGGACATTTCTTGAGCTACCTCATCGGCCCTGAAGTCCAACTCACATCCATTATCATGGCTGAGAAATATTTTACTTAGTATCTTGGATAGTTCCTGAGAAGCCTAATTTACAGTATGTACAGCACTAAGAGGCTAAATTGGCAGAGCACAGATAGAGCCGGAAAAAGGAAACGAAAGGGAAGGGTGGGGAAATGGAGTGGTGCTGCTGGCCAGAGGGAGGTTAATAGTGCAGAGAGGATAGAGAGACAATAGTCTGGTCTAATGAGACGTGAGGCCGGCTTTACTGGTGCTGAGGCAGTTCCGAACGGCACTCTATTCACGCTGGCGTCACTGTGCTCACTCAGAACTCACAGCAGCAATATTTCCTGGCCAGCTTTTTTTTAATTCCCTCTTGTATTTTAGTTAATGACTTCCTGGAAAAGAAAAAAGAGAAAGAAAAAACAAAGCCAAATTTGAAGTCATAGAATTATTACATTTGCTGTAGTTCATTACAATAAATGTTGTTGTTGTTTTGTTCTGCTTAGTTTTTCAAAGTGCTTAATTTGGTGGGGAGATTTTATTCATCATTATAAATAAGTGACACATTTTCCTTTTTAACCATCCTTTTCTGAAGGGTGCTGGTTAGAGTGAGGAATAACTTCATTAAATTGCACTGTGCACTACATAAGAATACATGAGGTGCCTTCTCTTTCTACGCTGCTGTTCCCAGGAGAAATCAGGAAAAAGTCAAGACTAGACAGCGCTATATGGACCATAGAGAAGGCAAACGTGTTTCCACTCCTAATCGTATGGGAAACTATTCAACTGCAGGAATCCTCAAATTGTACTCCTCCAAAACTTGGCAAAAGGCTGAAAAGTCATGCAACTCTTAAAGTCAGAGCAGGGGCAACTGTACGGTGTTTATTGAATGCCATAATGAAACTGCTTCCTTCTTAACATGGGTCCTCTCTTTACTGTATGATGATCATTTTCAAATGAATAACAAAGCAAATACAAATGTCAGGGGCCAATATATGTTCCTTGCTAGAATGCTATGAAGGCTAGTGCTATTTTGTCCCCTGCCTGTGTGTTGCTTTGGCTTTAGGCCAGAGGAGATCTAGGGGGCATCATGGAATGCTGAGTCCAGCTCCAACCCCAGCCAGCTCAGCAGCTGCTTGTCTAGACCCTCTGGCAGCTCAGTATCAATGAATACACCATCACTACACCCCTAAAGCCAACAGCATTAGAAAGACTTAGTGGACAGAGATCCACGTGGCTTTGGGGCAGACAACAACTAGAGTTATAGGTAATTTATATAAGAGTGTGTCGCTCACTGAAAATAACTGATTTTCAACTGAACATGAGGCAATCATATTATCATCACTTATTTTCAGACTGTGACACAATCGTATGACAAAGTACAAATTTGTCTTTATTTTAGTAGGATGGTTTAGATAGACAAATCATGAGGTAATGTACTTATGTAACTTAAAAGTCTAATGTTTTTTTTATTAACGGGCCAAAACAAGAGTCACAGAAACAAGTACAATAATTATTTTTTATAATTTATTGTACATTGTCATTTCTTCCATTATTCAAACTAACAAACATTATAACATTTCCATTTATACAAAATATAAACTATAAGGGGGGCAATATAAATCTAACATCAAACCTTCCCGTAGGTTTACGTACAGTCATTTCCTGGGGCTAACCCATGCATCAAAGGGGGAAAGGTGCCAGTCATACCCTCCTTGTAAAGGACCACAACTTTAAAAATCACAAGGCAAAACTGACAGAAGTCCTGTGGCAACTTATTTGTAACATACATCTCTTTGACATGTCCAATAACAAAAACCATGAGCCAAATTATGCAAACCCGACCGAAATGTTATCAGACTCCCAGTAGTTGCTTTTTTCTTTTTTTTAATCTCCTATGTGCCTACCTTCACTTCACATACAAAACCATTCTGATATTCATTTCCAAGTGAAATTAAAACTACAAGAAGTACTTCTGTACACTCAAGTGGTCCACATTATCTTTTTTTTTTTGTTAAGCGAGACATGTGACATGACAACCACCGCCCTGAGCATCTCCATAAATGTGATGATGTGACCATGGAAACGCTGGCCAAACGGGAGTTGACCGTACCAGGAGTGCCCTTCCTTTTCGACTCCCATCTGATGGGCTGGGGGAGGGGAGAGGGGTTGGGTGATGGCCTCCAGTGAATATTACGCCCCTGTTTTGAGAGAAAAAAATGCCAGCCTTATGAACTTTCATCTTTTTTCTTTTTCTTACGGGGGCAGGAAAGGGGGTGAGGGTTTGTAGAGTCCATTGTGGCGACTGGATGTTAGTCTTGTGGTCTCTGTTCAGTGCGGCGTGGAGGGGACCGAAGGGTATGGTGGTGCACAGGGAGTAGGGTGGGGCAGGGTGTGGTGGTGGTGGTGGTGGTTTGGTGGGGCGTGGGTGGGGGGGGCATAACGGCTGGTCCGGTGGAGGATTTTCAGCAGTAGCGTTGCAGGAGAGAGGTTGCCATGATGGTGGGGAGCAGAAGGGAGAAGGTTCCCGCTTGCAGTGACACGCCCGCTCCAGTAGGGGAGGTGGAGTTGGCCGAGCTGCTGTAGGTGTCTGTCGCCATGGTAGTGGCGTTCATGGTGGAGTTGCCCCCTGCCGTGCCCGCTGTGGTGTTCACCACCTGGGAGACCACCTGTGGGCAAGGGGGGAGGGGCAAGAGGATTAGAACTCCACACTTCTCAAAAACTGTTCTTTCTACAAAACTACAAGTTGCTTTTCTGCCAAAACTGAGCTTTGAAGAAATAAACTAATAAATGAAATAGGCTAGCCTTAAAATAAAGTAAAGATGCCAAATGTTCTGAAATGAAAGAGTTAACATAGAGTAGGCTATGATGTGTGCAAACTAAACACTATGAATATTGTGAATTGAACCACTATATGTGAATTATATTCTATTTGGTTCTATTCTGTTCTGCTCTGTTGTTCTGTTCTGTTCTAATTTCTAACAATAAAAATAAAATACAAAATAAAAAACCCAGAGCAAAAATTGCTCTGTTTTTTTTATTTCGTATTTTATTTTTGCTCAGCAAATTGGTTTGATTGTAACAATTGGCTAATGATGTAATCAATCGGTGAGGGTGGATGATAGGAAAGGAAAGGAGGAGAAGCTCAAACTAACAGCCTGCTTCAGGTTTCAGGTTTCTTTTGGCACGCCACCCAGAGAAACTTTAGCCACCCATCCCCACAGGTAGACTATATACATTACCTTTAAATCATTTATTCTCTTGGATGTCATCTACAGTAACAGTAGGCTAAATTTGACAAAAAATATGACATGGCCAGGCATTTCGGGTAAAAATCAATAAACGGCAACTCTAATAAGAAAGCAGCTGGGAATTGGATCTTGACTAGATCAACTTTAGACTGATTAGTGTTCTTTTTTTTATATGTTTTTTTTAGTACAAATTTAGAGTTGCTTTTTTTATTTTTTTTATAAATATATATTATTTGTGATTATGAATTAAATCCACTTGTCTTGCAACAATACGGTCTAAAGCGATCCCATCACAACACAAAACACAGCGCCACACAAAATCACCCTAAAATTGCTAAGAAATAATAAACACATGAATAGAATAACATACCTGTGTCGATAAACATATGGCGAAAATAAGCACTCCAAGTTGGACAATCATCATTTTTGACATATTTTTCGTGGATTTGGCTATAGATAGAGCACGATGCCCACTGAACGCTGGTTCTCTCCAATGTGGTCGCGGCAATAGACGGAGCTTTTTATACCAGCATCATGTCTGATGTGACGTAGTAGACTCTCTCTCTCTGCAACGGCAAATAAACAGTGGTGGAGAGAAAGTACTCACATTTTTTACTTAAGAAAAAGTATATTAATACTGAAATGTACAAATACTCTGTTTACAAGTAAAAGTCCGGAATTCAAAATTTACTTGAGTAAAAGTACAAAAGTATTGGTATAAAAATGCACTAAAAGTAGGCTACTAAAAGTAAAAGTACTCATTATGCAGAACGCCCCATTTCACAAGTTTTCATGCATTGTGAGCTTGTAGATCGGCTATTTTCAAATGGCTGAAATGTGTAGGGCTGAAGTGGTTAATGTATATTTTGTAATAATAATCAAAATCTACAAAGTAACTAGTGACTGCATTTTTGAAACAATTGTAGTGGAGTAAAGGTATAATGTTTGCCTCTGAGATGTAGTGGAGTAGAAGTAAAAGTACCGAAAATTGGAAATACTCCAGTAAATTAAAAATACCTCAAAACAGTAGGCTACTTGAGTAAAATGTAAATGTTACTTTACACTGCAAATACACAACTGAGGTTTATGCAACCAAAGGTCATATGTGTCTACGTGCAGGAAAGCAACACGTTGTCGAAATGGATTATCATTTATAGTATATTAAAAATAATAATATAACTAATCCACGCTATTTGAAAATGGAAAAACTTGAGGCAATGTTTGAAGAATTGAAAACGTTTCCTTTGGACTGAATACTTTTACATGTGCAGTTGTAGAGCCTACAGGCTTAAATTAAATTAAAAGGTAATCAAAACATGTCAAATACTGTAAGCTAAATGGGAATTGTATTTGTAACGCAACCTGTTGCGTCGCCATTGAAAGTTAATTCGGCATGACAACAGCGACATCTAGTGTAGACAAATGGGCCTGAATGCTCAATGCCCATAAAGAAAAGAAAAGAAAAAAGCCTCTGGTTCTTCCAGGCTACAGGCTTGAATTTGGCGTTGATAACATAATAAGGCATGCATTTAATTGAATTAAAATGCAACCGTGCAGTGCCAGGAATTTAGTAGATTGACAAATAGTCCAGCCCATATTTTATATATTTTTTAATAGATCGACAACAACCTCTAATCACGGGGTCCATCGTTGGGTAATTAGATGTGGGGAAATGGCCACAATGGCAAGCACTCCCAACAAATTAGTGGATGTCGCCCTCTAATGGCAACATCAGATCACTCCAAATCACGGATGTATCATCTTACATTTCTCTGCTAAACACAGACCTGTTTAAACCAACATTTTCAATCATCTTCTAAATTGACAGGGTGGATACACTATAATCATCTGTCTATGGGACAGTATTGCAAATAATGATACATTAGGGTACACAAAGTGGCCAATTCTTGTGATTAAATCCAGATGTTCTGGATTGTAACTTTAGGCCTATAAATACTGTCTCTAGTCCCCTGCCATTTGGGTAAGTGGATTTCTGGGGGAATTGCAAGTCAGTCGGACCCCCTTTGCTTACTCCCCTAAGAGATGTGGTTCTCAACCTGTGGGTCCGGACCCCCAGGGGGGTCCCCACATGATTCTGGGGGGGTCCCCAGACGACAGTAAAGTGACAATTTAAGGACTTTTAAGAACTTTTTAATACCCCAAATAATCAAATAATATAAGAAAGCGTCACAAAAAAAATAGCAGATCTAAGCTTACAACGCCTAGTATTTATCTGTGGAACCAAGTCAAACAAAATTGAATGCCTCAACTCCTACAATTCCAAGAGTGGGGCTGTGGGGGGTCCCCAGTTCAAATATGATTATTTTGGGGCGTCACGGCCTGAAAAGGTTGAGAACCACTGACCTGGGGGACAGACAGCGCTCCCTACAAACGCACCAGATGTGCACTGTTATCGTGAGGCAGGGAGAGGGGCCTTTTGTGAGGCATCAGATAAGCCCTGTTCCCAAAGCTGGGCCAGATCGGGTATCATCAGCGGGTCTACAAGGGGGCGAAACCCAAGCCAAGCACACTAGATCGGATTTCTGTTTACATGAGCCGTGGTCCCTGGATTCCTCAAACCAGAGCTAGGGCAGATGAAGCCTGGAAAAGAGAGGTTCTGACTGAGACTCCATTCCAGTTCTGCTTGCCTGTCTGTCTGTCTGTCTGTCTGTCTGTCTGTCTGTCTGTCTGCCTAATATCACTTACAGGTGAAAGTTGCTCAGTCAAATTTGAACTTGAGTTCTTTAATATCAATGCACATTGCTGTATTAAAATGTTGACATTTTCCCAAAATATTCAAAGATTTGTCAGAAATAAAAAATAATAATGTATAAAATAGTGATACACACAGCACGTCGCATCGCCACGTGTTGTGAGCTTGTAGATCTGTTATTTATTTTCAATATTTGAAATAGGCTTAAGGGCTTAATTCATCTTACCACTTAAGCCTATTTTGTAATGTAGTGTTATAAAGTTATAAGTATCCAAAAATACAAATACTCGAGGAAAGTACAGATACTCAAAAAATTACTTAAGTACAGTAATAAAGTAAATGTACTTTGTTACTGTCCAGAGTGTCCACCACTGACTATGTATATGTAGCCTTGGTGTTGAGACAAAAGTTTGAAGGCCGCTCTCCTCTATGCACATAGACACTGGAAGGAACACACCATCCTCTGTGTCTGTGGTACTTTTCCTCAGGCAGGGATAGCCAAAGGGCTAAATGTGGAGATTTCAGGTGTTGGGTTTGTCTCTTGTGTCAGTGTGCAGTGTGTGTGTGTGTGTGTGTGTGTGTGTGTGTGTGTGTGTGTGTGTGTGTGTGTGTGTGTGTGTGTGTGTGTGTGTGTGTGTGTGTGTGTGTGTGTGTGTGTGTGTGTGTGTGTGTGTGTGCGTGCGTGCGTGCGTGCGTGCGTGCGTGTGTGTGTGTATGTGTGTGTGATTCCAGAGAGAGAGAGAGAGAGAGAGAGAGAGAGAGAGAGAGAGAGAGAGAGAGAGAGAGCAAGCGAGAGAGTGAAGTGAAGTGAAGTGAAAGACAGAGTGAGATAGCCTGGTTGATATTTCATTTTATCATTCTCTGAAGTGGCCTACAATGAAAACCTTTAGCATAATCAAATTGGCTTATTTGAAAAGCTTTGATTTGAATATTAATTTATTTCCCTAAAGGCAAGGCAAGTTTATTTGCATAGCACATTTAAACAAAGTAATTCAAAGTGCTACACAAAACACAGAGAGCACTAAGACATTGATTGATTGATTGATGTACTTTATTTAGTAAGACATGAGAACAGTAGCCTACATGGAAGTACGAATTCACATACAAGGTCTACTAAAATGGAAGACTCATTAAGCACTGAGCTTTATGACAAAGTGCAAAAGGAACACATTATAAAATGACATTTGAATTAAATAATAATTATTAAAAGAGTTAATTGTCTTGAAGAGGCTTGAAGATGTATTTCTTATTGTGCCCCTCCACCCCTCAACACAACGCACGCACGCACGCGCATGCACACGCACACGCACACGCACACGCACACGCACACACACACCCACACACACACACTGATCATCATCAAACAGATGCCATTTGAGAAAGCCCCAAACATTCTGCCATGGTATCGTTTACACACGCGGGCTTTTTCATCCCTTTATTTTAAGACAAGAATATAACAGACAGTGTTTGTACTTTGTCCCCTCAGATAAAACACAGTCCTCGCATTCCTTCAATGAAATGTATCTGTTGAGATTTGGGGAGGGGTGGGCGCCAGGTGTTGGGTTACATTACGGAGGCCCCTCCCTGTTCTTACTCAGGCCCAGAGCAGCGTTGCCATGTCCGCTTATTATAAGCGACTTTGGGCTTATTTCTCTGTGAAGTTGCTTGTAAATATTGGCGGTTGAGGGTTGCGTTTTCTGGGGGCTTGTTTCTAAAGTGTTGTTGCTTGTTTGGGCTTGTTTCCTAAATGTTGTTTAAAATCAGTGGTTCTCAAACGTTTTACGTTTTCATATCAAGGACCCCGGCCCCAAATTAATTTATATTTGTAGACCCAACCTTCTGAAAATATTTTGTGCCAGGGAGACCCCCATACAAGATTTTGTGGATTTGAAAATATTCCTAAATGTTCACTTTTTTCACCAAGATTTTTCTTTGAAAATAGCAGCTTGTAGATTGGCTATTTAGCCAATGCATATATATATGGGGTTAGTGCTCATGTGATGATGTAAAGATACACCTTCAGGAGGCTGCAATTGGAAAATGGCCCCTGTCTAAGTCCTAACCTAACCTACCCCCCTACCCCCTACCCCCCCCCCCCCCCCCTCTCTCCTTCTTCTTTTGTACATATTTCTCACTCTTCATACCAGTAACCTGTAAACTGATTGTATGACATTCTATAGTAGTTGTGTATATTTGTCTGTCTCTTATATGTCATCATGATTTGTGTGCGTGGGGAACTCATTTGAAACAAGCTTAGTGCTTTTATGAGTCTTCCAGTTTAGTAGACCTCGTATTGTGAATTTGTACTTCCATGTACTGTTGTTCTCATGTCTTACTAAATAAAGTACATCAATCAATCAATCAATCAATCAATCAATCAATGATGTGCTTCTTTTGGGCGTGTTGTTTTCATAGACCTGGTTGCCTATTTCGCTCGCACAATCTGGCAACACTGGGCCCAGGGAGAGAGAGAGAGGGATTGTTCGGCTGGTGGCACCAGCCCACACAGCAGCGCACACGCATGTTCAGTGGGACTTCAATGGGAGAAGAAGCCCCCCAGATGACGGATTCAGAGTCAGACGTCTGGGATGGGGAATGACAGCCGCTGTCACCCAGAGTGACAGCTTTCGCTCTCATCGGCTCCTTGACTATAGTGGCCTCAAGTGACGCGCTCTCTGATCGTTCCTCTCTCTGGACCAAACGGTGTGTGACCCACGGATCCAGTGTGTGATCCACGGATCCAGTGTGATCCACGGATCCACAGACGGTGTGACCCACGGATCCAGACAGGACTATCATGCCAGAGATGGAGAAGGGCAGACCGCCGGAAAATAGTAAACGCAGTAGGAAACCCGCGCACCCCGTCAAGAGGGAGATCAACCAGGAGATGAAGGTGAGACCGTCAGTGTGTGACATGCTGTTAAAGTTACGTGTTTATGTTCTGACGTGTTATTGACGTGCTAGTAACTTAATGATGTGTGTAGGCTATTCGAATGGCGACAAGGAGCGCACAAATCAAGTGTTCGGAAGGCTGATCGGACACAGAAAATTCTTGTTTTTACTGAATGCATCCCTTTATACTATTATGTGTAAATAGTATTAGTGGCATCAATACTTTTCCGTAGCAACATCACATGTTGGGCACCAATCTGGTGCCCAACATGCGATGTTGCCACGGAAAAGTAACTTTCTTGACCTAGCTCCTAGTCAGCCAACCCCAAAAATTGTGGAAAATAAACAAAAACAAAAAAAAAGTTTACTGTGGGCTTAAATGAAAGTGTCAGGTAGCCTACACCGGGTAGGCCTACTTGGATGTCAGATGTTTGCTCTGAATAGTAGCCTATAGCCTTTGCCTTTCAGTGACGCGATATCAGGCCAGCTGTTACAGCCGCGCTCTGTAATGTCCAGCGGAGTTCCAGATGTGCGTCACCATAGGCTACGGCAAAAACACATCACTTCTTCCCCGCGTCTGTTATGCGCACTTGTTCTCCCCCTATACTCTATATACCAGCGGTTCTCAAAGTGGGGTCCAGGGACCCTCAGGGTTCCTTGAGGGACGGGTTCCAAATGGTCCCTTGCAATTCTGTAACTCTGAGAGTGTACAAATGGAACAAAATGGACCATTACAGTTCCATTTGGTTCCATTTGTACACTCTCAGAGTTATGGGGGGTCCTTGAAATTAAACAGTATGAGAACTGCTGTGCTATACCCTATATTCTTTAAATAACCTGCTGCAGCGTGTCTCCTCTAATCAAGAATCACCGTTCTTGTCTGGGGGGGGGGGGGGGGGGCAAATGTATAGCTAATAATAAGTTAATTCAAAGTAGCCTGCATGATTCTTTCTGTCCTATACACCAATAAAGGCCTATTACTACTGGGAAACAAATCCATGGTTTGCCTCCTTGTTTGGGTTTTGCAACTGGCTATTTGAGACCTTTGCGTTTGGGCGTAAGGGATATCATATTATCCAAGGCTCCCTCAAGTAAGAATGGAGAAATCTAAAAGGACAAGCAGTTTTGGGGGATTCATGGTCTTCGTGAGAGAGGAAATGTGCTCTTTTTGTGTAAGTGGTTTGGATTGTAGCTTTTGATATCCAGGGGAGGTGTAGTGTTACAACTTAACTAATTTTAATCAAAACATGTGAAACGCTATCCCCGCTTGATGTAAGCCTGCCTGGGCTGAATCTTGAGGTCGGCCCTGGTTTGTTGCCTTTGGCTGCAACTCTCTCTGTGGTTTGGGATATGGCTTGTCACTCTCACAAAGCAGATGTTTGTCTGAACTGCCAAAAAGAAACAAAAACAACATTGTGGGAAGCGGTGGGGAGGGGAAGACGGCCTGTCTTTCACTAATGAGAAAATAGCGAGACAAAATGACAACTGAACTGAATGTACTGTAACATATAGGAAGGTTTTCCAAAAGTAGTAATCAATGCAGAACACTGCACTACATTGAGATAGAGGCACATGGCTCTACCCAAGGCACCCAACAAGACCCATGCAGTGGGCTCACAGGCTGGGGATGTGGACAGGACAAGTGTCAAACAATGGAAAAAGCAAGGAGGACAAGTCGTTGAGAGAAAGACAGACTGACTCGCTGAGTAACTGACAGACAGACAGACAGACAGACAGACAAACAGTGTAATTTCTAGTGGGGCCGCAATCCGGCCCAGTGTTGTCTCAGTAATGAATCTGTTTCAACACCGCAGTCGGACCCGCGCTCTCCACGTCAGACCGGAGCACAGCGCCCAGACACCAGATACTTGACTTTAATCATCGTTAGGCATATTTAGCTGGACATGATACCACTGCGCGTGCTCGCTCGACAAACGCGCGCGCGCACGGCACGCACACACCCAGACACGCACACAGAGTAACCAAGAGAGGGAGAGATCAGTTTCTCTGAGGCCCTATAGTGCAGAGCAGAGGTCGGAGTGAGGGAAGCAGAGGAAAGAATGTGCAGTCGGTACTACAGCACTACAACACCACCACAGCAGACTGGCTGTGCTGGAAAAGACTGAAACCTGAGAGGCTACGTTGTGTCGGGTGTCAGGGCTGGAAGGTGCTGGGGTGGAGGGGAAGGAGGAAGGGGGCCAGTGGAGAGGCAGTGAGAGAGAGAGAGAGACAGGGGAGGGGAGGGAGGGACAGAGAAGACTGTATACAGATAGAGAGAGTGAGAGAGAGTGTGAGTGCGTGTGCGCTGGACACTGGAGAGAGAAGAGGGGAGAGGAGAGAGGGGCATTTCCGAGAACCGTGGGACCTCGCTGTGGTGTAGGGTGTCCCGCTCTGATTTCTGCCCGTTCCGGATCGGATTTCTCCTCCAATCCGGTTCTCCCAAAAGCCACAGAGAGAGAGGTGGGTGGATGAAGAGAGAGACCTTTGTGTTTTTTCTTTTTTTTTTCATCTGGTCGTAATAAAAAAAAGAGACCACACGTCCCATCTGTGGAGAACAGTTTTCTTTTCTCCGTCTTTTTTTTTTCTTCCAATTAAACGTGATAAACAAAGGATGATTCATAGATTTCACACTGGTGTTAGGTTTTCAACCTTTCCGTCTCAGATTTAGCAAGAGTAAACAACTTGAATACATCATGGAAAAAGTGCCATACTGTACTCCACTGTGCTCGTATTCATTTCTCCGGCTGGGCTGAGGCTAAAAAAGAACCCTGTCCATTGATTCAGAGTTAGGAAGGTCTGATTATTTTTAAGTGTATGGATTAAAAAGTTCCACTAACAACGGCATACAATATAAGGTCACAGTTTCCTATTCACAGGTCGGCAGAGGTACAGCTATCCTGTCCCCATTCATGAAGTGATTAATCTGTGATATATTTCCCTCCTTTATCCCGTGCAGACGTTTGCTGAGAGCACCATGAACGAGCTTCTAGGCTGGTACGGATATGACAAGGTGGAACTTCGAGACTCAGAGGCCGGCGAGATCCGGAACTACAGAGAACGACGTCAGCAGCATGTGTCTGTGCTAAAAGGTGAGACCGGGTATCTGTATACAGTACAACAGTTTAAGACCGGGTCATCCTCAATACACAGCGAACACAGTAACAGGTTCAACAGGTTGTTGTACTGCAGACACTGAATCACTGTCGCTGCAATCGAGTCGAGACCTCTCACATTTCATACATTATGATAGGTCTATAGTTTCACAACATGTTTGTACTATAAGCCTGTAAGGGGAATTGTTATGGTTTCAAAAGCTGTTGCGATATCGTGCAAAGGACATGTACGCAGTTAAGGTATCATATTCCATGAAAAAAAAATGAAAGTCACTGTGATTATATGTTTATGTCTTCCAGAAAACTCATTGCCAAAACCCAAGAGCCTGGACAGCAAAGTGAGTCCCTCGGTTCTGGCCATGAAGAGCGGGGAGAGAGAATCCTCCTGTGTCCCCTCCTCTTCGTCCTCCTCTTCCTCGCCAAGCTCATCCCTGACCAGCCCTAAGGAACACACGAGCGCCCATGTCATTGTACCACTTATAAAGCCCTCTGCAGGTAGGGGAGATTCACTACACTGTCTGATAAGATTGATACTAAGTTTATGTTTGTCCTCATGTTTCACAAGGTCATTGGCATTTGGTTCTTGCCACATATTCCCTCCATACACCCACAAGCACACATCATCCTGCACACATGGTATTTCTCCATTGAGACCAAAGTGCAGGCCAGGGTCAGACATAGTAGAGGGGACAGCCACGGGTTGCTTAAGACCCTCATAGTGACAACAGTGACCAATGTTTGTCAACATCCCCATCCCACCATCTTTCATTATGTCTCAGGTACACACATAACAGTACTCTCTTACACCACTGCCACATATATGCCCGTTCAGAATAGAAATGCTGCATGACAACCAAGACATTTTTACGTTTTAGCAGTACGGCATTTAGCAGTAGGCATTTAGCAGACGCTCTTATCCAGAGTAACTTAAAAAGTCAAGATCAGACTAAGAAACAGAATCTAGCATGAAACCTAGTCAACTAAAACATTGTAAATGGTTTCTGAATTAGACTAGAAAATGTGCTCCTCGGAGCACAGGTCTCCGCCAGTACTGTTCCTGATTAATCCTGTCTTAAGTGTTACTTGATTAATCCTGTCTTAAGTGTTACTCCGCCATTTCTCAGCCATTTCGTGATTACTCCTGTCTTACCTCACTTTGAAAGAGGCCAAGACTCTTTCAAAGTGACACATCTATTTATAGGCCGCTATACATCATGCGTCTCACTAGCCAATCAGAGCACACTCTTTCAACGTATTGTCACGTGTCACGTGAGGCTTGACCAATGTTAGCTTGGCCGAGGGGGGGGGGGGGACGGAAAGTGAAAACATAGTCTCCTGGCGGAGACAATTAGAATACTAAGAAAATATGTGCTACAAAATAACTTGGCAGGTAGTCAAACATAGCATTTAATAACGCACATAGCATCTGTAGACACATACCTAACATCAGTCTAAATGACTGAACTACAATAACATCTATCTAAATAGGCTATAGGAGCAGACCCACAGAGAGAGACAGAGACAGACAGACAGACAGACAGACAGACAGACAGACAGGACCACATTAGGCACATTAGACATTAGGACCACAATGGAAAAAAGCCCATTGGGCTTCGTGTTATCCTTTTAACTTTATCCTTTTAACCCTTCCTCTGTGCAAATTGCAAACTGTTAATAAAGAATTCAATCAATCAATCAAAAACAGACAGACAGGTCAAAATACACACTTACATTTTTAATATATGGTACATCAGTATTGGCAGGATCTGCAGGATCTGGATGGTATAGTAGCAAAAACTAAACAGCTAGGTGACCTGGGATATGCTGCCTGCCCCAAACTATTTCACACTTGTGTCTTCCCTATCATGCATAATATGGCAGGCATATTGGGCTCAAACACAAATACGAAAGGACAAATGGTCCAGAATAGGCAATACAGTATTTCCTTGGAGTGCATAAATTCGCATCTGTATTGGCAATAACAGGAGACATGGGATGGGAGCTGAGTGAGATAAGGTGGAAAGGCAGAATGGTAGCCTTATGGAATAGACTAATCAGAAAGCCAGAGAATAGAGTTGCCAGGAAAAAAATGTATTGGGATGTATCGATAAAAGGTGCATGGGCAAGTGCAGTGGAGGATCTACTTCTAAGAACTGGGTTACTTGACAGTTTTCAAAATAACAGCATTGCAAACATCTCTATGGTTAAAGACACTTTTTAGTTTGTGTCAGAACAAATGGTCACAGGACATATTGCATAAACCAAAACTGAGAACATGTATTATGATAAATAGCCGTTCTGGGATCTTGCACCTGCACCTTGAGACTGGTAGGTATAGAGGAGTAATAGAACAAGATCGGATTTGCACTTATTGTGACATAAATGATTATTGAGAATGAGTTCCATTTTATTTTCTACTGCCCCTTATATCATGAGTTACGTAAAAAAAAAACTACTAGATTTGATATGGTTAAGTGACGCAGAGAGAGGGACAAATGGACAAAGAAAACATATATGTGATGTATATTTATTTTAGTTTTTTTTTCTTTTTTTTCGTGTGAGCAGATTTGTGTGTGCAGATTCTGTTTCCAGGAAGTGAATGTGATATTGTTTATTTATGTTCTTGGTGTCTTATAAAGCCGTAAGAGATGGGTCTTATGACAAGACACCCTTTCATTCATTCATTTATTCACACAGTCACAGTGTCAGTATCCTCCCTGTGCTTAGGCAAATACACACGATCACGGTGTTGATACATTACAGAATACACTGATATCGTTATATATCCTATCCTATCCAATATTAAAATTGGCTAATGGGTCCAGCCCGCCTGCATATGGACATACTATACTGATGACATCAGGGAACTTCATATATGGGCATCAAAGGACAAGGACTGACACTGACAGATAAAGAGATCTCCATATATGGGCATACCCATATATGGGAATATGCTGATGACATGAGGATTCTCCATATATGGGCATATCGGTGATGGTGTGACGTAATGTAGGTGTGAGGCCTGCGTAGTGGCCCAGACTCTAGCATCATAAATACAGAGTGCTGTGGGGATGAGGTTGAGTCTGAAGAAGTACTATAGCATTAATTCCTTTGTTGATCCCCCTCTCTCTCTCCTCTCTCTCTCCTCCCACCCTGTAGTGGAGGATGTTCAAAATGTTCAGATAGTGTGCGTGTGGTGTCAGAAGGAAGGAGTGAAGCGCTACTCCCTATGCATGGGTTCGGAGCTCAAGAGCTTCTGCAGTGAGAAGTGCTTCGCCGCATGCAGACGGGCCTATTTCAAGCGCAACAAGGTCAGTACATTAGTTCAACGAGGAAAACTCCTGTCATACTGTACAACACATTGTTTCATCAATCTCACTGGTCAAAGATGTGGTTGCTGTCGGGCAGAAACCTCCTATATCCATATTCAAACTTTTTGTGTTTTTTTGTAAATTAATGCCATACTTGATCATGCTTCAGCGTCACACAAAAGCTCGAAACGTGGCGCGAAGCGACACGTTTTGAGCTTGTAGATCTGCTACTTTTGCCATTTTGGAATTTGAATCCTGAAAATATGATGACGATATGATGTTCCAGCTGATAATATAAATAATAATATAAACTAGAAAAAGTGCTCCTCGGAGCACAAGTCTCCGCCAGCAGACTTGTGTTGGGAATGTTGGGAATGTTCTAATTCTTATGTTCTAATTAGAACATGTTACTGTGTCATAGTAACATGACACAAGTGTCCTATCCGTGTCCTATCCGTCTGTTTTATCCAAACCTTAGTTGGATAAAACTGGTATCCCCACCTGGAGTTACTGTATAAGTGTCCTATCCGTCCTGTCTGTATAAGTGTCCTATCCGTCCTGTCTGTATAAGTGTCCTATCCGTCCTGTCTGTATAAGTGTCCTATCCGTCCTGTCTATGTAAGTGTCCTATCCGTCCTGTCTGTGTAAGTGTCCTATCTGTCCTGTCTGTGTAAGTGTCCTATCCAATTGTTACAGTATCCGCCATTTCTCAGCCATTTCGTGATTATTCCTGTCTTACCTCACTTTGAAAGAGGCAAAGACTCTTTCAAAGTGACACATGTATTTATAGCCCGTTATATGTCACTAGCCAATCAGATCACACTATTTCACCGTATTGTCAAGTGTCACGTGAGGCTCGACCAATGTTTGCTTGGCTGACGGAAAGTGAAAACAAACTCTCCTGGCGGAGACAATAATGCATTACTGCACAATGCCTTGTATGATATGGAATTGGCTGCTGATATGGAATTGGCTGTCTGGCGATAAACACTGATGGTCTTTTCTTGCTCTTTTTTTTGTTTTACTTTTATGTACATATATGCTATGTTGAAGAAAACTTTCAGGAGCATATATGCATTGGAAACGTTCAACTAATTGCTGCAAAAGCCTACAGAGGGAACTTTCTACAATACTTGGCAGACCAAATTTGGAAAATGACTTTCACACTCTTGATCACAGTACAACCTCTAACCTAATATCCCTGGGTTACTATTGACATTTGAATGCAGGCAAAACAGAAATCACTAGGTGAAACACACGTCAGACTGATTGTGGATGGAGGGCTGTGACGATTACAAATTTAAGTTGACTATTAATTGTCAGTCAAATAATTGCGATTAACGATTGAATTGTGTGTTTGGCATTGAACATTGGAAAATATAAATACAAATTGAATTTCTGTTTGCCTTTTATGGTTAGTAATAAAACATTGCACAGGGCAGATATGACAAATAACTTAAATATACAAAGAAATTATTGACACAAATAATTTTATACATGTACAAATATCAGAAATAGCTGATCTACAAGCTTACACTTTGTGACGTGTTGTAAGCTTGTAGATCTGCTCTTTCAGTTTTTTTAATATGAAAATGTCTGAACATTTTTCAAAATGGAAACGATTATGCAAAAATAAAAAAAATATTGCGATTATACGATTATGTAATAATTGTGACAGGCCTATGTGGATGTGTATACATGTATGGGTGGACCAATTATTAAGTACAGCAGGACACACACACACGCACAGCATTAGTGTGCACCAGGTGTTCAGTGTTCATATACAGTAGACACAGCCACTCAGAGGCTTCTGGCAGGTAAACAGACCCTCAGAAATAGATCCCACTGATCTTGAGACTGACAGTGAGGTCATATTGGACAGATTAATTTACACAAATTTAAAAAGCGAGATCTCTGAGAACACGTATCCTGGTTTCTAATGGAGGGGCTAGTGTAGGAATGGTGTGAGAGAGGTCAAAGTTGAGTGAGGACACTTAGTATCGGTTTCGCGTTAATGGAGGAGTGGCTGGTCATTAAGTGGCTTTGGTCCAGAGGAAAGGGAAGTGGTACCTCTATAGAACCGCTCTGATACGCGTTGCCACAATTTTTCACCATCCATTATGACATGGATACCCGCTCTTTGGAGGTGCGAGGTGGCAGGCAGGCCTATCGCCTTTCACCCCCGCTGTTGTTTATGCTACGCTTGGTTGATTCACACGACAACAGAGACAAAAAAGCAGTCTGCGTGCAACAAGGCCTCTCGTTTTTTGGAGGTGGGGAGCAATACGTTGCTGTTGGCCTGTCCGTGCTTGTCTGAGAGGAAGGGCAGGGGGCCTGGGGCGAGGTGTCCACTTTCAGCGCATACCTTACCTGCAGCTGCCTCATGTTTCGTAACTCAACACGACTCAATGGGTGACAGAGAAGGGGGAGCACTCAGATCCACAGAGGATCGGCTTACATAAATCGAGTGGAATTTCCTATGTTAATACTGGCAAGGCCGTTAACAATATGACAATTCATCATCTACACTTATCTCCCCAATCAGTTGCATTGTGTCTATTTCACAACACAGTGTTTTCCCTTGGTCTCACTGACCTTAAATCCATGGTTTCACACACTTTTCGCTGCTTCTGAGATTGATGACAAGCCAGTGATTTGCATCGGAGGCTATTTCTGTTTGGGTTATGTAAGAAGCGTCTCACTTTTGGTTTAATGACCACAGAATGATTGAAGCATGCGTTATGATTTAAAGTAACCATCAGATGAGTCGGTGGTTTAAACCATTCAGCAATCAAGTAAATGCTGCCCAATAGATCATGGCATGGGTGTCAAACTGTGGTTTTTCCTGTGTGTCAGGCCAGAGATGAGGATCTACATGGAGAGAGGTCTCCCCAGCACCCCCAAACAGAGGAGTCCCCCAGGCTGGTGTTGAAGATAAACAGCAATGTCAGAGTAAGAAGAACACACTATCAATGTACCTTTTGTATTGTGTTATTTTACACATATTATGAAACACTAAAACAGTGTAAGTCTCAGTGGTCCATTATCTCAGAGCTTAAGTTCTCCCGTTGCATGGCTTACTTACTTACTGTTTATCTCCTCTTATGTTCAAACAATGAATATGTGTTCATGGTTCACTCGTTTTATCAACATGTTTTCAGATCTGACATATCACTTGAAATGACCCTCCACAGTCTCTCTCCCCTGCACCGCAGGTATGCGATTGGTGTAAGCACGTCCGTCACACCAAAGAGTACCTGGACTTTGGATCTGGTGAGGAGAGAGTCCAGTTCTGCAGCACCAAGTGTCTGAATCAGTACAAAATGGACGTCTTCTACCGAGAGGCTAGGGCGGCTCTCACAAACACCAGCTCCAGTCCCAGCAGAGCCAGCCAAGAGGGCAGGGCGGATGGTGGCAGTGGGGTGGGGCAGAAGCTGCTCACCCCTGAATCATGGAACAGCGGCGGCGGCGGCAGCAGCACAGGGGAACTCCGTCACAGAAATGTATCCCCTAAAGTACACACGCCCATCCACGGATCAGCCGCATCCACCTCTGTCTCTCCGTCTGAGGCAGCCTCGTCCTCTTCCAAGGTCCCCGTCTCTGGGCTGAGATCGCTGGAGAGACCCATCCAACCCCTTCCACACCCCCCTGCTGTGGAGCTGTTGTCCCACCCTGCCCCTCCTACCCTTCATCCTCCCCCTCCTGCTCATCCTCGTCCCCTCTTGGAGCACCAGCCCATGCCTCAGATTCCCATGCCCTTCATCAGACCTCCTCTTCACGCTCAGGGCCTGAAAAGCCCAGTCGCCAACGCTCACAGATACCCGGGACCCGCTTCCAGCCCCATCCACCGCCCGCCCCACTCTCCCCATCTGCAGCCTCCCACAGCCTCATCGATGAACCATCCCTTCCCAGGTGCCTACTTCCCTGGCCTTCACTCTCCTCCTATCAACATGATGCCTCGAGGGCCTGTCCCGATGCATCATCCTATGATGAACTTTGGTATTCCTAACTTTAGCCCTCTGCTCCCTCATCCCACCATCCTGGTGCCTTATCCCATCATTGTCCCGCTCCCTGTCCCAATACCCATCCCTATCCCCATTCCAATCCCTGCTAAATATACAACCCCAGAGGCCCCAAGCCACGGTGGGGTCATCCAACCTGTGCCAGAGGGAGGAGACAGGGGTAGATCCCGGGGTGCCAGGCAGCCATCTCCAGGTTTCTGTGCGGGGGACAGCAGACAGGGAGCCAACAGATTGGGCAGAACCTCCACTCAGGGTCTTCCCTCACCCGCAGAGCCTAACAGAAGGGACACAGATTGGGTTAAATCAGAACGGCCATTCCCATCCCCGGCATCCACACCACATAGTGGAACATCCTCCCCCAGTGCACGATATAACGAATCACCTTCCTCAGTCCCAGGATCAGAGACTCTGACAGACTATAATCTTACCCAGCAGCAGCCTGAAAGACAGGTTATCCAGAGGGTTCTCCATAGGACCCAAGTGAAGGTGGAGCCCAACACCAACGGGGTGGTAGACTTGTCAGGGCCAGGTGAGTCAGGACCTGGGCAGGGTACCAGGGCAGTGCTCCATGATGTTATCAAACCCACTCCTCTTCAACCCCAGTCCCCTTCAAACGATGCTGTCTGCCACCCGCAGAATTCCAACACTCCACCTTCACAGCCTCCGCCCAGCCCCAGGGGGAGCAGCCCACCCTATGACGCTGCGTCGCCTCCCCCGGTGTTCCAGGACCACGGTCCAAATGGGATAACCTCAGGTTCTGCCCCTCCCAGCCCGGATTCCTCCCTACCCCAGAGAGCAGCTCCGCCCCCAGACCCTGCGCTCAGCGAGCTGGAGGCCATCAAAGAGAACAACTGCTCTGTGGTCGGCCCTGTCCGGGCTGAAGGCCCAGTCAGCCAATCAGAGGAGACCTTAGCTGTGGGTGGGGAGGCAGGAGAGGACCCTCATGTCCCTGATGAGGACCATGCCTACGCTCTGCCCACAGCACCAAAGACAGGGGGGGGCACCACCACCGCGCTGCTCTTGCCCAAACTAAGGGACAAGGGTGTCCTGCGGAGCCCTCCTAGTGCACCAGGTTCGGGAGACATGGAGCCAGCTCTGAAAAGGCGGTGTCTACGTATCCGTGATCAGAATAAGTAGGGGATGGAGGTGAGAGACTCTTTTACACTTAAGCCTTATATATACTTCATCTAATTTTAACAAATAATTGTTTCTGTTAAAGATCTGTCATCAAAGTCATAAATTAACCATCATCAACAAACTATAATACCCCTTAACTTTGATAAGACGGGTGGCAAGGGAGATGTATTAGACAACGTAGCTGGGATACATACAGTATAGTAGAAGAAACAAAATACCCCCTCTCCATACTGGAGATACACCAAACTGAATGGTGGGTGGGGGTTAGATCAAATAGTGTCCTCTGTCCTGTATCTCCAATCTCAGAAAAGCATTCTACATTGTTTACAGAAACACTTAACTGTGATTTTTCAAATATCCCAAGCTCTCAAAGCTTTGCCCTGTGTGCCACACTCCAAGCAGGTTAAAACAACACCACACAGAAGTTAGTTTTTACACTCCCAGAGATGAATAAACACTTCGGATTTGACTGTACAGGAATTATCTGCAGACCATTTGACCATGCCTATCACACAGGTACAGAATGATACAGATGTGTACACACACACACACACACACACACACACACACACACACACACACACACACACACACACACACACACACACACACACACACACACACACACACACACACACACACAGGGCATTGGCAATCACAGGTCACACAATATGCGCATGGTCACTAAACAGCATGGCGCCAAAGAGAGAGAATCCCAGTAACCTGGCACTCCTCTGTCCTCTAGGGTTACAGTATGGGAAGGAGGTGGAGGGCAGAGACAGAGAGAGTCACTTTGAAAGGAGATCACCTCAGCGGGCCCTGACAGTCACAATGCTTTGTTTGCAAGGCAGCCTGTTTCATAGACTTGGCTTTGCCAGGACACGCGAGCGTTTGTCTGCCTGTGTGAGAGGAGGAGAACAAGAGAGAGACAGAGGGAGAGAGGGAGAAGATGATGCCAGGTTGACTGAGAGAGCTCAAAGTCGTAGATGTGCCAGGGTGCCAGTGAGTGATTTTGAAATGCCTGCCTCCTGCAGTGTGAGCAGACAAGGCAGCACACCACCTTCTTTTCCTGGGGTTGCCTTGGAGACAGAGGTGATCGTCAGGCAGACTATGAGGCGCTGTGAATATGAGAGCCAGCCCTTGGTGATGGAGCTCTGGGGCTTCATTAGAAAACACAGGGGCAGAACTGGAGCGATCCGGTTACGTGTGTCATAATGACACGCTATTCTGGCCTTGCCCTGTCTCACTCCCATGTATGAGTTTAGCACTCGCCTCTCATCTCCACTTTCCTCCCCTATTCCTCCTTCTCTTCACTCACCACCGCTGTCTCCTGCCAACCAGATGTTGTTGTTACCAGACCAGAACAGAAAACCCTCCGTACTGTGGGCCAATCAAAGGGTTCTCTTCATTTCACTTGCCTGATTGGAAATCCAAATGACCCTAACACCACCTATCGTTTTTACACACTATCCACCATTATGAGGTCATGTTCTCACTTTACTGTATGTCCTGGGATTAAACTGCTGAAAGAACTGAGAGGGTTTAGATTTCCACTGTGCTCCGCTTCCCTCCATTTTCCCTCTCCAAGCCTCCATAAGGCCAAAGGTCACCTTAATAATAATGGTGTTCGAAAAAGATGACTGCCTGGTGGAAAGAGCACTACATAACCTGTTATCTTATACTCCAAAAGTTATGTGCCAAAGCATTAAACGATTCCCTTTCACTAAATGAGGTCCCACTTTACCCTTTGTCATTTGTTGTGGTTTTGTGCGTCCCCTTAGTAACCGATACATATGAAATCACAGCGTGTTGCTACCGTCGTGCAGGCGGATTTATGGCCTTGTGTTGTGTGTAATGGGAGCTGGCTGCCTTGCGCCAATGACTTTAGTTCAGCACCTCTCTGCGCGGAGGTGAACGTTGCTGTCCTGTTCCATTGTCTCTGCTGCTAAAAGTCTTTAAAAAATCACCCACTCTGACAGGATCAGCGGCCAACTGGAGGATTTCACCTCAGGAAATAGCCCGGTTTTTCGTCTCAGTTTTCCTTGCCTTTATTTGGGATATTTTATAGCCCCGTGTAACCTGATCACTCCACATGGGTATTCGCTGAGCGTTTGAAACTAAAACGCAGTGGGACAGAGGGAGTACAGAATCCTGGCTTGGCCCTTACGTGTGTGTGTGTGTGTGTGTGTGTGTGTGTGTGTGTGTGTGTGTGTGTGTGTGTGTGTGTGTGTGTGTGTGTGTGTGTGTGTGTGTGTGTGTGTGTGTGTGTGTGTGTGTGTGTGTGTGTGTGTGTGTGTGTGTACGCACACACACGGTGTATATGTTTAATGTGCATGTTTGAATGAAACTGTATTAGTGTGTGAGAAGGAAAGAGGCCAGATGTTCTTGGTTTGATTGTGCGCTGTGCGACAGTTATCTGAGTGTTGACATGTCTAAAAGCCTCATTCTCACAGTGTTTATGCGGAATGGGCGGATTAGGGAAGGAGAGGGAAGTGAAGGAGGGGTTGATATTGGATATGGTAGAAATGGAAATTCTACAGTCAGACCAGAGTCTAATATCTCTCCACCGCCTCTCTCCTCTCTCTCTCTCTCTCTCTCTCTCTCTCTCTCTTTCAATGTGATGAACAGACTCCCTGTTTAACACTGTACCGTGGTGCCAGAACCAGTGACACGCCCTCTTGTGGACGACACCAGCGCCAACACCCTCCAGTCTGTTAACCCATCCAGACTGCCCTGCAGTGTCCAGCTCTTCCCACATGCCCAGCAGGGTGCCAAAGCAGGAAGTAGCCCAGATGGCCACATCATCCCAAGCCAACATGGGGAAATCCAGAAAACTTACGAGCACAGCACAGTCACACGTCTTGTCCTGGACCAAAAAAAGGAAGAAAAAAAAGAGTATTATTGGCCAGTGTGGTATGTTGTGTTCAGAGAGAACATGATGCGGAGCATCCCTGATCCTGTCTGATATTTGCCCTAAAGTGTGAGTGCGAATGTGCGTGTGTGCGTGCGTGTGTGTGAGTGTTATCTGTGTGCGTGTGCACTTGCAAGCGTGGCCGCACAGATGCGCTCCTGGTCCTCTTGCTCCGTGCGGCAGCAGACGGAGCTCTGATCAGCCTTGTGTGGTCTTCTCAGATGGAGCCTGAACATGATCTCTTTCCAGGGGAAACGGTTTGTTTTCTCTGCCCGGCTCACACAAAGAGCCACATTGTTCCTCTCCCCATATCCCACGCTGACTCCCCACTCCAGGTTTTGGGTTACCTGGCCGACGGGTGCTCAGACTTCAGGATTTCTTTTTCATTTTTTTTTTTTACTTTTAAAAACTTTTTGTTTTTTGATCGAGAGCCAGGAATATCTCTCTACCCCACGCTCCTGCCTGCACCTTCTCTCCTCCCAATCTAAATACAGTACACAGAACATGCTAGTCCTTCATAGGCTTGATCCCTCACAACTGATTGCCTGTGATCCCCCCCCCTTCCCCCTGCCCTCCCTTCTCTCTCTCCCTCTTTCACACTCTCCTTTCAACCTCCTTCAAGGGAGGAGAGAAATTCTGCTGAGATTGAGACGCCATCCTCAGGCAGTTTACACGCGGTGCGGAGAAGAGTCTCTCTCAGGCTGCGGGGTGGGAAGACTGAGCAATGTAATGTAATCGCCAAGGAGACAGGATGCTCCTCTTTCTGCCTGCTTACAACTGTGTGTAAACCTATACGGGCTAGGCTGTGCGGGGGACGCCTATGCCGCCTGAGATTGTCTGTGAACGTAGGGCTGTGTGATGTGGACAAAATCAAACATCACGATATTTGTGACCAAATACCTCGATATCGATATTGTGACGATCATAATCGTACTGTGACGATTATGAAAAAAATGAAGATTTTAAAAATAGCAGATCTACAAGCTCACTATGCGTCACATGTAGATCGGATAGCTATTTTTGAAAATATTTGAAAGTAAAATAGGGCTTAAGTGATTTAACCCAGTAAAAGACAACACTTACTGTATAACATATAACATTATTATGATACCCAAAATCCCAGATGATATCTAGTTTCATATCACGATATTGATATATTGCCCAGCCCTATGTGAACGTTCAGTGGTCTTAACGACACTGGTCCATAAACGTGTGATTCCCAGAACCCCCCTCCCACCCCCCCAAAACCATTTGTTCGATCTGCCAAGCCTGGTCACAGAAAATCAGGATCACTTTGATTTCGGAGTACACATTAAAATCATCAGTGTTCATTTATCTATTTATTACTCCGAGAGTATACAAATATAACCAAGGATCCATTTGGTTACATTTTGTACACTGCAAGAGTTAAATAACACTGAGGGTTTTTACTGTGTACTATAAACGTACAGGAATGTTTCCTGGCGGCGTATTCCTTTGTGTTCGTTGTACGCGGCAAATAAAGTGATACTGATTCTGATCCTTTTGTGTTATCTGTGTTATCCGAAGGTTTTGGACAACAGGGTAGTCATATTACCAAATGTGGTATTATTTTCAACCGTCAATGGCTGCAGTGTGAAGCTATCAGTATTACAGTTCCCTCTTCTGGGGATACCTTATGACATTTGATCCAGTGAGAGCATTTCGGGACTCTTGTCTTGTCAACACGCATCCCAATTTAAGATTTCACTTGTTCATTGTTTTGTTTTACTTTACGCAGATACTACTCTGACCTTATATTAACTTATGGATGATGCTTCTGCAGACCCCCCCCCCCCCCCCCTCCCCCTAAAAAGTGCTTTATTTGTTTGTACGTTGTTGTTGTTTTTTTGTTGTTGTCTCACGATTGTACTTTAATGAGTGCCGAAGCTCTTATTGCCCTTTTGCAAAATGTTTGTATAATATATGCCCACTAGAGCGCAGTGTTTGACTTTGGAACTTTGCACCTGCCTGTTTTGGACAAGCAAGGCAAGCAGCTAACAGAATAGGGCCATCAAAAGTCTGCAATTATGAAATCCCATTTGATCATGCTGCACACAACACTGCACTCAACGCCAACTGATGTTTGATAGTTCATGCCAGATAGATTATAGTTTCTCACATACACTGATCTAACCATTAACCTATGTTTGCTGCCAGTACGTTATTCTCATGTTACGATACCTCCAAGTCTCATGGGGCTGCCAGAGCCTACCAGTATCATAGTTCAACACAACCTCCTCTTAAAAAAGGGGGATGCTGTTAATCCCCCAGGAATACACATGTCAACTTGACCTACAGCAGTGGTTCTCAAAGTGGTGTCAGGGGACCCCCAGGGGTCCTTGAGGGGGTTCCAGGGGGTCACCAGCAAAATGAGGAACAGTCTAACAACTTTAACCCTGTTTTATACTTTGGATATTGAAAATAGCCAAACAACAAGCTCACAAGTCACAACGTGTCCTCATGTGACACATTGTGAGCTTGAAGATTGGCTATTTTTGTAACATTTTGAAAAATCTTGAAAATCTTTGAAAAAACATTTCAGATGGGGGTCTGTGGCCTAATACATTTACAAATTTGGGCATCCTTGACATGAAAATGTTTGAGAACCACTTACCTACTAGAACAACTCTTAATTTGACCCACCCCTGCCAGCATACAACCACATTCCGAACATGCCATGCCGTGTTAGTTTTTGTGTCTGTATATGTATGTGTGCGTCTGCGTGCGCGTGTGTGTGCGCGTGTATGTCTATGGCAGAAACACATTTCACTGTCTCCCCACTCATTCCAGTCCATATCCTCACTATACTGTAGGTCATGCCATTATGTCACTGTTATCTACAGATGGCCAGAGGAGGGGACTATGTCAACAGCTCATCTGACTCAGTGATGATATCACCCGATGCAAATAGCTGTGACATCACAGGTGGTCCTCTGTTTCTAACCCCCGGAGGCCAAAATTGAGACTGCCATTATCACTTTGTTGCACATTATTATCATTGCCATTGCTGACCATTATGTCTCGTTAACCCAATGTTTTGACAAATTATTTGTGTCAGAAATTATATTGCTATTGTTGCCTAAAAAACCCACACTTGTTGGTGTCCCTGTTCTACATTTAGCCTACTGTGTGAATAGATTGTTCAAAGATGGTTTGTATTTGAAGACTAAGTAAGTAACCAGGTTTGATGGAAACCAATTTGTAAAGTAAATAAAAGTTATTGTACAAGCAACCAGTTCTGTCCTAATTTGTTTGTTATATTTATGTTGTACGGCTCTACAGTGACCACTATATTATAGGTCAGTGGTTCTCAATCTTTTCAGGCCGTGACCCCACAAAATAATCATATTTGAACTGGGGACCCCCCACCCTGACAAGCACTTGAATTGTAGGAGTTGAGGCATTACATTTAGTTTGACTCGGTTCCACAGATAAATATTGTGAAAATAGGAGATCTACAAGCTCACAACGCATCGGCGTTGTGAGCTTGTAGATCGACTATTTTCACAATGTTTGCCTCTTTCTTATATTATTTGATAATTTGGCCAATGTTTGACTTTTGAATTTTCTTCAGTGTTAAAAAGGTCTCATTAAGTCCTTAAATGTTCACTTTACTGTCATCTGGGGAGCCCCAAAATCATGTGAGGTCCCAACCCAGTTTGAAAACCACTGTAGGTAATATACCTACTTATTGATACAGGGCCATATGACCTCTGTATCATTTTATAAAATTACATTTTGATTCACCCAGTGACTTTGCTACCACACCAACACACATACTGTACAGACCATGGTAGGTAGCTACAGACAGACAGATCAATTTCTTGAAATGTTCAATTATTAATGCGTGCTTTTAATTAATTAAAGGTTATAGTGAATGATAGATAAGGACAGGTCGTATAGTCAATGTGTAATGGTCTATTTTTAGTCCCACTAGGGCACGTCAGAGTACCAGCGTTCCAAAAATACTTAAAGTTGGTGGAGCTCAGTAATCGGGGCGGACGGTAAAAGAGATCAATGAGATAAGAGGACTGGAATTCCTGCTTTACCACCGAGGGCTTGTGGGTAGCGATGTGTGGGCTTGTTCAGATCAGAAGGGTATGGGTAGTAGCCAGGCTAATAGCCTAGCTGGACAAGCAAAGAGCCCGAGGAATAGAACTCTTGTTACTTCACTTGGGATCCACCCGGGTACAAACTGATACACTGGGCGATCGAGCGTGACGATCAGGAGAGAAAACAGGTTTTTCTGTTACACAAAGTACAGGCTCACCACGTTGCGCTTCGGGCATAGTTTTTGGGAAAGCTCACCTTGAAGCGATCAACGCGCACGCACCTGAAAGTAGGAGTGTCGGCTACTTCCATTCTGATCTTTAGTGCATGTATGCAGCAACTTGGCAAATATACCATACCAGAAAAGTCCTTAAAGAGTTTAACTATTCGGCGGCGGTTGAATAATTAACCTTACGATCTTGTCACAACAAGCCGTGACTGTGTATTGACTTGGGAGCAGCTGACATGGTATTCCAACACGCAGCAGCAGTCGCATAGCGAGGTCGTGGCGGATCTACATAGTACAGAACTCTACAGGTGTTCTTCAACTCTTTACCTTTTTGAATAACTGGAACTGGATACAATAAACGGCCATCATCATGTCTGGAGCCGAGAGGAGACATGACAGCCGGTTGAAGAAGCTGGAGTCTATGATGAGGGACCCACAGTCAGCCCTCAACATGGAAAGCCTGCTGGTAAGTTTACAATGTGGTGTGTCATGTTGCCAGCAGCACCATTATTTAGTGACTGATGATAAACAGTGGTGGAAAAAGTACTCACATTTTTTACTTAAGGAAAAGTATCAATACTGTAATGTAGAAATACTCTGTTACAAGTAAAATTCTGGAATTCAAAATGTACTTGAGTAAAAGTACTCAAGTATTGCTATCAAAATGTAAGTACCAAAAGTAAAAGTACTCATTATGCAGAATGTCCTGTTTCACAAGTTTTCAAATGTATACAAATCTTTAGCCATGGTTCACATGTGTTTCAGGGCTAACAAATCTTTTGAAAATAGCAGATCTACAAGATCACAATGTGTCGCCATGTGACGATGTACACTTTTCAAATGGCCGAAATGTATGTATGTATGTAACTGTATGTTTTGTATTGTAATCAAACTCTACAAAGTAACTAGTAACTAAAGTTTTCTAATAATTCTAGTGGAGTAGGAGTGCAATATTTTCCTCTGAGATGTAGTGGAGTTGAAGTAAAGTATTGAAAATTGGAAATACTCCAGTAAAGTAAAAATACCTCAATTTTACTTAAGTACAGTGCTTGAGTAAATGTACTTAGTTACTTTACACCACTGGTAAGTTTACAATGTGGTGTGTCAGTTGCCAGCAGCACCATTATTTAGTGTCTGATGATAACAGTAATTAGTTAGTTAGTTTTTTAGTTTTTATTTCGGTCATAATTCTTTTTTTAAACAAAACAGTTGAATATACATTGCAACTTAGTCAACATGATGACTATTTGGCCGAAAAGGTATGGGCTGAAGCCGAAGCTTATTTTGCCCACCTTAATACCATTTAAAATAAATTATCGTACTGTAGTAGCAGTATGATCATAATCATTTATTTTAGAGGTTTGATCAGGAAGATAGATAAATTAATCTGCCAGGACCAATGACACCCTGAAAAGATAATGGTGGTTGGCTCCATATGGAGCCTACAAACCAGAGACACCACCATGAACCAAAACAAAGGAAAAGTCTCTCTCTCTCTCTGTTGTCAGCGTTTTCATAAGCTAAAGCTACACATTTTGAAAAAGAAGTTCCCGAAGATGATAGGCTATATTCCAATAACATGGCAACTCTAGGCTACCTGTCTGGCTTCTGTGCCAAACCCCTAGTGACCACCTGATAGGTGTAACCTCTCCCTGACCTGTCCAAAGAATGGAATGCCCCAGACAAGTATGGACACAGTGAAATCCTGAGTGATGATAATCTCTGAAAGTGTACGAATAGAACCACATGGACCTGTGTCGGAGTTAATTAGAACTGAACCACAGACTCGGATGACAAACGCGGCACATTCCTAAGGACTAATATGGAGTCACTTTGTTACACACCTCTTTAGACACACTCTTAACACGCCTCTGCTGTCAGACATTGGCCTATATCTACACATAGTTTTGTTACCTGCCACTCAGTGTTTCCTCATACATAACATTTCATCTCCTGTGATGCTGTGATTATGGCGAACCACTTTCTCATGCAACAGCTTCAGTGCGTTTGTTTTCTTAAAAGCTAGGCTATTGGACAAAGTAAAATGTCTAGACTGGATAAATGTGCCTCTGTCGATGATTACAGAACTATGCTCTCTCACTGTCTTCCTCAGCAAAGTTGAGTAGATCATCAGCAGATTGCACCATTGTGAAATAAAGAGATTATTGTATCTAGGTTCCCTGCCAGTCAGACTTCATCTTAATGAGATGAAGTCAATAGCAAAGAAACAAAAGTCCACAATGTTGATGAAAACACAACTGAGGTAGATAAGATGACATGCTGGATTAGATGAGCTGTCAGACTGAGTGACTCTTCATTGTGCCAGCACACTGTTTATTCAGGGTGGTTCTGCATCACAACTAAAGCAAGGCCCATAGAAATGTAACAAATAGCCCAGTGCTCTTCACTGTGTGTGTTTCACAGAGATAATCGATATAGCTAATAATAGGCCTATATTCCTGTTTTACTGCCAATCAATCAACCCAGACTCAATCTTAGAAAATACACAAATTCTAAAGTCCATCTCTACCCTACTCGTCACTTGTCTTAAACAGCAACTCACGATAGAATATCCCGTCTTTTACCTAGCTGTGATTCAACAACCTGCGAACCAAGTCTTCAGTGTTCCTTTAAATCTTGAGTGTAAAAATGATAATCTTCTCATTTTACACCCTTTTTACACTCAGAGATAAATGAACACAGATTATAAATATAATACATTTTGCTGTGGGTCCAAACAGCCCTATAATGGCCCTAACAATGATGCTGCCTAATGCAGGGAACTACCCCACAGGATGTTGAACTCACATCCTGGAATTGACTCTGGAGATAAGCCGTAGTGACCTCACAGTACTATTTCCTGTTTGTTCACACTTTTTTTGTATCAACAGAGATGGGGCTTTTGTTTTGTTCTTTGTTGTTTGGCCCTATAAAAACATGTTAAATTTTTTTTAAGGATAGGATGGATGTACAACAAACAATGTGGCTCGTGTTGAACCACACACGCATGCCCAGGCGCGTTCCTCGCTTGTGCATGTGACTTAAAAGCCTCCACTGGACAGCACAGTGAAGGGTGACAGGAAACCGGGAGAGAGAGACAGGGAGTGACACACAGCAGAGGCCGTCGGGTTTGGGAATCGAACCCACGACTCTCTGCCAGGCAGCACCAGAATATCATCATAATCATGATACATTATAGAGCACATTATTTTGACCCTGGGTCTTTTGTGTTATCCTTTTAGCATGACCTTTGACTGTATTAGTTGTACTGTGTTGTGAACTTGTGCTATTACGGAGTTTAAGCAATGGACTGCTACGGCAGAGGACTACGGTAACCGGAAATGATCAGCGCTCGATAGATAAACCTGCCGTCGCCGCAGCCTATTTTACTACGCCAGAAGCTACCGTTCCACGTAGTGTCTACAACGTCAAAAATAGGTGAGCTGCATAGACGCGTCACCATGGAAACCAAAAAGGGGTGGGAACTCGTCACCGACGGCTGCTTGCTTAACGATTTTGACTGCTACGGCGATTGCGTCATAGCAGCCGCACTCCTCCTGGCGTCGCCGTACTGAAAAACAGAAAGCTTAAAGTCCCTATTCTTAATCTTGTGCTACTTCTGCTATTTTTGGCTAAAGTTCTCCTCAGAAAAGGGATGCTAGGGTTCAAGTGGTTAAGGTTAAAAAAAAAAGAATCATATCACACAAATATTTGGAGGACCCCCTGTAGTAACTCTGAGGACCCCCTAGGGGTCCCGGACCCCCTGTTGAAGACCCCTGTAATAAAGTATTCAATTAATGAAAAAAAAGCTGTATAAGGTCAAGTATAAATGCAATGTAATCTGCTTATAAAACGGTATGATTAAACAGGGATAGACTCCCGCGCTCTAGCTGATACCGACAATAAGCCTCTCCGACCTACTACTACTAGTCCTCATAATACAATCATAACGCATTATAAAGCCTCTATAATGAAGCCATTAAAATTACTGGTCACTCCCAGACTTTTTCTTTTGGCTAGGGTACATTATAATGATTTTATATCATTATAATGCATTATAATAACTTATAAGTGGTCATTGGGTGCTTTAATAAAAGTAAAATATATTGTACAGAATTCAAGTTATGCAAGAACAACACAGTTTGTGCCAGCACCTTCAGGAAGGTAATTACTTGAAGCACCCATAGACCACTTATAGTGACTTATAATCACATTATAATGCATTACAGTGGTTATAATATATTATAAGATCATTATAATGTGTTACAACTATAATTATAAAACGCATGATCCTTGCCAAAAAAGTATTTGCGTGTCCAGCAGTTATGAAGCACCTGATCTTATAAGTCATAGAATGCTTTATAATGTGTTATGATTGTTATAAAGCATATGAGTATTTATGACTTCTTATAACTATAATTATACAGTGTTATGGTATAAGCAGATTATAAGCATTATAAGTATGCTTTTAAGTTATAATACATTATAGACATGAGATGCATTGCAAGTGTTACCACTCCAAAACAACTCTCACAGTGTAATACCAAGTATCCTTTATCCAGTCGTTTGCTCAGTTAGTAATTACAAAACACTGCTTTCGTGCTGAAATATTGACTTTTAAAAATCACTTACAGTGTACTGTCTCACGCTCAAACGAGGAACGCGCCTGGGCATGTGTGTGGGGTTCAACACGAGCTGAGTTCACACTCACACACTCGCCCAGGTGTGTACGTCGTTCGTGCACATCTGGGCTTGAACAATAACCTTTCAGCGAAAAAGCAGTGCTTTTTAAGTAATGACACAATACAGAACACTTGGATTATACTCACATCCTGTGAGTGTTGCTTTGGACTTTATAAACTTATTTTTGATACAGTCCCCTTCTTTGTCAATTCTATTCTCTTTGTTTTTAGATTATTGTGTTAACGCAGACTTATGCAGCAGATGTGTATAGATTTTTTTTACCAACTTTAAATCTGGCATCCCAGGTTATTATAGCGAAAAGTTAGTAGATCTACAAGCTTGCAGTGCATGGCGATCATGCATCATGAGATGCCTGGTTAAATTAAGTAAAAAAATGTTTTACAAAACATTTAAAAAGCCTGTAGATTGGCTATTTTGGAAAGTTACATACATACATCAAACATGTATTTGTTTATTTTTATTAATTAGCTTGCTCATCCTATATATTAAAATTGGCCACTGGGAAAACCGGCAGGCCTGGCGGACCACGGCCACGCCACTCTGACTGATCAAAAATCTGGCGTCGGTTCAAATCCTGTCTCTCTGCACTTGGTTTCCTGTCTCTCAGTGACCTATTTGAAATTAGGCATAAAAGGCTTCCCCCCCAAAAGAAATACAAATTGCAAACATTGGCATTATTTTGGCATGATTGACTTAATAATTTTAGTTAAAAAAAGCCATTACAGTTTCAGTTTACTTTTCGAGGCAACCCCAACCTTTTAAAGTGTAAAGCGTATCCTGTATAGCAGTCTAGAATAGTTATTTATTAAACTTACTTCAATGATTTAACAAATTCTCATAATCCTCAGTCAGCAGATAATTTCTTGGTAGAGTAGGTTAAATCTTTGCTGTCCCTAAGGTTAATTACTAAAAGCTAATAACTACTAGTTATTAATTAATAATACAATGGACACATACTGTAGCCTAACGGTTACAAGACATAAAAAACAGAGCTTGTACAGTGCTTAATAATCTAGCTATAATGTATGTTCATAAACGTTGCAAGGATAAACAAATGATTCCATCTATTGGTTCGCTCTTAGGGATCCTATAAGGCGTACTGATGGGTGTCACTGGAATTAATTAAACCTTGGATACTGCAGATATCCCTATTCAGTTCCAGTATGACGGTATCAAAGTGAATCTCAGTAGCTGAGGGGGTTGGAACAGCATAACAGATGTTTAAATTTGACGCTGACAAAAAAATCTGATTAAATACAGCTCAATGTTTCAGTTTTGATGGGTTTCGTTTAAAAAACACACAAGAATCAGTCATATCCTATTGAAGCCTGGTTGTCACTATGCTTCATTGTGCTCTGGATGACAATGATGACAATGATGATCATTGTCTCCGCCAGGCCGGACAATGAATATGTCTGTGGTCTTAACAGCCTCCCTCTAACTAAGGGTGATGAATGATGGTTTAGTTGAGTCGCAGGCGCGCAGAACAAGGTGACACCAGGCAGTGTCACACGACAAATTCTACAGCTTATTACACACAGAGAATACTGGACACAGACATGACGTGACCAGAAGATATGAGAAATGGGGGCAAAAAAACAGAACGAGTAGGAAAACGACAGATGCATCTTGAGTCATTGTGCACAGGCGTCAGTCTATCGGATAAAGTAGTTGATGGCCATGGCGTCAAGTGTATCGGTATGTGCGTATGCAGATAAGAGTGCATCAACAAATGTATTTACTGGCCAAGCAGATAAATGTTGGTGCTAATCATATAAGCATAACAATAAAAAAGGTCATGCACCCCTCGGGTATATAGACACACACTTCCTGTATTGTCTGAAACTATTCATGTGTGTCAGGTGTAACTTCAAATATTTAACATAAGATAAAAGTCTCTGCATGGTTTCTGGACACACACACACACACACACACACACACACACACACACACACACACACACACACACACACACACACACACACACACACACACACACACACACACACACACACACACACACACACACACAGCATGTGTAAAAGGACCCCAGTGCTCGTAGAATTCCCACTAAAGTCTGAACCCAGTCAGATAAGCTGTTTGTCCCATAATAGCATCTGAGCTCCAGGTCTATTTGCACATGGCTGCTGCACCAGGGGAGCTCTCTCCACTGCTGGCACACTCTATTTATATAAAGGTTCAAAATTGTTCCACATGCCTGGTGAGTCCACCCACTCACATGGCCCCAGACAAACGGATAGACAGGCCTGCTTCTAACCTGATTGACTTCACTTGGCCTACACATTTTGTGGAACTGGTGGGTGGGGTGGGGTGGGGTGGCACAGTACATCCCTATCAACCCCCTCTCCACCAGCCTCACGCATTAGGACTGGGATGACATTTTGATTGTATGTGAAACTCCACACCACTACTTTAAGCACCGATGACATTACTAAGGCCTCAGCGTTTTAGTCTTGATCTCGCCACCACCTTTCTGTTTGTCTTAAGGGAGATGATGGAGTGTGTGTTCGTTTGTTTTTTAAAGTGTCTAATTACACCTTTGGTGCCCAGCCCACACAGACTTACAAAAGTAATTTTGGTGTGTGTGTGTGTGTGTGTGTGTGTGTGTGTGTGTGTGTGTGTGTGTGTGTGTGTGTGTGTGTGTGTGTGTGTGTGTGTGTGTGTGTGTGTGTGTGTGTGTGTGTGTGTGTGTGTGTGTGTGTGTGTGTGTGTGTGTGTGTGTGTGTGTGTGTGTGCACACGCACGCACGGTGAAAGGGTAAAGCACTGGAAACTCTGTTTCCGCTTCATCCAAGTGTCTTGCTCAAGGACACTTCAACACGTAGACATGGGCGGGGCGGGATGTGAACCAGTGACCCTCTGATTACTAGATGACCTCACTTCACCGTACGACCGCCCCGGCCCTGATAGATATGATAGACAACAATATAAATAGGCAAGAGTATGGTCTGGGCAAAGTCTGTGTTGTGTCACTGACACTGTGTGATTTGTTTTTTGAGGGATGATGTTGAATGTTCTACCGTGCTTTTACATACAACCTTCATTGTCCCTGTGTCACTTCCTGAATATTCTCTACCATACGTTACATTTCACAGCACCCTGTAACTTAGCATTGTAACGTAATGGAGGGCATAAACACAACAAAACTTTAGGTTAACTCAGTTTTAGTTAATGGTAAGTCAGAGGGTTTCCAAAGGAGATGTTTGTCTCTGTGGTGGTAGTTGCAGGCCACAGAGACCTGATATGGGACCAGTGGTGAAAATGTAATGTCTGCCTGATGAAAGACTCCAGTAATGAAATATTCCATCAAGTCCTATGGTAATTCTGCGGTAAAATCATTGATTTGAAAACCTGTCCATAGATTTGTGGTTCTGTACTTGATTTTCTACAGTAGTGTAATGGTTTATCATAATATTGAGGCCAGATGGGGAGGCAAACTAGCTCAAGTGGTCTTCCAGGCTTTTAGGCCTATATGCTCTTGAGGAAATCCTGGAAGTTCAGGGAAAGTGTATTTACATTTCTAACTTGTATTGTCTCCCTTTCAGGACTCCATGAACGCTTTGGCCCTTGATTTGAACTACCCTACCCTGCGGAAAAACAAAAACATAGATGCCTTCCTTAACCGATGTAAGTTATAAAATTGCTTGATAACTAGCCAAAGTGATCACATAAACACTTAACATAAACAACTCCCTGTCCCAAGAAACCTTTGTAGAAAAGGCTAGAAGCATTTCTATCTAATGGCCTGGTAGATAAAAAAAGGTTTCACAAGTCTAACTCTTCCTCAGCTTTTGTTATCTCTACTCAATGCTGTAGAGTAGATAAAGAAAATATTACATACAGTAGAATCTGAGATTCCTGTAAACTATATTATAGAGATATTATATTATATATATTATATTATTGAAATTAGCAGTGTTTTTTCAGAGTGAAAATATTGCCAAAAGGTATGCGTATGCTGTTATTCTTCCTACCTTTTGTTTTCAGTCAGTTCTGGCTGTTGTGAAAGCCCCAATACTGTATTGTCATCTTAAATGCATGTACGAGGTTTAAAGTCAACATTAAGACGTAATTGCCAATGACGTTTTGAAATGGCTGGTACTGTATAAGTAGATTTGTCAATTCCGCAGTAAAAGTTATTTAAGAAGATAATGTTACCAGACCTTCAAATTCTAAAAATGTGAAAGTCACAATAAAATCATTGCAGTGCACATTTGGGTCAAACAATTGTCAGTCTCTTCTATGACCTAGTTTTAAATAACTGACCCCCATCCTTTGTACCAAAATGGAACAACGGTTGACCTTTACGTTGCCATGGTGACCCGCATGACCTCTGGGTTTTTTATGTTCCTGCCCCACAGATGAGAAGGCAGTGGGACGACTACGAGAACTTCAGGTGAAACTGGAAGACTTTGACAAAGTGAAGTTGATTGGGAGAGGAGCGTATGGCGAAGTGCAACTGGTAAGATGATTTTCCCCTGGTTAATTGGAAGTGAGCGTTGCAGGAGGTAAAGTGTGGTCCCACATACAGTTTGGGATGTTTTCTGCCCCACTCCCATTTGGTAGCAGTGAGGCTTGCTACCAAATAACAGAGCTAGTAGGCTATTAGCCTAATTTATAATAAGTCATCATATGACCATATCACAATGCAAAGTATAAATTAGGCTTATAGCTTATTCCAAAATCTGTGACATCACCGTCACATCAACATGTTCTTTAAATGTGCTAGTAAGTAATAGTTTTTGGTTGCCATAAACCAAAACGTTTTTTGTAAAAAACAAAAAGCTCTATATTCTGATTGTAATCATTGCTATAGAGTGTTTTCTCAGAAACAGGGGTCTCCCTGTCTAAGCAGAAAACACATTTTTGGGTGGGTCTCCAATTTCATCCAATTTTGAAAGGAAACCAAAAATCTGATTAAATTTGATAAATGGGTATTGAGAGGATATTGCTTACAATTTGTCTGCTCATTTATTTGTTTGATCACTTCCAATTTCACGTGTTTATCCTTTATTCTGTATGAGTTCTCTCTCCTGATTGGATGAAATTGGTATCTTGTCCTGAAAAAGTATTTTCTGTTTACTAAAGAGCTGGAGAGACGGCGAGACCCCTGTTACTGAACAGACACACGTAGTGATTACAATCGATAGCGCATTTAACACTTATTTTATCAAAACAATATCACTTACACCACCTTTCAGTATTCAAATCATTTACAAAAAGAGATTTGAAACTCTAGAGGGAGCAGAACTAACTAAAATCGAATCATTTATGCAGTGTTTAGTGTGTAATAGTAGCTTGGCTCTGGTCTCTGTTGTGTGCATAAAGACAAGTATAGACAGGCCCAGTACGTGGGAGAGGAAGGGGTGGTTTTGTGTGTAAAGTGTTAGTGTTGTGTGTGTGGGGGGGGGCAGGGGGAGGGGATAAGGGGCTCTGTCTGTGTCCAAATCTTGTGCACGCATGTCTCTCTTTGGGTGTGTGCCTATTATTATAGGATTTCTGTCGGTATCTCTGGTTCTCCTTCAGTTAATCGAAATACACTGGGATCATCATCATAGGCGAATAAATACTTTTCTTTTTCAAAAATGTTCAAATATAGCAGCTCTGAGGTGCCTGGTGGCTCATTCAGCCAACATACTATATGCTCCTTGTGAGCACGAGGACCTGAGTTTGAGTCCGACCCTTGTCTTGTCTCGCTTGTCTCTCCTCCCCGTCTGCCCCGGTTTCTTGTTTCTTTACAATCATCCATCTGAAATAAAGCACAAAATGCTGAATTTGTTTTTAATAAATAAACAAGCTGCAAGCTCACAACACATTGCGATGCATTGTTAGGTAGATCGGATATTTAGCTCTTTTTGAACATTTCTGAAAGTATAAAATGGGCTTTAGGGGTTAATAGCTTTACTGTACATTTATCAGTGTTTGCATGCCAAATATCTTGTTTTGCTTTGCCCCTCTCTGCTGTAGGTGCGTCACAAGAGCTCGCAGAAGGTTTACGCCATGAAACAGCTCAGCAAGTTTGAGATGATCAAACGTTCCGACTCTGCATTCTTCTGGGAGGAGAGGGACATTATGGCCTTCTCAAAAAGCCCCTGGGTTGTCCAGGTGTGAATACACATACACACACACACACACACACACACACACACACACACACACACACACACACACACACACACACACACACACACACACACACACACACACACACACACACACACACACGCGCGCTGTGCATACTTCGCATGACATGCAAGCGCTTGAGAGTGGGACAGCACCGTGTGACTCAGAAGTGTTTTTTTCTCCCCCTAGCTGTGCTGCGCTTTCCAAGACAACAGCCACCTCTACATGGTGATGGAGTTCATGCCTGGTGGCGACCTGGTGACCCTCACTATGAACTATGACATGCCAGAGAAGTGGGCCCGCTTCTACACGGCCGAGGTGGTGCTGGCGCTGGACGCCATCCACTCTATGAGCTTTATCCACCGCGACGTCAAGCCGGACAACATGCTGCTGGATGGACACGGACATCTCAAGCTGGCCGACTTCGGCACGTGCATGAAGATGGACTCGGTGGGTTGGGGGTTTCAGTTCATTCTGGTTGGCTCAGTTAAACGAACTACTCAGTTTAATCAATACTAAAAAATGTATCCACTATCGATTTTAATAAAAAAGAAGCTCTTTTAAAAAAAACTTTAATAAAAAAAAAGCTGAAATAGTTAGATCTACAAGCTGTCTGCGCTGTGAGCTTATAGATCAGCAATTATTTTGGCTACTTTTGTGTGATCCTGTTGTACAACAAAGTATTAAATAAGGCTTAAGTGGTTAATCAGATTAATCTTTTTAGTCAATTATAAAAATCTATCAGACTTTTTCACGTTAATTCAGTGATATATATTAAAAGAAAATAGGGGCAGCCCTAACATCAGGTCACTTTAACTTTCTTTCTTTTTAACACATTTTGCAGTTCAAAATGCTAATTAATCAAAAATACCGGCATTGTTCTTCTTGAAACATCTCCTGTTGAGCTCAGTTCATGTTTATTGTGCTCTAGTGCACCACCAAGTGTTCAGATTGTGAATTGAAGCATGTCAAGGCAGAGCTACTGTATTGCATCAGGTTGTTTTGAGAATACCAGAGGTTGTTTACCGTACATAACAGCTGATACAAAGTACAGAGCTCCCGTCTCCACTGTGGTTTCAGGAAGTGGTTTATCCACCGTTCATCTTAGCAAAGACTTTTCATAAGGATTAATGTGGTCTTAAAATCTACATGTTGATTTCTAACTATTGTGAAAAAACACATTAGAATGTCTGATAAGACAGACCTCTCTACTTAAAGAGATTGTATATGATTACATTCATAGTGATACTGTACATTGTGCTATTTCTTTCCATTGAAATGTCTTAGCTTTTTTGTAGGGTCAGTCTCCAAAACTTCTGCCAACAGTTAACTCTGTCCTTGCATGTGTTGGTCTGTCCATCCACTTGTCTCTTTATAGACGGGTATGGTGCACTGTGACACAGCAGTGGGCACGCCAGACTACATCTCCCCTGAGGTGCTGAAGTCCCAAGGTGGTGATGGCTATTACGGCCGTGAATGCGACTGGTGGTCTGTGGGTGTCTTCATTTACGAAATGCTTGTTGGTGAGTAAGCTAATAACTCATGTCCGATTCATGCATTTGCCCCTGTTTGTCTGTGTGTATGTGTCTCTGTCCGCAGTTAATCTCACATAGTACTAGAGCACAATATTTTGCACGCTGCCACCAGACCAAGGTCCTCCAGTATTTTTCAAATTTGTCAATGACAACTATGTCACTTTTGTGAATTAATAACCACACTGCAATCGTCCCTCCAGCTTATGGGAAATGCGTCCCACAAGGTTATGGCTCGGATCTAGCCAAGCGGGTGCCTGTCTGTCTGTGCTATTTGGGTCTTTACTACTTGGTAACTAGCCAATTACAATGCAACTGTCCTTCCGGCTTATATGAAGGAGCCATACTAGCCAATCTCAGATATACGCAGATCCCGGCACAATTCCATGTTAGGTTGTCAGCAAAATATACGGTTTGTAATGAAAGTGACAACATCATTTTACAATGTAGGTGTTCAGCAGATGCTCTTATCCAGAGCGACTTACAAGTATTAGATCAGAGTAAGCATGAACTCTAGTAAATATTCACCCAAGAAGAGTGCAGAAATGCATGCATGTTTTCATGAAACTGGAGACTGAAATTTGATTATTCATTTGAATCACTAACATAGCATTGCGATAACATCATATTCTGTTAATTAAGCCCTATGTTGTTGTGTTCCTCTACGCCTTTTCTCTCTCCATTGTGCAGGTGAAACGCCGTTCTATGCAGAGTCCTTAGTGGGAACTTATGGGAAGATCATGGACCACAAGAAGTCCCTTATTTTCCCAGATGACATAGAGATGAGTCAGGTTGCCAAAAACCTTATCTGTGCTTTTCTGTCCGACAGGTGCGTACAGAAAACTGTGAATATGTCAGACACAGCTGCTACCATGTGACCTACATGCTTTCTTGAAGCTATTTGTTTTCATCTAAATGTTAAATGATCTCAACATCTTATGTTTTCAGTTCATACTATTATTCAACTTTGAGACTAAAAGCAATGGCAGTGTGTCATAGTAATCATTTCAGAGTGAAATACACATGGACTAAAATGTGTACGTTGGCCTAGTATAGACGCCTATAGATTCCAGTCAATGTAATATATCCTGTTGGCCAGGGTTTAAGTATTTAATGCTGTTATAATTGTTACATACTATGCATTGTTTTCTGTGATACAAGCTCAGTAGGTGAGCTGCCTCTCTGGCACTCCCTCGACTGCGGAGAATGATTTGAACGTAGGAAAAGGGAACTGTGTGGAATGTTGAGGAGCTGGTTATCAGTTAGGCCGATGATCAATTAAACAAGCATATTTCTTTCCAAACAAGAAAGCATTTTTTGACAAATGTTTGTATCACAGGGTCTTTATAAGTCCTTTAACTGCCTAAATCCTATATACTTCGATGACCAGGGCCCCCCACAAGTCTATACTTGGTCCCCTCTTTTTGTCCCTCTACACCAATGCTCTTCGCCAAAAATAGCCTATCTACAAGCTCACAACATGTTGCGATGCGATATTTTCCCTCAATGTTCGCCCATTTTCACTGATATTATGACATGTCCAGAACAGAGATGTCATAGAGTTCATGTGGCATTCCTTTTTGTTTTCTTTAAAAAGAAAAATCATTTTATAGTATTTTTTAGATTTTTAGTTTCTCACATTACACTATGTTTGAGGCAATGAAGTAGCAGTTTGGTATCGGCGGTAGTACACTGTCAATAGTAAAGTTGAGGGGTTATATTCAGGGTCAGTGGCCCGTCCCCCAGGTGGAGACCACTTCCTGTTTACATTAGATGCTCCGCCCCTGTGGAGGGCCCAGTCAGACACAGGCCCTTTTTGCTTCTGCACAGAGCAGCCTTTCATTCTCCATCACTCAGTTTATTTACACTCTTGCTCACCATTCTCTCGCCGCAGACACTCACTCCCTCTCAAATGCAAACGTGCGTGCACACACACCTTGCCGACAGCACGCGCAGTGACCCGCGCATACGTTTACCCACAACATCTGTTGCTGATGCCCATGGTGTGGTTTGTTTAAAAAAATAAAGATACGGGTGTGGGCATTTTCTGAACCTCTTAAGCCCTACTGTATGTACTTCTTTGTTCGACAAATAGCAAAAATAGCCGAGCTACACTATGAGCTCACAACGCATCATTGTTATGCGTTGCTATCTTTGATAAAAAATGTGTATTTGAAATATGTGATGAATGTGTAACATTTTCCTTTTTTTTTTAATTTACCGGTTAAATCGTGAAATTATCAAACAATCGGACAGTCTGCTTTTCCGAAAAGGAGTTATTAATTCAGTCCAACCAGAAGCAGAAAACGCATCCCCACCGGCGATAAAATGAATGGCATGGGGCGATATCAAAAGCAGAGGCATGGATTCCCCCCCCCCCCATTCCCGCCAGCAAATTGAACCTTACTGACGCCTACTCTTCGCTGCTTCCCTCGCTGACTCATCACTCACTCCAGTAGCCGCTGCATCTCTTCTCTTGGCCAGAACTCCATCCCAGCCTCCCATGTGTTTCTGATTGCTCCCAGTTTGCCATTTTCTACTTTTTAATCCTTTTTTTTTTTTTTTTTTTTACAGTGCACTTTGTTCCATTTTCCATTTCTCCGTCCCACTGTTCTCTGTCACTCTCTCCGTTTGCTCTCCCACCATAATTCCGGGCAAGCCTGGAAGTCTGGCGTGGTCTTAAGGTTCTGTTTTCTACGGGGCTGAAAAAAACCTCTTCTGGCCTCCCCTCCCCATACTCTGCCTCCCTCCCCTGCCTTCCTCTTCCTCTTGGCTGGGTCTGGAATGTCCCACACGTGGCAGGCCCAAAACTGCCGCACCCCTCCAGCTCTGTACCCAGTGGCAGAGCAGGAATAAGAGTGTAGAGAGGGAGAGAGAGAGAGTGTGTGTGTGTGTGTGTGTGTGTGTGTGTGTAGCGAGAGAGTAGGAGGAGGTAGGGAGGGGTAAAGTGCAACCCCAGCAGCAGTTCTAGCTGCACAGTGCGAGTCAGTCAACGTTGTTGATGTTGTGTCCCATACGCTGGTCCCTGCTGCCTCGTTTGCCTGCTGCGTTCCTTCTCTCTCACTCTCTGTCCACGCGTCCCTCTGTCCTCCTGGATCTGTATTATCTCGCTTCCCCCGCTACTCGCTGGCCAGAGGAGGAGGCCCCGAGGCGTGTCCAGTGTCCACCTGCGGTCATGTGGCTCTCCACGCTGGTCAGCAGAGGGACTGTGGTCAGTGCCTAGTGGCCAGTCCGCAGACTGTGTTGTGTCGTGTGTGTGTGTGTGTGTGTGTGTGTGTGTGTGTGTGTGTGCGTGCTTGTGTGTGTGCGCGGGGGTAGAGTGATGCTTTGTGCTAGCGAGTTCTCTGACCACTCTGTCGTGTTGCTATGTACAGGGAGGTGCGTCTGGGTCGCAGCGGCGTGGATGAGATCAAACGCCACCCCTTCTTCAAGAACGACCAGTGGACATTTGACAACATTCGAGAAAGTAAGTGTATGCGTTTGTGTCTGTAATATGTATCCCGTATGTGCGTATACGCACATGTGTATCTCTGTTTTCCTTTTATGTTCCCCGCTGAGTTATTGTAGCCAGCAGTGTTCCCTCTATTATAATTTCAATAGCTGTTAATGTTTATAATTATTTATTTTTTTAATTTATGTTTAGAAATAAGTCTGTGTGTGTCATTCTTATTTTATTTATATATATAGTATTTATTTGAAGATACAGTGGAGTTGGAAGTACATCCACCTGGAAGTATTTCAAGTATTTTCACCTCTAAGCCCACTGTCTGCATATATTTGATACATTTGATCATTTGTATCCTTTACACCGTCTCACACCATGGCTTATTTCTATCTCCGGGGACCTTGCGCATGCAGTGTGCATATAGGCTGCATATGATCGCCATATGTGTGCACTGTGCTATCTCATGATATAAAGTTTGACATTGTGCAGAGCAGCAGTGCACATGATGCAACAGCCCTGCACGATAACACAGCATAGACAAAAATATGTGTTAATTTGACAGAGTGTGTAAATCCATTTTTGTTAAATTAACACCCATTTTTTGGCTGTGTATTGAGTGTTACTCTGAGTGCAGGGAACTAAGATTAAGCTCATGACACAGAAACCATATACTGTACAGTAAAAATTGTCAGTGTTAAATTCATTTTGTAACTCTGAGATAGTTGTATACCAGGAGTATATACCAGGACACATCGGTTGTGAGGTTCAGTTTCAACTCATCTGGCTTGTGCCAGTCAAGAGTGGCAGGTTGTTTGTGGGTCAATGTCACCATCCTATGTAATTCTATGGGTAGAACATGGCATTATGGGGCCCCCATCACTGACGCCAGCCATTCTAAAACTGCGAGATGTTTCTTTATATATGCCAGTTTTCTAAGTATGCCATATTCCGGTTGGTGGATGGTATCCATTCACCATCTGGTGCATTTAATTATATTTCTTATACTTTACTCTCTACTTTCTTACTTTGCTACTTGGTTCTTTGTCATTGCACACTGTAACCTCAATCATTGCTGAGACTACCTCCTATGCACAGAGGAAGATATTGAGGAATGAAGGGTGGACAGAGAGGAAGGGGACATGTATGGAATTCAAACAGGACCTCTGTCTCTGTGCATAATCACATCCAGGCTCCTTTCCTTGCTTTTCTCTCTCTCCCTCTGTCTCTCTCTCCCCTTCACCTGGCTCTGATTAAGACGACAGACATAACTTCTGATCAGTGCCTGGTGGTCTGGAACTTGAAACCACTACTGTGCCACTGCTGTGCGCCTCAAAATTCTATTGTGTGTGTGTGTGTGTGTGTGTGTGTGTGTGTGTGTGTGTGTATGTATATCCACACACACACACACACACACACACACACACACACACACACACACACACACACACACACACACACACACACACACACACACACATGACACTGCTCCCATCTAATGACTGTACTTCCCCCCCGTGTGTCAATTTTAGAATGGCATTTGTCCGTCCTGATTGTCTGTGTGTGGTGGTGCTTCATGCTGCACAGCGATCTCACAGTTTCCCAACTGTCTCCTCCTTCGCCCCCCAAAAGCTGAGCCCCATTCCCTTTTCCCAAAAATAAAGCTCCGCGATGTGGGAGAGCATAGGAGCCAGTACTCTGGGCCTGCATTGGAAGGAGAGAGGGAGGGATGGATGGATGGATGAATGGGGTGCCCCCCCCCCCCCCTCCGGGGGCAGGCGGGGCAGGGTGTGCGGCCCATGTGGGTCGGCCCTAATGAGAGGGACGCCCCAGATCGAGGGTTGCTCCTTCTCTCTCACTCTCACTGTGGCTACAGCTGCCTGTCATTAGCAACCCGCTATCAGAGAGCATGCTGGGAAGTCGTGCCACAAGGGCCTCCATGGAGCAGCCTGTCTCTCCCTGTCTCACCACATTTTGGCTTTTTTCTCTTTCTTCCTCGCTGTTTGTCTTTATTTGTTTCATTCCGGCGCATAATCTATCTCTCCGTCTCTCTCTCTGTGTCTTTCATCCTCCATCTTGTGAATTACGTTTGGCACAGTGACGAGATATGATTTGACACGAGCGTGACCGACCTTGTTTCACCTTTGACTCCGAATCAATCCTGTTAAATCTTGGATCCAAGATGGCTACTCGTTTGTTTGCCAATACCGTGCTATTAATAGCTTATTATGGGCCAGCGCTAATTTCTTCTGGGATTGGTGGTTTGACACATTGTTTGTCCGCCTGCTGTACAGGCCCTTTAAAAGAGTGGCTGCTGTGCAGAGGAGGGAGAAGAAGGAACATACTCTCCTGGTGTGTGTTTAGGCTGTGCGTGTGAAAGGCGCTGTGTGTGTGGGGCACAAAGCGGGTACTGTAGGTGGAAAGGAGTGGTGTCAGCCTTACGCCAACCTGCAGAGAACTCATTTCTACCACCACTGCCCAAGTTGGCATAGCGTACATTCAGGAACACTGCTGAGGAATGCACGTGTTTATTCAAGGTTCATAAAGTGTTCGTCAAAGAGGTGCTAATTTTTTACATCTCTTAATTGGCAGTGATTTATTTTCTTCCTTGGTGTGTGGTTGATGTAACGCATCCTCTTTCCTTTTTACCAACCTTCTCTGTTTCCCCCTCTCTCTCACTCTCACTCTCTCTCACTCAGCTGTAGCCCCAGTAGTTCCTGAACTGAGCAGTGACATAGACACCAGTAACTTTGATGATATCGAGGATGATAAAGGTGATGCTGAGAAATTTCCTCCGCCCAGAGCCTTCGTTGGCAACCAGCTCCCCTTTGTGGGTTTCACTTACTTCAAGGAGGATCAGTAAGTGTTTTGTTTCATTCTGTATTGCGTGCTGCTAGCATTTTGTTTTTTGTTTGTGCTGTACTCCGCTCATGCCTTGTTTGTCACAGCTTTCAAACCATAATTGCTAGTCTCCATATTTTCTGCTCTTTATTTAGAACAAGTGTTACGTTTGTTATCGTATCTTTTATAGACATTTTGTCTTCAGTAAAATCATAGTTTGTGCGAACGCCACCATTTGTAAGAACCTCTGTGCTCTCAGGAAATGGGCTTAAGGTCATCGCCGTACCTTAAAGCCTCAAAGAAGTTAAGAGTTAATACGACATCACGCCCCTAACCTTAACACTGCCTTAAAGCAGCCAGACACTGTATGCCTGTCCCCACTCCACACTGCTGCCTTGTTCTTGCACCTCACATAGCTTTGGCCTCTCTACCAGACTGGCGCCTCGTTCATGGCCATCTGTGAGTGAAACAAAGCACTCACTAAGGGATTGATGCTCTCTTATCCCATTAAGATCTGTCATTTTAGATTTTAACCACATTAACCATTATTTTATACTTGGGCTTGATAGGGTCAAGGATGGCCATCTATGAGTCGGTCCACGCCATTGTAGACTCCGGAGTTGTGGCAGCTCCTAAACCTTTTGTGCAGTGTCACTGGTGTTACGGCAATAGTTGATGTGAGACCGTTATGACGGCTACCAACATATCGGGAAAGTCATTGTTTGTGCAAACAGAAACTAATACCTTTTCTGAAAAGATAACTGCAGCAATTTTACCAGTTTATATCTGTTAAACCACTCAATCCGGGAACGCATCTCTTGTCATTTTAGATTTCCTTGGCTGTTCAAAAATAGCAGATCTACAAGCTCATAGCTTGTATATCGTGAAAATGTGTGCTCATCAATATATATATTTTTTAAGCGAACATTTGTAACTCAAATCTTTGCTTCTGGGGGTCCCTGAAGCAAAATATTATACAAATGTTCGCTTTAAAACATAGATGTTACTTTTTTTTTTTTTTTTTAACGTTCATTAAGCGTTCATTAACGGTCATTAACGGTCATTACTGAAGCAAATAGCCGCACTATGAGCTTGTATATCTGCTATTTTTGAATAGCCAAAGACATCTAAAATGACAGAGATGCGTCCCCGGTTTGATTGGGTAAAAACACAGGGAATCAATCACTATCTGCTAGTCCACAGAATGTGCATACAGTTTTGTGAATATCGGCTCCCTTTGGAGAATTATCAAATCATGTTGTCCTCTTCTGAGCAGTTTAGACTGGGTCTCTTTTTTTCTTTTTTTTTGTGGTGTTAATAAGCCAACTCTGTAGTCTGTACAGTACATCAAAGGGCACTATTCTATGTTTAATACTGTACATAGGCCCTTACAAATTAACTAAATAAATATGCCCACTGAAGACCAGTAGAGTGTGACCCTTGGTATTGGGTACATTTTAAATTCTTAAATTAAGACTGAGGATTTTGTTGTGTGGCCTTGGTCAGTGCATGGACATGGTAGACCTGGTTAGGAGGGAGAGAGACATTGGCATAATGTGAAAATTGTGCTCTGGTAAAGTCGGTCTCATACGGTACCCACTTCTCTAATTCTCCCTTTCCTCTCAGGCTGCTGAGTGCAAATAAAAGCATCTCTGTGAAGGATTCTGAAGACAGTGTGGATAGCTCAGAAGAAAAAGAGTTTTGCTCAGACAATAAGAGAGCGGAGGTAGGTATTCCTGGCATGTTATACTGTATACGTTTGCAGGTACAGTACTCTGAAGATGATGATAGATTTTTCCCACAGTGCCGGCCATCAAACCGTGGGCATACAATGCAAAATTCAGGACAAATGTTTGTTCTCAGATTGCATGGTATTGCCAATTAACCAATTCAATCCAGGAACGCATCTGTGTCATTTAAAATTTTAGCTATAGCCATTATTTTATACTTTGGCTATTTATACTTTGGCTATTTGGCTATTGGATACACAAGCTCATAGCGCGGCACCGAGTGCCGTGCCATGAGCTTGTAGATCTGCTACTTTTTGAAAAATCTTTGAATATATGTTTTTTAAAGCGAACATTTGTAACTCAAATCTTTGCTTCTGGGGGTCCCTGGAACTAAATATTTTAATATGGGGGTCGGTGGCCAAATTACATATCATTTTGGGGGTCCTTGACATGAAAAAGTTTGAGAACCACTGATATAAAAACATGCGCTTTTCAGAAACCTGTTAGGATTTAGAAGACATTTGTAGATGCGTTCCCGGATTGAATGGGTTAACGTGAGCATAGAGAATAGATTGATTAAGTCGTAATAATGAGGTTTGTTTTCTGTCTTATTAACTGATGATGCAGTGATAATGATGTCTGTTCTGTGTCTGATTAGCTGCAGGAGAAGCAACAGAAGTTGGAGGAGAAGCTCAACCATGAGATGCAGGCCAAACATGACCTGGAGCAGAAGAACAAGTATGACTGAGTGTTGTTCACACCTTTTTCACTGTCAATGTCACTTCTGAAACACTTGAATAGTCATTCAAAAAGAAGTATAAGTATGTTTTGAATTGAATCAAAACAGAATTGAACAGAATCATATCAAATTGTATCACGTGAATGATTTTTTCACGTGAATGATGTTAAATTGTCTCTGATTTTCTTTGTGCTCTTGTCAACAGAAATGCCACCAGCCGTTTAGAGAAGTTGGTCAAAGAATTGGATGAAGAGGTACAGTAAAGGATTGGATGAATGGACTGATGGATGGATAATGAACGATTCATTGGTCACTATTGTATATATCCTACAATCACCAGCCCTGCAAATGCAAAGAGTGCAAGATAGACGGACGAGTGGAGAGTTCTTAATCTTACCATTGCTTGTTAATTGATCTTAACCACTTAAGTCTTAAATTTATAATTTGTTGTACGATGCTGTTGTGTAGTGAAATGGCCGATGCGACAGCTTGTGAGCTTGTAGATCTGCTAATTTGCTTTTTTTCACGTTTGAATGAGATGCCCAAAATAGTGACGCCAGGTTGCAAGTGGTTAATTCTATCTCTCTCTGTGTGCCCAGATGAGCAGCAGGCAGCGTGTGGAGTCTTCTCTGAGACAGATGGAGAGAGAAAGAGCTCTGTTGCAGCACCAGAATGCAGAGAACCTGCGCAAGGTGGAGACTGAGACAGACAGGAAACGCACTCTGGAGAATGAATGTGAGGAACTCATCGTTTTCTCCTTTGTTCCAATAACTCAACTTAAAGTATAGTATATTTATGTGTTAAGGAAGACTGTACACAGTAAAATCCTGTAACAATTGATCCTTATGTGGGAATCTAAGGTTTATGAACACTAGCGTCCGTATTCTGGGGAACATTTGGCAAAAATAACAGACCTACAAGCTCACAACAAGTCACAGTGCTTGTGAGCTTGTAGATCTGGTATTTTGGGCAAATATATCTAGTGGAGAGGGGAAAAAGGAGGGGGCTTAGTATAGACCCCATGGGTGACTCCTACTGCAGTAAGTATAGTTATAGGGTTTAAGTGGTTAAATTAACAGGATTTTAGTATGTAAGGGGTTTGATTTGGACTGGGGCCACCAGTACTCCAAACCATTACTGCATTCATTGCAGTGCTCAAGACCTTTGGTTAAAGTCATTCATGTAATGGCATCTACAGTATAATAAGAAACCAACTGTTTTTCCTGACTATTCCCCAATTAGTGAACAACCTAAGGGACCAGCTAGAGGAACTGAAGAGGAGGAACCAGAACTCCCAGATATCCAATGAGAAGAACATACACCTGCAGAGACAGGTGAGGAGCACAGCTGTTACCTTGAATCTACGTATATTGTGCATGTGATTTACCTACCATTCCTGTCAATTTGTTTCATAATACAGCAGTAGACAATTGAAACCCTGAGAAAGTTGTAACATTTGAAATATGAGATTTTGAAATGTATGTCTATAATGTTTTGGACGTTTCATGGAAGACATAGACTGAGCCCCTTAGATGGCAGAGATTAGCCAGACCCCCCCCCCCCCAAACACACACGCACACACACACGCACAAACCCAGAGATCTTAAAATGTAAATTGTACATTGTGCTGCAGCATCTAATGTGATTGAACAGTCATGTAACAGGGAGAAGTCATGTCATTTTGTAAGCAAGACATTTTGTTTTGTTCATCTCCAGCTGGCGGACGCCAGTGCTCTGGTTCAGGCTGAGAAAGAAGCCATAGGGCGACTTGAGAAGAGTCAATCAGAGGCTCAGAGCAAGGCCCAGGGCCTGGAGGTCAGCCTCAGGGAATTGCAGGACAAATGCAGTCAACTGGAAAATGCCAAGATGGAGCTGGAGAAGCAGCTTATGGGCCTGCAGACAGCGCTGGAGGCTGAGAGAAGTGACCGCAACCTGGGGACAGAGACCATCACTGACCTGCAGGGTGAGATGTCACAGACAGTTTACACTGGGAGTAGAGATGGCATCCAGGTGTCCTTAACAACGTAGAACCACTCCAAAGAGAATTGTGATAAGCCTTTTAGACATGGGCCTTTAGCCATTATTAAAATACAGCTAGATTTTTATGGTAAGATGGATTAGTAATGTGTGAGTTGTTAAAATAAGATTTAAAGTGGTGCATGTTAATTCCAAAGGCATGCTCAGCAGAAATGTTACATGACTGAAATACTTTACCACCATGGTTAAAAAAATTTTTTTAATGGTATATAAGGTTCCATTCTATTACAGAATTAATAATTATTGGCTGTTTTAAGAGTGAAAGAGACCAGAGAATTTTCAAATGCACCAATTATTGCATCCAGTAGCCATTGGTTTCCATTCCTCGTTATACTGTAGTTAATGAAAACTGCTTTGGACGTGAAAAACAGGACTTAATGGGCCAGCTGTGGCAAAGCTGCTGGAGTATACATGTGCACACTGTAGCAGGAAGGAGAAAAAAAAGGAATTACACAAAAATTGGACCTCAGAGCTGGACCCAGCTTTAGATGTAGATTGTTGTTCTGGACCAGGACTGGGGAAAGAGCTGATCATTGATGGAAACATCTGTTCAAAGGGCTTAGACTGGCCCTGACTAAAGCCAGAGGTTTATAAAAGCCAAACCTAGACCAGAGCCAGTACCTCTTGTGAGTACCTTTGTTCAAGAACTTGAGAATAGTCGGTCCTTGCAAAGTAGGCCTTTCATTAAGAAGGGACGTATAACAAGGCCTTTCACTGAAGAGGAGACATATTAAGGCCTTTCCCTAAGAGGGGACATATTATAACAAGGCCTTTCCCTAAGAGGGGACATATTATAACAAGGCCTTTCACTAAAGAGGGGACATATTATAACGAGGCCTTTCCCTAAGAGGGGACATATTATAACAAGGCCTTTCCCTAAGAGGGGACATATTATAACAAGGCCTTTCCCTAAGAGGGGACATATTATAACAAGGCCTTTCCCTAAGAGGGGATGTCATTGTAACAAGGGTGCTGCCTGTTTGCACTGATTTTTCCCATTTTTTTTCTCCCTGTCAAATTCTCCATTTGGGTGGAGTTGGTGCGAGGGGAAAATAAATATGTGTGTGTGTGTGTGTGTGTGTGTGTTGGTTTTGCACATTAGAAGGCAACATTTGTGCAGGGGATGATGCAATGTCTCACCTACTGTATGACGACCGCCTGCATTTTGAAGCGCAACACATTTTCCTATTTCTACATTTCCAAAAGGTTGCGTCAAGCCTTTATTAACCTGCAAGATGATAATTAATTAATTTAATGTGAATAACATCCCAGTGAGCATACGGCCACATCCCAGCAGTGTTGACAGCAAAGCTAAGTTTTAGTCATAGTCTTTTGAATAAAATTCCATTTAGTTTTAGTCATATTTTAGTCATCTGAAATGTTTTAGTTTTTGTCTAGTTTTAGCCGACTAAATATAAGATTTTAGTCGACTAGATGTACAGTTGATTTAGTCGACTAAAATGTATTTTATTTAGTCTTAGTTTTAGTCATCATACCTTAGTTTTTATTTACTTTTCGTCAGTGAAAAAAGGTAGTTTTAGTCGATTAAATCACCACTGCATCCCAGCCAGCAACCTCAACACTGCATGTTTCAGAAGCCCTGCAGTCTGTTCCATGCCTTTTTAAGCCTTTTGTTCTCTCTCTCTTCCCTGTTCACTCACTCAACCCTATCTTTGTCTTCTACAGGACGCATCTCAGGTCTGGAAGAGAAGGTGAAGGATGTGAAGACGTCTCTCTCCAAGGCCCAGGCTGAGAAGAAGCAGCTACAAAAGAAACTCACTGACCTTGACCGGGTAACATTGTTTTAATGGAACTCAGTTCAATATTCACAGCCAGCCACTGCACCCCTGGAGTTACAAAAGCCATTGTTTAAGCACACGTTGAGAGTTGATTATCAGCTCTCTCCACCCAGGTTTACCGATTCAATATGCATGGAACCCTGACGTATGATTCTATATGAGGTTATATGAGGTTAGCTTAAATTAAGAAAATAAATAAATAATGCAACAACTGCGCTGCTATTTTACTGTGCTAACATTCCCAGAAGCTGAAGAATATAATTTACATGAACCTGAATTCGGTGTCGTTGACGCCATTGGCAGGTACATTTTGAGCTATGCACCGTCCACCTGTGAGACACAGAGCAAATAGACAGACATACATGGTAGCATCGTACAGTGAGCAGCGAGGACCGATAAATCGAGATACGCTTGAAAAAAGGTTAAATGTTCCTTTAGAGATACTACTTCTATTCTAATAACCTAGTAGATACTAAACTATACCCTACCTATTAAGACCTCAGTCATTCAGATCCCTCTCCAGTTCCACAGACAGACAGACACTCCTCTCAGAAGATTCATTTGAACTTAATAATTATAGTTTGACTGTATTATCGACTGTATTATACAAATCATGCCATAGTGCATATGTAATTGGCCATGTTCACATGGTTCTTAGATCCCAGACCATCAAGTGACCGCTTGTTGGTCCTATTGCTTCCACAGGAGAAGAGCAACCAGGAGATTGACCTGACGTTCAAGCTGAAGACCCTCCAGCAGAGTCTGGAACAGGAGGAGGCAGAACACAGGGCCACCAAAGCCAAGCTAGCTGATGAAAACAAGATCTACCAGTCCAAGGAGGAGGCCAAGTCTGGAGCATTGAAAGGTGACTATGAGGGATGAGGAAGAGATGTAAGGTTAACCCATTAATTTGGCTATAAAGAAAGATAGCAGATATACAAGCTCATGAGCTTATAGATTTTTATTTTCGTGAACATTTGTGCAAATCTTTGAATATATCAATATTTTTTTTGTAACTCAAATTTTTGCTTCTGGGGGGGGGGGGGGGTCCCTGAAAAAACATTTTTTAGATGGGGGTCCGCAGCCAAATACATATCATTTTGGGTGGTCCTTGACATGAAAAAGTTTGAGCACCACTGATATAGCAACATACGTTTTTCAGAAAACAGTTAGGATTTAGAAGACATTTGTAGATGCGTTCCCGGATTGAATGGGTTAAAATGAACTGCACTGGCCAGTGCAATTCTTAAAAAGCATTTGACACATACAGTAAAATGTAACGTGACAAGTGTACTGTCGCAGTACGCTTTACACTGATGTTAAAACCTTTTCCACTGCAAAACTGTACTGTACTGTACCACGACAGAGCATGGGAAAGTACACAGATGGATTAAAGTTCTGTTGTGTAGCTGTTAGCACAGTTTTGCGGACCTCACCACCTCTCAGTAGTGACAAATAAACCTTCTTGAATCTTGATTCTTCTAGACTAGTGTCAATTCAGAATCTGTATTGGACACTCAAAAACATAGATAGACAATAATTCAGATTTCAGTATAAGAGATTTTACTCAAGTAAGGAGCCAAACTTGCATGTGCAACGGAAACCCTGTGTGACTCGACTAATTTCAGCACTGCTGCCTTCTTAAATGCTCTACACTCTACAACTGTGACACAGCTACCCTCGTCAGTACATACAAGCCGAGATACAGATCTCACAAAACATTCCAGCTGTTGGTGTGAGACGACTACATAGTAGATTATATAGTTATAGCATATTTGAGTTCATATTAAATATTTACTTCTCAAACATCCTCGACACTAGGCTGGCTGGATGGCAGAGCGGTGCCACACCTCCCTGCTGTATGTTAGTGAACAACAGGCAGACAGAAGTTACCCAATTGAACAAAATAAGCCTTCTAATGATCGGTTGTTATCAATGCAACTTGATAATTATTACTAACTTATTAATACGTCTAGACTTTATTTAGGTTAATGCGTGCTGCTAATTGGCATGTAACCCGTGACAGTGGACAGTCGCATCCCAAAACAATTATGTTGACGCCCTGTTTCACACTCCGAACATAAAGTTACACACTTTCATTCCCAAGGAAGATTCATTCCCACACAGTCACTCCCCTGGAGCAGTTTGGGGGTATGTGCCTTGCTCAAGGGCAAGTTGCTCTTTCAACGTGATTTTTCGTGCCAGTCTGGGGATTGAACTGGGAACCTTCCTGCCACAAGCCTTTAGGCCACTGCTTAGGTTCAGAAATATTTATGATGTTTTGTCACTTTCCATGTGTCTTTTGTAGCACTTTGGTTACTTGTCTACAGTCAAATGTTACTGCTAATGATGCGGTTAGTTGCTACTTCTTGACAGTTGCCCATGCGTCGCTCGAGTGATGACAAAATCATTCAGCACCCTTTGAAAGCAGGCCATTATCAGATATGTTTGCATGCCAGGCCAGCACCCTTTTTAATGTACCCAACCCAAGCCATATAGAGCTGTAAAAATAAATAGAGAATCAAATACTAAGTGTTTTAAAAGTAAATTCTATAAATACATTCTAAAACTAACTTTAAACCTAAACTATGTCACCCTCATTGCAGTGCATTAGGCAAAATGTTAAGCAGCAAGAATGTATTTTGTATTGTTAGATCAAACCCTAGTATCCAGGATAATTGAGCTAATGTCTCATTAGTCGCCTAATCTTTTTTCTTTGTTCTGTGTGTGTTCCAGAGGTGGAGCGCAGCCTTCAAGAGGAGCGTAACTCCAAGCTGCAGGTGGAGAGCGAGCTGCTGCAGCTACAGAAAGACCACTCCATGCTGGACTGTGACTACAAGCAGTCCCAGCAAAAGCTGGATAAGCTGAAGGCAGACAAGGACATGCTCTCTGAGGAGGTGTGTGTGTGTGTGTGTGTGTGTGTGTGTGTGTGTGTGTGTGTGTGTGTGTGTGTGTGTGTGTGTGTGTGTGTGTGTGTGTGTGTGTGTGTGTGTGTGTGTGTGTGTGTGTGTGTGTGTGTGTGTGTGTGTGTGTGTGTGTGTGTGTGTGTGTGTGTGTGTGTGTGTGTGTGTGCTGCTCAGTGGCAGACATTCTGCATTGAGTTTTCACCCATGGTGTGGTGTGGTGTGGTGTGACCAGCCCTCTCGGTTAAGGGACTTTCTTGCCCTGAATTTATGTCTCTCAAGCAACATTTACTCCCAGGCTGTGTACTGTTTCTTAGGCTTGTTTTTCTTGACCACAAAAATGAAGAAAGTAATTTAGATGGCATGTTATTTAAACAGATGCTAGGGTTCATCATTTACCTGGACTAAGTCCTAGTTTCTTCAAGTACTACTGTTCTCTCTGCATTCTGTGTATGTGATTATGTGCCTTGCTTATTGTAAGTCACTCTGGATATGAGTGTCTGCTAAATACCTTAATTGTAAATCGTACTTCCCTCAACAAGCTCCACCAATGAAATGGTTAAGTTTAGGTTAGAGATGGTTATAGTCGGGGTTTGAGCCTTGGTTAGGACAGCCTATGTTATACTGGTACTGTACACCTCTGGCTAAGACTATTAGGAGAGATTTGTTGAGATATTGTAATATACTACAGATGCATGGTGTTCTTCCTTTAAAAACCCATGGTAGCCTTCAAACGTGGGGACCTCGGGCAACTTAGTACAGTACATTGGATGATTAAAAGATTAATCTGCTTCACAATCCAAGACAGACAGACAGACAAAGAAACAGACAGACCGGCTAATGCTTGATTAACACTCCATTGACGGTGTTGCACACCAACAAAAATTCAATCTAATATGTTACAGTTTAATCTTTCTGTAGCTTGAATTGAATGCATAAAGTACATAACACACTCACTCACACAACTAAAAGTATATTCACTTTTTCTGGGTTTGTGTGCATCCGTCCCAGGTGACAAACCTGAGCCTGCGTCTGGAGCAGGAGATTCAGAAGCGAAGTCTGAGTCAGAACGACCTGAAGATGCAGAGTCAGCAGGTTTCAGTGCTGCGTTCCTCTGAGAAACACCTGAAACAGGAACTCAACCACCTGCTGGACATGAAGCAGACCCTGGAGAAACAGAACCAGGACCTACGCAGGTCTCACACACACACACACACACACACACACACACACACACACACACACACACACACACACACACACACACACACACACACACACACACACACACAATGAAAGGCTCTCGCACGCACAGACATGTACACAAGACCTGCGTCACAGTATTTAGTATTTTAGTTTTAACCTGCCTGAAATACTAGTCCAGGTACGAGCAAGTGGGATTGTTCTGCATTATGTCCTTCAGTGAGGCTACTTTTATTAAAGGGAGCTGAATCCCTAGGCTGGTTTGTAGTTTGTTATCCAGTTCAGGTTAAAAACTACAGCAGGGTAAAGTCATGGTAGGCTGCATAAGACTGACCTTATTATAGTACACTGTGATGTACGCAACACAGCCTGCAGCTAATTACATTTATATTTGTGTGTTATTTAGTGTGTCCAAACTGAGCCATGGTTGTGCCACTGTCTGTGTAAGCATAAAGAGTAGTCAACAGTATTGTCAATGTAAAATGACACACCTACATCTATAATCACATCCATTATAAATATGATTAGTATTTAACCTAAACTGGAAAACAAACTACAAAATCAGTCAAGGGTTTCATGTCCCTCTAAATTGGCATGGGTAGCAAACCTGAAGGACATTTTTGTGTGAGTGCTGTTGACTGTAAAATACCTTTTCTTGACCGTGCACCTGGAAAGAAATGACTAGAGGAAGTAGTGCTTGCATCCTCTTAAGTTATTGTTCTGCATTATGGCAATTCAGAAAAGCGTATTAAATCAAATACTTATGTTCCCAAACCTTTTACACACTTAAATGCATTCATTTGTTATGTTAATTTATTCATTTGTAACTCTGAGAGGGTAAACAACATGTAACACATAATGGACACCTATGTGTCCATTTTGGTTACATTTACACCTTCTCAGAGCCAAATTAACACTCAGTATTTGCAGTGTAGTGCTCATTGCCTTGCCAATAGCAAGAGTTATCCATTTCCTTTGCTTTGACTCTTTTTCATATGGCTCCTCCTCTAAATGACAGTTGTTTTGTCCTATCACAGGGACAGACTGGAGGCTGATGGCCACTTGAAGGAACTAAAGGACCAACTGGAGGCAGAGCAATATTTCACGGTAACTTGTGTTTATCTTATTTTCAGCTCTCTGCTGACCCCTTATCTGTGTCTTATAGGCCGTCCATGTACTTACTGTACAAAGAAACATGCTACAGTAGTGCTGCTACACAGTAAAAGTGTAAAGTTCCGTACCCACCGGGCGTATTTATTTTGTGCGATTAATTTGCATTAACTAATTAAACTAATGTTGTGTCATAAGTAGATATAACAAGGCGATAAAGCATTGATTTTTTAAAATTATTATTTCATAATCTGTTGACCGTGACTATAGTTCAAACATCATAGCAACCTAGAAAATATTTTACTTGGATTTGGCTCACGATTATCTTAATTGAAAGTGATGTGTTCGTATTGCACCTCAGTGGCATAATCAGAGTAAGCACTGTAAAATCATTTAAATGCAGTTTTTAGTTATTTAAAATATAATACTGATTTAGCTAGTACGAGCTCCTTGTGCAGGCCATTCCAAAGCCCAGGGTCCTGTCAAACCCACTGTTGCCTTAAGTTTTAACTATGAAACAAACCAAAATGCTCTGGCTAATGACTGATTTATACTTGGTTGCACACTTTATCACAAACCGAAAATAACTGTTTGTTATTCTATAAGCTCACAGTATAAATCAGGCTTAAGGAGCAGAGGCTGTGCTAGAGCTAGAGCCCGGGCCATGCTGTGCCATAACATTTTCAGTAAACATCCATTACCCAAATTAATGTATGATGACTGTTTTTTTCCTAGACCCTGTACAAGACACAGATTCGGGAGCTGAAGGAGGAGTGTGATGAGAAGAATAAACTCTACAAAGATGCACTGCAAAGACTGGAGGAATACCACGACGAAAGGTAGTGTCACTGCCTCCATTAATGTTTTGCTCTGACCCATTAACTGTCACCATTGCTGGTGTAGAAGCAACTTTTACAAATGAAGCATAGCGTTAGTTCATGCAGGACACGGAAGTCGTGCACGCCAAAGCTGTAACCAGCAGTCAGTCAGCTGATGTGAACATCAGCTTTCTATTCCCCATTCACAGCCCAGCTGGTCATTACATCACACACTCATTATCCAATCACAGCTCACGCTTGAGCAAAGAGGTTCCTATAAATACGGCTTCATATTCTCTAGGTCTTTCTTGGTTGCTGAACCAATGCATTTTGCTAGCTGCTGCGAGCTTCATCTGCTGCTCATCTACTGCTCATCTACTGCTTTGTGCGCTGCTCTATGATATTTTGGTGCTATATGAGATGAGTCTGCTTATGATGCTGACTTTTACCACTGCTACAGCAGCCAATGCTTCTTCTATTATTGCTGCCAAACACTAATGTGCTCATAGCTTAAGCTAATAGCATGCTTGCTGCCATGTAGAAATTAGGAATTGTTTGTAGCACAAAGCTAATACAGCATGCTTGCTGCCCAGACAGTAGAAGCTTGATGTATTTGTAGGCTACTCTCTTCACCATGTGGTAAGTTGAATTGTTTGTAGCTTAAAGCTAACATAGCATGCTGCTGCATTTAGAAGTTTGTTGTTATACAGCACTGCACAGTTAACATGGCATGCTTTCTTCCCATGTGGAAAGCTTCAATTGTTTGTAGCTTAAAGCTAACATAGCATGCTGCTGCATTTAGAAGCTTGGTTTGTTATACAGCACTGCACAGTTAACATAGCATGCTTGCTTCCCATGTGGAAAGCTTCAATTGTTTGTAGCTCAAAGCTAACATAGCATGCGTGCTGCCATGTTTAGAAGCTGTGTTGTTATACAGCAATGCACAGTTAACATAGCATGCTTGCTTCCCATGTGGAAAGCTTCAATTATTTGTAGCTAGAAGCTAACATAGCATGCTGCTGCATGTAGAATCTTTGTTGTTATACAGAACTGCACAGTTAACATAGCATGCTTCCTTCCCATGTGGAAGCTTGAATTGTTTGTAGCTTAAAGCTAACATAACATGTGGAAAGCTTGAATTGTTTATAGCTTAAAGGTAACATAGCATGTGGAAAGCTCGAATTGTTTGTAGCTTAAAGCTAACAGCATGCTTTGCTGCCATGTAAAAGCTTTGATTTGTTTGTACAGTGCTGCAAAGTTAACACAGCAGCCTTGCTCCCCATGTAGGCTACTTCTTTTATTCCCAGCAGCAGACATTCCAGTGGTTTTAAAGAGCTTTCATCAGGTAATGAAACGTGGCTATTTTAGCATTTTTATGGCTTCAGGTATAGAAATATATGGAGCTAAATTTTTGGGCCGAAAGTTGATTTTTTTTACAAAATAAGTACTGCTTCTAAGTTCTAATGCTGTTCTGCTGAGGCACTCTTGACTCTGGGAATACCCACAATACATGGTGCAGTACCATCTAGTTGGCTCTAAAGCTTCAAGCAGAGCTTCCAACAGTTGTAGTGCTCTGCTAGCACAAATGCTTCTACTTATCAAAGCTGTTGTAGACAATCTGTGTGCAACGGGGCATAATATAAGACAAGAAGTCAAATTCAGACATGTATTCAAGCCAGGAAAGGAAATCACAGCATGTGTATCAAATCAGTGTTGCCATGTCTGCTTATTATAAGCGACTTTGGGATTGTGCTCTGTTAAGTCACTAGCAAATATGATTACTAAACAGGGTTCATGTGAAGGAACCCCAGATTCATATGTAATCATGGTACAAAAAATGTTTAATATTCTAAACACTTGTTTTGCGACTTGTTTTTATAGACTTGGCGCTTGTTTCTCTTACAATCTGGCAACACGCCGTGGTGGTGTCACGTGACTACTCCTTGGGAGTAATCAGGAAGTCTCATACATACAGCATGCATCTTGGGTATTGTAGTCTATGCAACTGACACGGTCATATCATGGTCAATTCAGTTCAATGCTACCGTGTGAGAATAAGGTGAAGGCAAGGGTGTTTTCTTTCTTAACTGGTCATGTGCAGGCATTATGGCAGTGTAACTGTCATGTTAAATAAGGTTCACAACTATCATGTCATGTTAAATAAGGTACACAACTATCATGGGATATTCAAGTTAATATAATCCACTCAGTGAAGCTGTTATTTCTGCATTCCTGTTCTATTCACTTAATTTATCGCTCAAGTTCAGGTAACTATTGTGGGTGGATTAGTTTGCAGATGCTTAAATAGATAATTACTTCATGGTGGATTAAAGTCTTGTGAAATGGGGCGGTTGCTTCAATTGTAGTGGGTTGTCCTCGAGGGGGTGCCATTTAGAGGGCAAGCAAAGGTTAATCTGATTCTCTGCTGCTTCAATTCTATCAGCTTATGACTTAGATGCAGGGAGCGGATTCATAGTGCATTGAATTAATTTGCATGTTACTTCACTTTTAGCTAACACATCTCGAGTTGGACAAAAAACACAGCAGGTGAAAGGCGGAAATCATATAATAGTCATTATTCATTGCAAGGATAAAGGGGGTTTACTTGTCTCTGACTCATACAGGTGCTGCTGGGTTAAGTTTCATTGGATGGTTGCAGAAAGAAGAAAACGTATGATGATAATTGCAATTTAAAATAATTGCTTATTGCAAACAAAGTCTTAAAGATGCATTGTGGTCTGCTTATTGCAAACGGTACAGTTACAGTACTCTTCAGCTGCTTGGTTCCAGCATTCACAATGAAGCAGCAGGTTGCCGGTCTGCAGCCATGAACGCTACTACGTTCACCATGAGTGAATGAGATAATCCAGCTGTTTGCTTGCAGATCTCCACAGCGTCCAGACGAGAAGGCTTGCTCTTGTGTGTGTCTTTCCAAAAGTTCATCTAGGTGGTGTTCTGCATGCTTGTGGAACTTGAAGCTTTTGTGGATCGCTATCTACGTATCTGAGATTGACATCAGGCATAAGTATGCTGCTGAAAGTGTTGGCTGGGTTCCACTGCACTGATTTGGGTAGTATGATTCTGTTTTGTATTGCATTTCTTTATCTGTGCGTGATCGGTAAGGTCCGCAGTATGCTTACTGCTGCATATAGATATTACATTTTACACTCTTTAATTTAGTTTAGCTTGATTAATTAATTTCTGAGGTCTGCAGCATGCTGCTGCTACACATAGTTCACACTTTTGTAGGATGAACTTAACGGTTCCACTACACTGATTTAGGTAGTATGATTCTGTTTTGTTTTGCATTTCTTTATCTGTGCGTGATGGGTAAGGTCCGCAGTATGCTTACTGCCGCATATAGTTATTACATTTTACTCATTAATTTAGTTTAATAAAATAATTTCTGAGGTCTGCAGCATGCTGCTGCTACACATAGTTTCACACTTTTGTAGGATGAACTTAACATCTTAAACTCTTAAACACTGTAAATCAGACAGGGGGGGGGGGGGAGGTGCAAACGTCATAATTTCTAACCCTAACCCTAACTAAAACCATGTTTTGTCTCTGTTCTCCATGATCCAGTATCTGCAAAGACGTCCTCTGGCGAGGCAAGACTAATGTTCTTCCTGACCGGCAAGGGAAAGCCAAGGTCATGGTTCACGGCCCGGCTCTGTCTCCTCTACAAAAGATGTGGACTGCTGCGCAGCTGTATACCTCTCACTCATTTCCGCATTGCATTGGCGCAGCTACATTGGTCTAGGCTTAAACTTGAAGTTGCTCAAAAGCAATGAGTGGCATGTACTGTATGAGGAGACAGTTAAATAGAGTCTGCATTCAAAAGTGGTTGGCAATGGCATGGGTTCATTCTGATGAAGATAGTTGACCTTTTACGGATGCATTCTTGCATCCCTCTTATCTGAGCGGATAGGAAGTTACAGCACGCAGCTGTTACACGCATATGTTATTAATCAGTGGTGATTACAGGGGCGTTCCGTTGCTAGGGGCAACCAAGGAATCTCAACCCTATAGTACACATTCTGCTTAAGTACACTCCTGAAGTACAGGATCAACATGGATGTTGAACACACACATAGTATGTATCTCATTAATTGTAGTATGACCTCGTTTTAAGATGCATGCTTGCATTCTTTTAGTATAGCTTAAATAATTAAATGCTGAGGTCCACAGCAGCTGCTGTTACACATAGTTAGTACACTTTATTTATCATGAATGATAAACATTAGTTATCATTCATCATAGGATGACCTCATACATATATATATATATATTTATATATATCAGATTTCTTTAAAAAGAAATAGAATGTCCTTTTCGAATCCTATTCACGGTGCAGCATAGCAGTGGGCATCGTTTTAGGACACCGTCTAGGAGTCCTGAGGTTCAGGAATCAACAGGTTTCTGCATTCATCAGGCCTGTTGAACACATAGACGCATGCTTGCATTTGTTTAGTTTAGCTTAATAATCAAATGCTGAGGAACTTCTGAAGCTCAGGATCAACATGGCTGTTTAACACACCAATGCATGCTTACATTTAAAGCACTCCTGACGTACAGGATCAACACGGCTGTTGAGCACACACAGTATATATCTCATTAATTGTAGGATGACCTCGTTTTAAGATGCATGCTTGCATTCTTTTAGTATAGCTTAAATAATTAAATGCTGAGGTCCACAGCAAGCTGCTGTTACACATAGTTAGTACACTTTATTTATCATGAATGATAAACATTAGTTATCATTCATCATAGGATGACCTCATACATATATATTTATATATATCAGATTTCTTTAAAAAGAAATAGAATGTCCTTTATGAATCCTATTCGCGGTGCAGCATAGCAGTGAGCATCGCTTTACGATACCGTCTAGGACTCCTGAGTTCAGGAATCAACAGGTTTCTGCATTCATCAGGCCTGTTGAACACATAGTCTTAAGATGCATGCTTGCATTTGCGTGCGCATTCTATTTTAAGTCAGTAGCAGTCTTGCTACTTCACATAATATAGTATGACTGATAAAGGCGTTTTTTAGGCTTGGCGTTGGCTTCCGTGTGTTGGGGGGGATTTCTGTTATGCACTCTCTGAGTATCCTAGCTGCCGCTTGGCTGAAACCAGAGAGTATGCATTTATTGGTTTTGGGGGATTTGCTTAAGCATTCTCTGAATATATGCTTAGCAGGCTGCTTCGACAAAATTCAGTGAATATTCTCCCAAGAGCGGAGCTTTAACGCCAAGCTTAACTGTATTCCATTTGTGGCAATAAATGGTTCTTTATCTACTAAGACGAGAGTGTTTCTGATTGAAATGAAGCATAGCGTTAGTTCATGCAGGACACGGAAGTCGTGCACGCCAAAGCTGTAACCAGCAGTCAGTCAGCTGATGTGAACATCAGCTTTCTATTCCCCATTCACAGCCCAGCTGGTCATTACATCACACACTCATTATCCAATCACAGCTCACGCTTGAGCAAAGAGGTTCCTATAAATACGGCTTCATATTCTCTAGGTCTTTCTTGGTTGCTGAACCAATGCATTTTGCTAGCTCCTCCTCCACCCCAGCCTCCACCTTTTGATTAGAGTGTGCCATAGGCTCAAATACTTGTGATTATCATGTATATCTGCTTTGTTTAGAGTCTGGCTTAGGCTCAAATACTTGTGGTTATCATGTATATCTGCTGTTTAAAATCTTGCTAGGCTCAAATACTTGTGTTTATCATGTATATCTGCTAATTCTAACTAATATGTTAATGTATTGCTTATTGTTGTCATTGTATCCCTATGGGGGATTTGCTTAAGCATTCTCTGAATATATGCTTAGCAGGCTGCTTCGACAAAATTCAGTGAATATTCTCCCAAGAGCGGAGCTTTAACGCCAAGCTTAACTGTATTCCATTTGTGGCAATAAATGGTTCTTTATCTACTAAGACGAGAGTGTTTCTGATTGAACAAGGTGTCAATCAGGCCTTGTTCAGACTGGCAGCAACAAATCCAGTCAAATCTGATTCGGATTGGTTAATGCAGTCTGAACAAGGCTAAGGAATGTGATTCAAAAATGATTTGTAAAAATCAGTTTCCATGTGTGTTTTTGCTGAAACCTGATTACAATCTTGATGTAATCTGATTTTGGGGTGCCGGAGAGAACACTTTCAAATGGGAAGGAACGCTCTCTTATAGTGAAATCATTTGACATGGATGATTAACATTGAGAATTTATGCTGGCAGTTGAGTTAAATTAAGCGAATAATTAGAAGTATCAAAGCAGCTACTGTAGCTGTTTTCAACTATGGAAATTACCCGAACATTGTTGGAATGCAAATTACCTGAATAATTTTCTAATGCAAATTACCTGAATAATTTTCTAATGCAAATTACCTGAATAATTTTCTAATGCAAATTACCTTAATTCTACAGTAAAGTAGCTATACACACAGATGTTGAGATTTTACACACTGATGTCATATTTTCTGGATCAACCTAATTAATTCCCCTTTCTAATGTTATTCTAGCCCTATACCTCTGGCCCTATGCAAAGGAACCCATATTAACATAGCATAGAATTATGAGATACATGGTACCTCAAATGGCTAGTTACACTACAGAAACAAAAGGAGCAGTGAAGGGATCTATAATATGCAAGCCCCCAGAGTTGAAGCCGCCACCCCAGTGGCCAAAGCTGGAACTGCAGGCGGGGAGAAATACATGCACGAGCAAAACATACTGAGAGATATTTATATATATAAATATGTAAACAGATTATACATAAATACATATGCATTTACATATAAATATGCATCTCGAGTGTATTTAATAAATATCTCTCGTTCATACCTTGACACACGGGCTGCCGTAGGACGCAAAAAGGACACTAGTGCGCAAGCTCATAACTCTATGGTGTCCCCAAAAACGTCTCAATAATTCTACTTCCGGCAGGCTTCCGGGTGCTTCAAAACGCCAGTGAGCACTTTCATTGAAATGATAGCTGGGGGCGGGGCAATCCGCCCTCTAGTTATATTATACCTCTATGATAATATGACACTAAAATATTCTCTTTTGTTTGACCTTTAACAATAAAATAAAAAGATTATCTTGATTTGTGTTTTTAGCCTATGTAAAGTCCCTTTATAACCAGCTTAAGAGGATTTTAAGTGGATTAGTGCAGTAGCAGTTTAAATGGATATGCAGCTTTCCCAGATGAACTACGACCCATGGACACCATTCATTTAACTACACACTGCTAGCTGGCACCAGAGTTGCTCTCCCTTCCTTCCCCTTGGAGAAATGATTTAAAGCCGCGCCCTCAGGATGTGGGCCTTCCAATAAGATTTATGGTCTGCAAAGCCATTTCCAAACGGTCTACAGCTTTATGGATATTTGTACTGTGAAGGAGAGACCCTAAAGTTTTTTATCTCATTCTAATAAAGGCCCACGTTTTTAATCGCATAGTAGCAGACCCCCAAGTTTTTAGCACATACTAACGGACCCCCAGGTTTTTCCCTACAGTATACTAACACAGACCCCCAGGTTGTTATCCCATACTAACAGACCCCAGGTTTTTATCCAGTGTTGATTTTGACAGCAAACTGTGATTTAGTAATAGTCTTTTGAATAAAATTCCATTTAATTTCAGTCATATTTTAGTCATCTGAAAGGTTTTAGTTTTTGTCTAGTTTTAGTCGACTAAATATCATAAGATTATAGTCGACTAAATCTACAGTTGATTTAGTCGACTAAAATGTATTTTGGCGGCGCCTTGATGCCGTCGTAATGCCTGATTTTACACTTGGTTGCATGCTGAAAATAGCCGATCTACAATCTACACACAACGTGTCGCACTGCGACACGCTGTGTGTAGATTGTAGATGTTGTGAGTGAAATGTAGATCTGCTATTTTCAGAGCGCAGCACCCGAGCACAACCAAACATAAAATGTCTTTTAGTTTACTGGATCTCTTCTCCACTAGTCCCTCATTAACATTTTAGTCTAGTTTTTATTTGTTGGCGAATTTGTCAATACATTAAGTCTTAGTTTTAGTCATCGTAGCTTAGTTTTTATTTAGTTTTCGTCAGTGAAAAAAGTTAGTCGACTGACATCTTTCATCATAGTTTTAGTCGACTAAATCAACACTGTTTTTATTATTAACAGAGACCCCCAGGCTTTTATCCCATTATAAGAGATACGTCCAAGTTTGTATCCCATAATAACAGTGCCGATGTGCCCTCCTCCTCACACAGGGACTCCATGGCGAGTCAGCTGGAGGTCAGCCTGACCAAGGCCGACTCTGAGCAGCTGGCTCGCTCCATCGCTGAGGAGCAGTACTCAGACCTGGAGAAGGAGAAGATCATGAAGGAGCTGGAGATCAAAGACATGATGGCCAGACACAGGCAGGATCTCGGTGACAAAGAGGCTACCATCAGCTCAGTGAGTCTGGGGATAGAAGGGAGGAGGTTTGGGAGCAGCTAGAATATAGGGAAAAGAAGGGGGTGATTCAAGTGAGGGACCATGTAGAGACAAGCTACCTTAAAGCAAAGTAAAGGCAACATTTCACTTTGGTAGTAGTTACCTTGCCATGCTGTAACTCCAAATATTGGTAAGATTTACTAGTTATACATTTCTCTGTTGATATAAAATTGATTATTCAAAATATTCACCTCATTGACTTAAATTGCACGGTGAAACAGGTCACAGTGTCACTCTTTTAGCACACAAACACACGCAAACAAAGTACTTACTTACTTATGCCTATCGCTACTTTTCATGGAGCATAGGCCGTTGACTTCAGTCCGCCAGAGTCCTCTATCCTGGGCCTTCTATTCCAGCTAATTTCCATGTCAGTCCACACTGCTTGATGTCAGTCTCAAGGTCCCTGCGCCAGGTGTTCTTTGGCCTTCCCATCTTTCTTGTGCCTTGCGGGTTCCATCTAAGGGCTTGTCTCGTGATGCTGGTATTGGGCTTCCGGAGTGTGTGGCCAGAAGCCCAATACCAGCATCACGAGACAAGCCCTTAGATGCAAACAAAGTGAATTCTGACAATATATAACATTATAAAATTGTTTTTTTGTCTCCGCCAGGAGACTATGTTTTCGTTCTCGTCCTTCCGTGTGTCCACCAAGCTAACATTGGTCAAGCTTCACGTGACACGTGACAATATGTTGAAAGGGTGTGCTTTGATTGGCTAGCGAGACGCATGATGAAATAGAGACCTATAAATAGGTGTGTACTTCAAAAGATCATTTAGATCTTTTGAAGTGAGGTAAGACAGGATTAATCAGGAACAGTACTGGCGTAGACCTGTGCTCCGAGGAGCAAATTTTCTAGTTTTATATATATATTTGTTTCAACAGCTTTTTTTACATTTTATTTGAAGATCAGAATCTTCTTCCTAATTGAAATAGTAAAATCAACTGGAAGTTTACTTTTTATTTGAAAAAAAATGCAGTGTCGGGTTTTGTATTGTTATACATTGTCAGAATCTGCTTTGTTTATTTGTTTGTGTTGGAGTTTTATCATGGCAAGATAACTCAACAACCCAAACCTCTACCAAGGTATACAGTAATTTAGCTTGAATGCAAGTCGAGGTTTGGGATCAGTTCAGTTTATATTATTTTTACATTTCTTCACATCAACACACTGGAAATATTTAGCTATGCAAGATTCCTATGTCCAATTCATTTGGAGGCTCTACTATCATTATGTGATTGGCACTTCAAATAACATGTTGAATATTCACCAACATTGACACATACAGTACAGTATACATCGTGATTCTGTGAAGAAACCAGATTTGATCGGTCTTTTATATTAAGTCATTCTCGTGTCCCTTTGGATGAGGAAACTAACTTGTGTCTCCTGCTGCCCCCTACAGCTGGAGGAGTCCAACCGCACTCTGACAGTGGATGTTGCCAACCTGGCCAGTGAGAAAGAAGAACTCAACAACCAGCTGAAGGATATCCAGCAACGTAAGTGTCGGAGTTCCACTGTACTGAGACCATTCCCAGAAATATGGAGAATGCAGTTTAATGTGGCATTGCAGAACTCTCCCTACAGTCACATGTCGTAATGTGGCTCAGGGTTCAACGCCATGGTGAAAATGAACCAAGACAACAATTAACCACTTATTACATGTATTTTCAACTAAACTGAAATATATTTACTAAAGTAAGCGAGTGAGGCCCAAAGCAAAATGAGAGAGCACCGTATGGCCGTCATAGGCCTGTCCACAGGGGGTCCTATAGAGACACACGGGCGGAAACGGAAGGCCTACAAATTCACGCCCACTTTTGAGATAGCGCCGCTACTCGAGGTCCGTTAGAATGACGAACTGCAGCTCTCAATGCATTCCCTATGAGAGGATATGAGAATTAGCCTACTTTTAAAATTATCCTGCATTAACTGGAGACGATATTGATTTAAATAAAAATATGTTTCCAAATGTATGGAGTGTCTTTGTCAACATATCTTCTTGTTTTCTTAATAGTTGATGTGTTTCACATTTAATTTGCCACTTTAACGAGTTACCCATAATGTTAACACAGCAGAGGGTAGACGGCAGACAGACAAGTTGTCGCATTTCAGTGACATCACTGTCTTTACGAGCTCCGAGCGCCGACCAGTGGTGTACCCACACTGTAGAGGCAGGACAGGCGGTCGCCTGCCCAACTAAGATCTCGCCTCCCCTAAAAAAAAAACAAATAACCCGAAAATGTGTCATTGCGTGCTTAATGTCCTCAAAGTCACGCACCCAACAAGCTTTGAACTGAGCAGATTGGACCTTCTGTTCCAGAGATAATGACCAAAATATATTGAAAACGTCCACTTTCACCAGTTTTCTGGGTATTGAAAACCTCAAGGGATGCGTCCGTGACGTATATACCATGCGACCACTTAAAGTCTAGATCTCCGATGCTAGCGGTTTTGACATACTGATGGAGTATATTATAGTATATTGTGGGTAGTATATCGAGATGACAGATATGGGACATTAAAAAGGACAAATCAAACAAATGGGACACTTTATTAGAACACCAAAAAAGTCGCTACAGCCTCAGTAGTTAACCAATGAAATGACGGTATTTTACAATGCCTCTCATAAAGATTGCATTGAGAGCTGCAGTTCATCTTTCTAACGGACCCCGAGTAGCAGCGCTGTCTCAAAAGTGGGCGTGAATTTGTAGGCCTTCCGTTTCCGCCCGTGTGTCTCTATTAACTAACTGACTCTGACTCAGAATTGCAAAATGATTAGACTTTTTAGCTAATGTTTGTTTGTTTTCTTATGATATGCAATGGCTAATGTAATGGCTAATGTAATTGAGATGTGGGATTGTGACAAAATGTTAGCTTATATAATGCTCATATATTATGCTCTTCTTGTGACTTTGCTGTTCTGTGGCTTTTTTAAATGTTTGCAGGAAGTGCCTTTAAGCATTCTGGCCAGAGACTGCAGATGGAACATAGCCAACCTTGCTTAGCTCTGGCACATTTACATTTGAATTAATGATGATTAATGTGCACTGTCCTACCTAGAAAGGACACTAGGGAGAGAAGTTCCAGACAGGGCCATAACACATGGAACAACATGAAATGTGAAACTTGTGTTTTCCAGTTTATGTTGAAAAGTTTGGAAATGCCATGGAAATGTGTTCATAATCTTTTCCCCTCCCAACCAAAACAACCTCCTGACCATAGCTAACAAAATATTGGTCTAATATTGGACTATATACAGTATCATGTCATAGTCGTGAAAAGGTCAAAATGTGTTGGAACCTGGTATTGATGTGTATGGGATTGACATTTTCTCCTGCCTATGCAGATCTCCAGAAAGCCAAGGGGGATGAGAAGCTTCAGCAGACAATCAAGATCTCCTTTGAGAAGCAGTTGCAAAATGAGAGAACTCTAAAGATTCAGGTGTGTGGTTTCTATGTGATGGTTTGTAAAGGTATGGATTCACAGTAAAATCCTGAGTATTCATTTAACTCTGAGAGTGTACAAATGTAACCAAATAGAGAGTCCATTTTGTTGCATTTGTATACTTGCAAATGGTTAAATTATCACTGAGGATTTTACTATGTACTCCATTTTCTACAGGATTTCCATTTTCTACAGGATTTCTACAGTAGGTCTCTTAACCACTTTAACCCTGGCATCTCAATTTTGGGCATGTCATTATAGGCAAAAATGTTGGAAAATAGTAGATCTACAAGCTGTGAGCTTCGCCGCATGACACCACACTTTGGTGCGCGATTCTGTTGTATGACAAAATATGTAATATACTATCATCAGAGAACTGGGGTTATAAAAGTAACCTTAAGGCTTAAGTAGTTAAAAGAACATACCAGTGGTCTGGCATGTTTAGGCCATTAACTACGACTCACTGTATACTTGACTTGCCGGACATTTTTCAAAGCATACCGGACTGTCATTTTTCTTATTTTAGAGGAAGCCACTGGTTTCCGTTTATTTTAGAACGGTTTAAAATCTACTTGCAATGACTTGAAAATGTATGGAGATACAGTAGGTAATTCAGTTTCATTGTGCTGTTTCATATTCATGTTGGGTTCATGTTGTAAATTGTGAAATTAGTAGATCTACATGCTTCCGTGAGCTTTTGGATTGGCTTGAGCTCGTAGACAAGCTAATATTTTCGCTAATCGCTGTATGACGAAATATATACTACATACTGGAGTGTTGAAGGATTGCAGGCGCATGTGTATTCACGTCCACTGAATGTATGTATGTATGTATGTAGCAGCTGATGAATTCATAATGTACGAAAGCATCTCTGGTAAAGCTCCTCTGCTCCACTGCTCCCAGGCTGTCAACAAGCTGGCCGAGGTCATGAACCGGAGGGAGACCATACGTGGCGGTCACCGCGGCAACGAGACAGAGGTGCGCAGGAAGGAGAAGGAGAACCGGAAGCTGCAGCTGGAGCTGAGGTCGGAGAAAGAGAAGCTGAACAGCACCATCATCAAGTACCAGAGAGAGCTCAATGAGATGCAGGCGGTCAGTGGTCCTCTGTTGTTCCTGTGCAGACTAACAACGAGAAATATTTAGATGCAATGCGTGGTCTTTATTCTGTGATGTAATGATCCTTCATTGGATCCTTCGTCACGATTAATTGGTTATTAAGGGTGGATGTAGAAACCAATGTTAATTTACTATATTCACATGGTAGCTATTTTCCTGGGGGAGGAGGTGGGGGGAGAACCAGCCCAGCCCAGCCCATCGGGGGCAAAATGGCTGCCGTGCGACTATTATCAATATATGTACATTGTATATACTATTCAGGTGAGGGAGGGATTTTTTGAATCCTGCTGGAGACAATGGAGACATGATTTGTTGAGCTCTTTATAACGTACTCATTACTATTATGTTGCGCAATGACTGTATTGACTCTTCTTAAACATTGAAATTGAAAAGTGTGGGAAAAATCCCTCAGTTTCGTATATATTCCATTATAACTACAATCTGATTAAGTCTGATTGTGTGTGTCTGTTTGATATTCAGCTCATAGTAGACGAGGGCCAGGTCCGCCTTGAGCTTCAGATGGCTTTGGACAGTAAGGACAGTGACATCGAGCAGCTTCGTTGTCAGATCACTTCCCTCAGCATTCATTCCCTGGACTCCACCAGCATCAGCAGTGGAAACGACCTGGACATGGACGATGGGTACCCAGGTAGACTGATGGACTTTGTATTTTTTTGTCCAAATGCTCATTATCTAATGGTTTTGCACCAACGTGCAGGTCTAAATACTTGGTAGTGAGCAGATAAACACAGACACACAAACTATCTGCACTTTCCTGCATTCCTCTTTGTTTAGTCTTCTCTCCCGGGCTCCTCCTATGTTTACCGTTCTGTCACTTCCTGTTTTCACAGTGTCTTTGTGTCTTTGTCCTTTCAGTTCAATTGTTTTTTAGACCATCTCCTCTCATACCCTTCCTCTTTTTGTTTTCAATTTTACTCTTCTTCTTCTGTTCACCTCATGTCACTCCCACCCCTCTCTCTCCGTCTCTTGGATATGGTGCAGTGCACATCACGCACTCCCACACCTCAGAGTCAATGTCATTCACCTACCAGCGCACTCAGAAATCTGTCCGTATCGGCACGCGGCCGTCCCTCCGCTCGGCTCACACTCTCTTTGACTCTGACTCTGACTCTGACACGGAGGAGGAGGAGGAGGATGTGCGGGATGGGCGCCCAGAGCAGGGTCGCCGTCCCCTCGCCCTCACCTACGAGCAGCCCCCAGAGCCTGAACATGCAGGTGACACTGCATGGTGGTTCAAGTTTCTGTTGGGGGGGTCAATTCACTTTTGTTCCGCTCAGTTTGAAAATTGAAATTTGATACGACAGCTCACGCAAAAATTAGAGGGCCTTCATTCCGAACTTACTTTTGAAATTGGATTTACAAATCAATGGAGCCACACACAAATGTGCACTCTCGGTTTATTTCATGCTAAATTAATTCTTTGCTCTTCTACATCATACATTATTGCCCACATTTATATAATGTTTTTTGTATTCCAAGGTCCTGAGTTAATATTTTGTACATGCCCCCTGCTAGGCCTGGGCAATATATTGTTGTAGGAGACTTCAAAGTGAATTGACCCCAACTATCTGACTATGTCCCTGCCTAACCCCTATTCTTTTTGTCTCCACCTGTCTCTCTCTCTCTTCCTCTCTTGCTCGCTGTCTGTCTGTCTGTCTGTCTGTCTGTCTGTCTGTCTCTCTCTGCTGCACTTTAATCTAGTTTTTGTTTTTTTGTTTTGATCTTCAGCACTCATTCAAATACACAAAGTTTCATCTTGCTTGCTTTGAAAAAGATTTGTTCCACCTAAAGAAATGTGTAAAGGGAAAAGTAATTTTCCTCCACATTTTGGACAGTTTGACTGTGACGTTTGCTGTGTGGATTTACAGTCTTATAATACCATAATGTTTGAGTTTGATTCTTTGCCTCACCAGACACTTGCCACAAATGTCTAAATTATGCCTTTCATATACCCCAAAATATCCTATTTCCACTGTTTGCATTCCTCATTCACACAAAGGAAAGACACCACTACCAGCAGTTTCAGACAACAAGGTGTGCGCTTTGTTTTTGCAAAGGAAACCATTTCCCACAGCATTCTTAATGTCTGGTGACGGAAAACCTACCAGCTAAGCTTCTAAAATGTCGGAAGTGTTTGTGTAAGCACATCAAAGAGAGTTGTCCCTCTCACATCTTCCTGTTTCCTCTCCGTTCAAAAGATACCAGGCTGGAGGGCTGGCTGTCACTTCCTGTAAAGAACACCAAGAGGTTCGGCTGGGACAGAAAGGTAACATTCCCATCATTATTCCTGCCCTCTACAGGCTTGACAAGTAATCACAATTATTGTCAATATCTTCACAACTTTTACTTTATTTTTCAATTTTTTAATTTGTTTTTCCCTCTGTAGTATGTGGTAGTGAGCAGTAAGAAGATCCTGTTCTACAACAGTGAACTGGACAAAGAGCAGTCCAACCCGTTCATGACACTGGAAATTGAGTGAGTCTGCCAGACTGTACACTTTTTCAGACTAATGGTATTTAATTAACGGTACACTTTTTCTTGTGTAAGCCCAATTTTGACTGTCTTGGAAAAACGTTTTGGTCAGTGCAGCAAAAGAATCACAGAGTTATCCGAGTAGAAAAGAAGAAAAGTTAACAATTTTGATATATAGTTTTCATTTTGGCTGTATATAGTCATCATTATGGTGTGAACACAGTGATTTTAGTTTTCTCCTCCTTCTGTAATTATACAGTGTTTACATTTGGAATGCTCCTCCTAGGTATCAACGGAGCTTAATTGTTCTATTTCTCTCCCTCACACAGTAAGTTGTTCCACGTCCGACCTGTCACGCAGACTGATGTGTATCGTGCAGACGCCAAAGAAATCCCAAGAATATTCCAGGTGACTTACTCTATTCACATAACCAATCATGTTTGACTGAGGGAGCATGTTATTCTCAGAGCTGTCTCTTAAAATATTGCTCACCTTGTCCGTCCTGTTCCCCTCTTTGCCAGTCTGTCATGATAAATCAGATATACTGCTTCTCAATTAACTACTTAAGCTGCTGAAATTGTCCTCGTCTTGTCCTTGTCTTTTTTCAGGTCTTGTATGCCAATGAAGGGGAAAGTAAGCGCGAGCAGGAATTTTCGGCTGAGCCTCTGCCCCTTGGTGAACGCCCCTCCTACGTCAGCCACAAGGGCCACGAGTTCATCCCTACGCTCTATCACTTCCCCTCCAGCTGTGAGGCCTGCACCCGGCCGCTGTGGCACGTCTTCAAGCCCCCGCCAGCCCTAGAGTGCCGCCGCTGTCATACCAAGTGCCACAAAGACCACCTGGACCGAAAAGAGGAAGTCATTGCACCGTGCAAGGGTCAGTGTGTCAAGGCGTCATATGGCGCTCAGTGGTGGCAACTGAACAAATTATTTGTTTCTACCAACACTTGTTTCTTCACATTTGTTTCTACCAACACTTGTTCCTATGAAAATGTGGTTACCATGTGGTCTCAGTGGCACACACAGGTCCTAAGATATGCAGGAGGATCAAACAAGGCCTAAAGCCTGTATCTATTCATATTCATACAAATCATGATACCACACAAATGGTTAATATTCTGATCCTTAACAAGCCAAAATAATATTAGTTGGAAAAAAATAAATAAAGAAAATGAATATCACAAATCCAAATCATAAATGCCTTAAACATCTACTTGTGGCGGTGCCTAGTGGTGCAGCCACTAGACTGAGAAATAAATAAAATATCGTAAATAAATCTGATTGAGACTGGCCTAATTACCTAATTAACAGATACAATATTTATGTAATGTCTATTTCATGTACTTACTGTATAAATATGTTATTCTTAACAGTGAACTACGACATGTCCACCGCCAAAGACCTGCTGCTATTGGCCAGCTCTCAGGAGGAGCAGCAGCGCTGGGTTAGCCGGATAAGGAAACGCATCCCGAGGAAGCTCCCAGCGGGGAGCCCCCTGTCTGCAGCACAAGCCCTCGCTCCAGAACCTGCTCCACGTTCCTCTCCTCTCCTCTCGCCCCAGCCCTCTCCCAGGAGCTCCCCTTCCCTTTCCCCGCACCGTGGAGCCATCAAGATCCAGCCTAGCAGAAACCAGCAGCAGCAGCCTGCCGGCAAGACCAGGTTAGTACTGGGGCGACTATTTCTGCTCTTTAAGTTGAACTATTTACATCAGTGAAACTCTTTAAGTTAGCCCTACTCCTGCTCGAATGTATTACAGTACAAAGCATTATTGGGTATTTCCACATGGCTCCATTGGTTCATCACACACCATCTCATTCATAAAACCCATGCTCACAATGACTAATGTCTTTGTCTCTGAGGATCCTGTGTCATTTTGTCATCCAAATAAGGGATTTCTGAACCATCTCCCTGTCAGCCTAAAATATTGCCCTCCTCATTATTTCACATTCATTATGCCTTTCTTTATTTGTTGAGGTGGATGCAATGAAAACGGTGGGAAACATTAGTGTCTCTTAGCTTTCAAATTGAAGTCATTCAATGTTAATTCACCATGTGATATCGCTTCTTACATTATCCTACGTACTATATTTTAAGGACAGAATAATTTGCCAGCTTTCTCCAAACGTTCCATTCATTTTGCCATAGACCAAAAAAATTGAGAGGTTAAAGCTGCACAACAGAGTTAAAGCTGTGACTTAAACAGGCAGGTTGCTTGATTCCTGCAAGCTTATTAAACCATCAGTATTGGCATAACACTATAATAGTCATGCTTCATCAGACAGATGTATGTAGCACAGCCTAGATTGCAGTAGCTTAATGCTATGGGCACTGTTAAATTGACCATATTCAACCTGCAGCCATTTTGCCCTTACTTCATACTTCGACCCCAGAGTATGAAGTAAGAGTAAAATGGCCAGTGCCTGGCCTATGGCCAATTAGGATTATTTTACATCATGTCAATAACAATGTGATAAAAGAATTAGCAAAAGATTCTGGACTTCAACAGAATCAACTAACAGTAACTTTATAGTTTACATTACACGCGTGTGGTTGATTAAAGGTAGTCAGTAATTGAAGTATGCATGCTCATAGCTCAGCCACAATTTAACTGGCTCTCATCCTTCAGCACTGGCCCCATGCTCCGCATCATCCTCCACTGACCCCTGACCTCCCCACTTCTGACCCTCACCTATCTAATGTCTCTCTTGCTGGGAGACTGTAAGTAGTGGACCAGAGTTTGTCTCTGTCTGTCTGTGCGCTGTGCTGCTGTGACGTACTCTAACCACTAACCTTCCATGTCTCATGTTATAACATGACATCATGTAATCAATTAGTACTCAGCCATTATCTTAAACTGTCTCCTGATAGGCACGTGAACATCATACTTCGATACTGCCTCCTACTGAACTACATTATAGTGGGCTTGTGTTGTGCCAACAGTGTTGTGAGGAATTCTAGTTTTATCGCTTCGTGAACCTGATACCTTTTCAGATTGCTTGCGTTTGGCCTGAAAGACTGGAGTTGGTCAATGGAAGATGACGATGATATTTTCTTCTGAGGAATTGAAAGAGGGGCGGGGAGAAAGGGTAACTGCACCACTGCATTTTGGGAAATGTGTGCGTTTGCAGTTATTAGGACACCTTGATGTGGCCAGATGCATGTAAAGTACTGTGTGATTTAAAATCTACAGTAGGCATGCACATCTTGGAACGGTTTTGATATCTTTTGCACTGTGTGATACAAGGTCACCAATATTGTTCTTAAAACAAGCAGCTTTTTTTGGCATGTTTTTATTTTTGCACCGTGTGACTTCTGGGTAGGTTGTTATTTCTTCCCTTACAGCATATTTGTGTGGATTTGGTGTGGGCGTACATTTGAAGGTCTGCCATGGTGTGTGACAGTGTTGTTTCTCGCCTCCAAGAAATTCACATACTTTCATTCTTTCTCTCTTCACAGTTAACCCTGGCTTGTCAAAGACGTACATTTTCACATATGTGGATCGTTGACCAGTATGGGGTTCGTGCAGGGACATATCTAGCCATCATCATGCCAAGCATGGACGGGAAACCTTTGCAGAAACTGGATGTCATCCTGGGGATTGTAAATCTCCTTGTGCCTTAAACACGAAGAGCATATAAGCACAGTGATGTTGTATTTTATTTTTATATATGTCATGACATCCACCATCAGTAGAAGAAATTAAGAACCCAACACTACATACAGTAGGTGCTTAAAAATGCCTTATTTTATGATCATCCTTACATAGGGATGAATATTTTTACTAGTATTTTCTCAGATTCATTGTCCGAGTTACAATTTGGATTTTGTAAAATGTTAGGCATATGTGTGAAGGTTTGTATATATGAGTGATGATGATCAGTGGATTGCAACAGAGGTTTTCTCACAGTATGTGATAGTTTTATTTTTATGGATTCAAAATATAACTGCACATATAATGTACTCCTTACCTGTAAATGTATGAAAAGACAGTTTTAAGGAATGGAATCTGTATTAACATTATAAGCAGTCTCTACGCTCTTTGTCGCCACGTGTCAGTTGATACAGAACAAACCGATACATAATAATGTGAACAGGAATGGTGTAATTGTATATTTCTTTCCCTTTTGCCATTTTTGACAAATAAATGTTGCTTCTATGACATAGAATAATGAATGGATTCATATTTGTAACATTGTCTAAATAGGATTAAACTCATAAATATTTTTCTGGGAAATTATTGGTGATAATGCTTCATAATGTTAGCTAGACTGTTAGCCACACAAATAGGGAGCCTCTAAAATAATCAAATATATCGATTGAGGAGAGCACGGAAACCCAAATGAATGTTTTTCAATTTTCATACATTAAGAGGTCGTCCTACAAAGATCTACCATAAGTCCATAACTAATGTATACGAATAAATACAGTATACTCTATAAACCAAATTAAAGACTGTTCTAATTTAATTTGCATTTTATGTTAACCCAAGGACTTTGAATAGGACATTTGCATTTGCTAATTCTACACTCACTGTCTGAACATTGACAGAAGTATTCCTCACTTCAGCATTTACATCATTGAGGGGAGAAAAGATACGAGCAATTGACATCTTGACCGCTAGTAGAAGGTGTGTCGGATATGCCAAATCCACTTCTGCGAAAAGACATTGAAGATCAGTGTGCAGGACATAGGTACGTCAGTGGGTTTGTATGTTGTCAGTCACTCTTGTTTTCGGCCTGCACGTCTGTAGCACAGTATGGTAGCTAGCACCCAGGCATTCAACGCTGTCAAGAGACAGGTCCGCAGGAGCACTGGAGGACACAAAGATCCAGACATACAATGTAATTCATTTCTGTGTTTTTCCCCCCAGCCTAGAGCTTCAACATTGACAGTGAACCCAACAATGCATTTGTCTGAACTTTACAGCCATGTTGGCAAATTAGGTACCCTTATTCCTGGAAATGTACCCAGTTTGTTTTTTCATTCTAAATTGAGCAAGTATTTGTCATTTAAGCAGAAAAAAACTAGAGAAAAATCTAATGTATAACAAATCATTACTCTACCCCTTTTAAACCACAATTTCAATCTGTGTGTTTTTGAAGAACAAGCCATTATACTGACCCTGCTTGTCATCTGTTGTCAACAATGTAGTTAATACCCTTGCTGTAACACAGAAGAACAACATTAAGTTGGGATATTCAGTGGTAACAATGACTCCTACAAAGTGATACCTACAAAGCGAAAACTCTGTATGGAATGGTAATGTTAATAAGTTATTTGGCATGGCAAAACATGTTTTAAGACTTGTTTAGAAAAGATGTTGAATACTGAATCATATGCTGTTTTGAAATGTTGATTGTAAAATAGCAGAAATCAGAAATCTTGTGTACGTATACAGTAGCATTTTGTGTTAAAAAACAAATACTTACAAATGCGTACAAGTTCAACATCATATAATTATTAGACCTTACTTAGTGAGGAGTAAGTGGACATGGACCAGGAGAGGGCGCTAACGTGGGATGAGTCCTGGGACTGCCACAGAGACTGCAGGTGGATGAACTTGCTGCTGGCACTGAAGACTGTACATAAGCTCTGATGGGGGCAGAAAAAGACAATGCTGTATGGAATGAATTGCGGCATACACCTACCTGAACTCTGCTTGACCTACAGTATGTATTACAGTATGACAATATTTTTAAGCTGATGCTATCTCTCTTGTTTTATTTAATCACTGACCCCTGACCTCTTCACCGCTGATCCACCTTTTTTATTTACCATAAAAGTGCAGATGTTTAATGTAGCGGACCATTGTTCTGTAAAGCATTAGTACAGAACCATTTATGCAGTTAATGGGATTTTTAAGTGTTGTTTTCCCCCAGTGGGCTGTGTTACATTATCTGTTTGGTATCCCATTTTATGTTCTCTTCCTATTTCTCCCAAGGTCAGTGATTGAGCTTGTGAATTCAGACATTTAATGGCAAAACAAAAGAGTCAAACATTTATACAGTGATATTGTTTAGCCTGATTTGCTCCTCTCACACTGATATTCCTTAACACCCATTATTATTATTATTTTAATTATTATTATTAATTGATTTGGATGGGGAGGGTCCTTCAGAAAGCTTACCATGGCCATAGCAATGATCCATTCCTGGAATGTAAGTAGTTTCAATCCGCCTACAAATCTGGAGGAAATATTTAAAGGCTACAACAGCAGAGTCTGTAAATGTTACAACCAAAGAATGTTAACACAATAGTTGGTGTGTGTTGTCAATAACCACTTGAACCAAGTGTAATTCAAAAATAGCCAATTTACCAACTGTTTACACATCGATGCAATGAGCTAGTTGCTAGTAGTATTCTTTTTTTAATCTTTGAAAATGTTGGCCTACAGACATGCCCCAAATAGGGACACCAGGGTGAAGTAGTTAAACAGATCAGAGGATACAGTACACTGTAGATTAGGCCCGCTCTTAAACTTCCATTGTAGTTGAGGATGAGAAACAACATTATGGTGTCTGAAACAAATAGAAGAGGCCAAGGTTTAATTTAGCACACTTGCGCTTTTGTAAGAACCCTGACATTTATAGTATATGATATTGCTCAGATGTGAAAGCACATAATACAGACATGAACAGCTCATGGTTGACAGGAATAGTGGAGCTCATGGTAGGCTACCTTGCAAAATGAGCGCTGGAAATTCCGCATATGAGGAGAGTGGATATCCATGGTACAGCTGATAGGTAGTAAACACTATATATCTGCAATGACAATAGAATTAAACAGGGTGGAATGAGTATTACAATATCCTACTCAAGTAGAAGCATTGTTATTTGACTTTTTTTGTTAATTAACATTTCTTGTTACATTACACAGTAAACTCCTTAGTGTTAATTTAACACTGATTTAACTCTCTTCTGAGTTAAATTAATAACAGGGATTTAATCCTTGTATGGTCACTTTGAAAGGGGCTTATTTGGCATCCTGACTGCAATGCCCAACCAACCAATTCAGTGATGCTCTTGAATGTTGTGACCATCTGTTCTTTATGAGAATGATTTCTTATGGATTACCTTATGCTTATTATTTCCAGGCAGTATAAATTCCAGACTCAGAGGGGGCAATTCGGATCCAGCACAGCACATGCAACATGTTTTCATCTCTAACAGGCTGGTACTGTACATACATTTAGAGTCAGATGTCCTTTGAGGACTGCACAATGCCGTCATCTGAAGCCTATACTCTCTAATCACTCTTCATCTCTCCTGCCACTTCACCACTCAGACAGTCTATAGTATACAGTACGTTTCCAGCTGACCTTTACTGCACCAGCATATGGAAATGTCAGAGTTACAGGGCCCCACAGCTGCTGGGCTATACTGAGAGCAGTATAGAATTCATATTTTGACTTGTCCTACCCACGTTTTTTTGTATGTACATCTACTGCAGTATAGAGTCAATAGCTACCGTGTCATCCCAAAATCATGTAAACAACCTGACAAAAACAAAACAATCATGCATAGACAATAATACAATTTCTCATTTTTACATTTAAGTAAATGCACTCATTGGTAAGGTTAAGCCTTGATTTAAAGACAATAACGGGTTGAATCAACTCACAGAGGAAACAATGAAAGGTTACTGAAATTCTTTGAGGTACCATTACAGCTGTTGGATGGATTAAGGCCAGCCACGTGCAACACTAATTGCATGACACCTGTTAGTATTATTATTTTTTAAGTAGTAAAAAAGTAGCTAATCGTTGCCTGTTATTTTCAAGTATACAACAGTTCAAAAAACACATTAGATGCATCATCCTATTCAGCATTGATATCTGAGAAGAAGATGAATTTATCTGGTCTCCCTTACCCTGCCAGCTCCAGCAGTAAGCCCTTCAAGCTGAGACCCTGGGACGACTTCGCTTTTGTCAGAATAAGTATCTGTGGGAGTTTGTTAACCAAACAAATAAAAAATGTGCTATAATTAGCAAAGCCTAAAAAAAGACTCAGTCCATCCATTGTTTTTAAACTATGGGAAAGCTCCTTGAGGAGAAAAGTCCCCTTGACGAGCTAGCGACAGCTTTTTTCCGGAATGGACTCGGGCATACTGTCAGACTCCTGACAGGCGACAGGAATCCCCAGAAACATGAGAACTAAAGATGCTAGGGGGGTAAGCTTAGGAGAAAGTGAGACACTGACCGTCTGGCTTAAGGAAAATGCAACTGGACATAATTTTCAATCAACACCATTTTGTATAGAAAACAATTTAGGCCTAGTTCTCTGCATATTAAAAGGATTAGCAGTTGGTACAGTAGTTTGTTTTTAAAGCCTATCCTCTCTTGGAAAGCATGGAAAGTGAGTGGGTGCAATTCATCTTTTGAGATGGCCTCAAGCGAATTGGCACTCACCATACCTAAAGGTAATGGCCCATGAATCATATTTCACTTAAATAGCCTAATCTATTCTACATTATATTTTGTAGCATACTGTTTGTCCTAGTTAGGACCAGTATGTTGTGAGTGTAGAATATATAACAACCCACTGCAGGCTATTACCAGAAGTGTACTGTATATAGACCCGGTCTTCACTTGGAAACTATTTTCTAAAGTTCTTGGGAACAAACTCATCTCTGTGTCTGCACACAACAGGTATGATAGTAATTGAGCACATTAGCCTAATCATATTTCTTAGTTGTCACAAGTAGTAAAGATCCACCAAGAATAGGCTAGGATACTGTCTTTATCTCATGTCACCATAAGCAGTATGATAGGCCTATATAGGCTACAGATACAACAGCGATAACCCTCATGGGAGAATAGCCCCTTTCGACCACAACTATTGATTGATTGATTTAATACTTTATTAGTCAGAAATGTAAACGGCACCAGGTACAGTCAGACATTTTAAGGCTAAAAGGATAACACGAAAAAGTCCTGGGAACTTGTTTCCATTGTGGTCATTGTGAAACTAACCATCACACATCACGTGATTGGAATCGAATACTTGTAGTAGTCTTGTGTGTACTATACTACATGTTATTCCTAGTATGCAGTATATCATATAATGCATACAGTACTACTTTACTATGGTTGCTGTGGTGCACTTGACATGGAGGCCATGTGACAGCAGTATACTAGGCTACATGGTAACTATCACAACTGTACCACCAGGCCATTAAGTTCACTTGTGGAGACATTTACTTCAGTTAAATGTCACCTTTGCAGGGATGAGGCACTGAGGTGGCAAAGAGGTGCAGCAGTTGTCATGCAGGTGGACATGTGACATATTAACTCTTGAATTGAGAACTTGGCATGTAATGTAATTTAGATAGCATGTTATGTAGACAGATGCCAGGTGTTGTGATATAGGAGATAAGGCTGCCCCCTGTGTTGACGCAGGTAGTTCTAAAATAAAGATGGCTGACTGATAACACAAGGACCAGTCTCTCTGAATATTATCTTACAGTAATATTGCATGGTGTCAGTGGCAAGCCGCATCTATGCTTAGACCCAAAGGAACTCAACACTGCCATCCGCAGGGGGCAGCCTTATCTCCTATATCACAACACCGGGTTCATTTGTAGACCTGGCATCCTATAGTGTGTGTATAGTTTCAATGTACAGATTATAGATTTTTTTGACATTATACTGTTTAGACTGATGATAGGTTCTTGGTTTACCTATGATCTGAGATTACCATTGCTATGCATTTGATGTATTACCTCATGTTTTCCTTGCTTACTGTAAATCCCTCTGGATTAGGCATTTCTGCTAAATGCCTAAATTATAATTGTAAATTGTAGAATGTGCCCTCTGCTGACAGATTTGTTTAGTTTCATTACAGTTATGCTTTCCAGTTAGAGCGATGCATTCTTCTGACGGTAAAATGCAATTAGCTTTTTGTCTTTGTAATATCATAACTAACATTTGAGCATCGTCTTTATGTGTAGGTACATTAAGATGCTTCAGTTGCACTTGAACAATCAAGTCATTTTGTGTTTCATGCAGAAATATTTTGTTTAGGTGTTTGGGGGCCTCAGAAAGGTAGGTAGACCAGGAGGAGGTCTTAACGTTGTGGCTTCATATGGATCTCAGACTTCATGTGGCCAAACTTTGACGTCAGTTATCTATGATGTATCTATGATGTATGACTCCATGTGTGGGCATGGTTTCAGCCTGATCTGAGCTGATCTGATGTTGACCTCCATCATAAAATGAAAGTTAAATTAATATTTAAAAGATATCAAACATACATGAAAATGAATTTGCAGAGGTACTACGTTGGCAGTGTGCATAAAACTGTGGTGCTGTTCTGTTCAGTGGTTTGTGAGATTAGCCCCAGATATTGATTGATTGAATATTTTATTGATTTTTAAAGTACACAGTGCATCGAGTTAAAAACTGCCAAATGGATGAGACACAAAAAAGCCAAAGGCTTGTTTCCATTGTGGTCCATAAAGATTCAATACCCAAACAACTGGACAAACAATGATACAGAATATAAAATATTATATAGTTTTAAAACAATTCATGATAATATAAAAAGGTAGTGTGGGGCCAGAGATACGAATACGTGGAGGATGCCATGCCATAAAGATCTTATACAAAGCACAGAGACTGACTGGTGTCAGTGAGTCATTTAACAGTAGGCAAACCAGGCTTTTATCATCATAAGATAACTCATCCTAATTGCATGTACCCCTTGGCTTGTTCTGTCCTTGATCGATGCGTAATTTCAGATTGGATATTGATCTCTCTTGTCAAATGTTTATTACAGGATTTGAGTTGGATTTCATAGACTCTGTGGGGAAAATATTTGCTCTACCGATAAAGGCCACATCATGCATGACAACTAACAGTTTTACAAAAAACAGACATAAAGTTCAAACTTCTCAGCTCGTCATAAACTTTTAATGCCCATATCGAAAACAATTCAATTACCCTACTGATTCAGTTATTGGTCTCTCTCTCTCTCTCTCGCTCTCTGCCCCTTATTTCCCTCATTATGTAAAATAGAAAGAAAATCCAAAGTACAAAGCAAGGTAAACGTATAGCTTTTCATCAGCTAGTAACCAAGTAACATTAGACATTAATGAAACTTCAACAAAAGTCTACACTTCCACCCATTTCAGAAGCGACAGTATTGCATAGCATCATATCTAGCATCACAACAAACATAGATTACCAAATGATGGACTTTCCCTGCAGGACAGTGGCATACGTGTTCTGGAACTGGATGTCCTTGACTGTGTGATGACTCGTCTTTGTTTACTCACTAAACAGTTACTACTGTACATCAGAGGAAACCTGCTCCCAAAAGGACAAAGCATTTGTCAGTTAGGACTACAGGGATCGAATATAAGGATTCATTTTTTTGACCGACTCATTCAGTTTCTACCTTCAAAACAACAGTAAGTTGCATTTTATTACTCACTTCATTGACTCTGCATGAGCTGAAAATATTATCAGTCAACAACTTTTGTCTTATTTCTTGTCAATCATTTTTTGCATGAATGTAGATTGTACAATGGAATATTTTACAGTCAAATCTAATATTTCAATTTTCTTTTGTTTCTTAGCAATGACATTCTGGTTCACCCTCGCTCTACTGTGCTTGGCATGCTGTTGCCATGGCACCATGTCTTGTCCAACACTTTGCAAATGCTACCCCAGAAGAGCTGAGGTGGTTTGTAATGAGGTTCCCCTCACGCAATTCCCATCAGAGGGTCTCCCGGAGAACACAACTCTCCTGACAATCCAATACACAAACATCACCTCTATCACTGAGGAAGACCTCAAGGCCATACCCCTCCTGGAAGGTCTACACTTATACAGTAACAGCTTGAAGAATCTTTCCTCTGATCTTCTCAGGGGTGTTCCTCGCCTGAACACCCTGGATCTCACCGGTAACAAATTGGCCTATCTGCCTCCGAATGTCTTCAGCCACGCTCCCCTTCAGACTCTGGTGCTAAAAAACAATCTGCTCGGAAAAGTCCACGGAGAGTGGTTTTCTCACAGCAGCAATCTGACCTTTTTGGACCTGTCAGGGAATCGTTTAACTACAGTCCCTTCGGCCCTGCTTCAGACAATGCCCCATCTGGAGAATCTAGACCTCGCCCACAATCGTCTGGAGAAGATCTCCCCTAATTCGCTGGACAGCCTGACCAAACTCGAAAGACTTAATCTGCAGAACAACAAGCTGACCAGCTTGGATCCCTCTATGTTCACCAACAACCGTAACCTAACATATCTCTTTGTCTCTGAGAACCAGTTGGAAAATCTCCCTGCAACCATTTTGCAGGGGCTTACTAAACTCCAAGGCGTGAGTCTGGACGACAACCAGCTGACCCATATCCCCCCAGGTCTGCTGGACCAGCTGCCTTCCTTACACGACGAAGGCCTGGACCTGACCATCAACCCCTGGCTGTGTGATGGGAAGGCAGAGTACCTCTGGAGGTGGCTTCAGAAGAACAAGGCCAAGGCTTTCATAGCACAGAACATCATATGTGCTAAACCTCTGTCTCTAAAGGGACGCTCGGTATTGGCACTGAAAGAGAGTGAACTCAAATCTTAGTCTTAGTTTACTGTTCCTTTAATTATACACTATTATATACTATGGTGAAAAAATATTTACATTTGTCAGTCTGCCTTCCTTCCTTTGTTGCTTGTTAAGTGCTTAATGAGTTTAATCATATACAATACAATAATTGTGATTTGAGTGTTTTAAGTGTTCCTACTATGTAGATGTGATTGAATAAACATTGTTCAAACATGTAAAATGTTTGCAAAAAGTACTACATTTAATTTGTTTGTGCACACATTAAGTACTTTCATATCATATCACCCTTTAAAAAAACATACTGCCTCCTCAAAATATGTGTATTAATGATATTGGAACTTGTGTGTGGTAAAAAAAAAACTAAAAGGGAAAAAAAGAAGAAAAAAGATGGTCATATAATCATTCACTGATAGACAAACAGGCGTGTTTGCTTGGTTTTGTTTATCATTATGCAACATTTCTCCAGTGGTTACCAAAACCACACAGGGATAATGTATAAAAGGAGGCACACAAGTCACAATCAAGGTACAAAGTAACAGGAAACACTACTGTGACCCGCAGGTGAGCTGAGCTATTTAAAATAATATGACAGATTCTAAAACATAACAAGTGTATTTTTTCCTCATATATATTCCAAGACAAAACTACTTTAGAATGATACTTAGAACAGAACTAATGAGTTTATATCCTGCATGTACAGTATGTCTTTTTATACAATGCAACGAGATTACTCAATTCAAAACTTTATTTCAACTCAGAAATCACTGAGGTTACCCTCGTGTGTGTGTGTGTGTGTGTGTGTGTGTGTGTGTGTGTGTGTGTGTGTGTGTGTGTGTGTGTGTGTGTGTGTGTGTGTGTGTGTGTGTGTGTGTGTGTGTGTGTGTGTGTGTGTGTGTGTGTGTGTGTGTTGTGTATTTTCTTTGTTCATTTTCAAACAATGTGCTTCTATACCCTGTCTTTGCAATGCAGTGATACTCTGCTTTTTCTTTTTTCTATAGGCCTATTTATAGATTTAAGAATGTACTTGTGGCTTTTCCTGGCCCTCAGCATGCTGGCTGATTGCCACTATCAAAACAGAAGCACTCTTTCTTGCCCGGATCTATGCTCCTGTTCCTTTTCCAATCGGAAAGCTGAGGTGGCTTGCAGTCAAAGCTCCCTAACAGATTTCTCCTTGGATGGATTACCACTTAACATCAGTCATTTGTCCATCCAGTCCACCAACCTCAGTATAATTACAAACTGTCAATTGAGTGCTATGCCCTTTTTGAATGTCCTGCAACTGTACCATACTAACCTGGAGAGTCTTCCTTCTGATCTTCTGAGGGGTGTTCCTCACCTGAGAACCTTGGATCTCACAGGTAACAAACTGGTTACCCTTCCTCCAAACGTCTTTAGTCACGCTCCTCTCCAAAGCCTGGTGCTGAAGAACAACCTGATTGAAAAAGCTGATGCTGACTGGCTTTCTCACAACAGCAACCTGACCTGGCTGGACTTATCAGGGAACCGTTTAACGGTCGTCCCTTCGCTCTTGCTTCAGAAAATGCCCCATTTGGAGAGTTTGGACCTAGGTTTCAACAACATACAGGTGCTGCAACCAGACGCACTGAAGAGTCTGCCTCTTTTAGACACCCTGAATCTCGCTGGCAACAAATTAAGCATCCTGAACGCCTCAACGTTCACAAACGCCCACAAACTGAACAAACTGTTCCTGCAGGAGAATCAGTTACGTGAGCTTCCGCCAACACTTCTGCAAAACCTTCATAGCCTTCAGCTCGTGCTACTCCATCAAAACCAGCTGCAGCACCTGCCTTCTGGACTACTGGATACCATACACCAGGGGGACAGGGGCTCCCTGGGTATGGTCGCCTTATCATTTAACCCTTGGGTGTGTGACGTGAAGACAGAGTACTTTTGGAGGTGGCTTACTATGTATTCCCAGAATGTGCTCTTTCTGGAGGAGGTGACATGTGCCAGCCCTGAGGTTCTTAAAAACCGACAGGTGGTGTCTTTAAGTAAGAGTGAGCTAGGTCTCTGAAAATGAAACGGGGCTTAAAATAATTGATGAGAGAGTAGAAAAGACAGGTGGCATCCTCCTCGTCACATTATGTTTTATTTACCTTCTGTGTTGCAGTGAAATGACATCAGATTAGGAATTATTGATGCTATGCACCCCAGTGTTGCAGTGCACTTCAAATAAAAGTGAAATTAAGCTATCACACTGATTCACCTTTTGGGTTTGGAATTGTTGTGATTAGAAGTTATCTCAAAGGTGCATTTGTCATTTTTTCTCTCTTCACCATTATTTTCTTTTGGATATCGTCCAGTCCACAGGGTGGCGTACCATGCTTGTTAAATGTTCAAAGCAGGAAACTGAATAGACTGGTTCTCATTGTAAAATGGTCTTGAATACTGTATAACTGCAATAAACCAAGGCAACACTGATTTATGTGAATTTTGTAATGCATCAAAAATAATGTATTTTTTGATATAGATGCCATAGAATTTCTTATATTTGTTATATGAATATTGCATACTCATCCATGTATCTAGCCATATTTCATAAAATATCAGGGATACAAAAACAAAAACACATTTTATGAAGGAGGAATATTGTCCTGGAGGCCTAGTTCTACGACCACCTTATGAAATCCTGAGCATTAATTTAACAGTGTAAAAACAGACAATTCTTACCATCTGAGAGTTTTACTTTCATAATGGTCAGGATTTTACACAGTAAAAATAAAATTAAACACCATTACGGTAAAACAAAAAAAAACAAAAAAAGTAGCCTATCAGTAATGGTAGCTGAAAACAAAAAAACGACTTCATTTCTAATAATGGTTATTCCTTACTCTCATTCTTATTAGATGCAGGTTACACTACTGTTTCAGTGTTGCCATCTGGTTTTTAATGATAATGTGTGTGTGGGAGTGCGTGGGCAGTACACTGGTTGAATTTTGCCACTGAATTATTCTGTGTATGCATGTCTCACTGTGTGTGTGTGTGTGTGTGTGTGTGTGTGTGTGTGTGTGTGTGTGTGTGTGTGTGTGTGTGTGTGTGTGTGTGTGTGTGTGTGTGTGTGTGTGTGTGTGTGTGTGTGTGTGTGTGTGTGTGTGTGTGTGTGTGTGTGTGTGTGTGTGTGTGTGTGTGTGTGTGTGTGTGTGTGTGTGCGTGCGTGCGTGCGTGTACACGCACTCGTGTATGTGTGCCCTCTGGATGCCCACAGACTATCCTCAGGAATCCTTTATCACTGTGAGTGCGATGAAATTTATGACTCTTTTAAAACGTAGAACATCACTGCCTCTAGTCACTTATGAAAATTAAACCTTGTTCATAAATACTTTCCAAATAACAAAACAAAAAAAGAAAAAGAAAAAACTGTTTGAGGTGGGACATTCTATTATCTCATGACCTCATCCCTCAGTCTAACAGGACTACTGGGCAGGACATTAGTCCTGTAGTTGACACTGGAACCACTGGTTCCAGTGTCAATCTCAGAGGAGATGGTGCTGAAGCAAATACTGAGAACCAGGATGAGCAGGACCCGATGGGGTCAGTCCTAGAGTCCTCAAATGCTGTGGCTACCAACTGTCTTTCATCCCACAACATCACTTGTTTAGCTTGTCCGTCAAGAAATTGTCACACTGACTGATGCATAAACCTGATTCCAAAGAAAGCCAGAGGGGCAGAGCTGAATGACTTCAGACCAGTGGTTCTGACACCTCAGCCCATGAAGACCTTCGAGCGTGTCCTCATTAATATTCTGAAGTTGCTCCATCCCTCGACCCTCTGCAATTTGTGTATCAGCCAAGAATAGGAGTTGATGCTGCTGATGCATCTATTTTCATAGGGTTTGAACAACTGGAGCAAACAATGTTTCAGTATTGTTTTTTTTTTTATTCTCTAGTACCTTCAATAGAAATCAACCTAATCTCTTAGCCAGAAAATCCATCCAACTTCAGGTGAATCAAATTGGATCCCCAATTACCTCACTAACAGATGTCAGTTTAGACTGAAGGGGTATGTTAATTCCGACCTAGTTTTTACCAACACTGAGCACCTCAGGGAACAGCTCTGTAATCTTTTCTACTTTCATGCTATAGTATACTATGCCAATGACTTTAAAATAGTAATTTGTTCCCAGTGCTATGAGGCTTTGGAATAATAATAATGGTTGTATATCTGACTCAGCTGTATCATCTACTATTGTCCTTCACACTGATCTATCAGTGTGAACATGGAACCAGAAAGTAGGACATGGAACATGCAACATGTTCTAGGGCAGCCTGTGACCTGCCCTAATAACCACTGTTAACTGAGAGTCATATAAAAAGTAGTTGGGCAGTTGGCAATCGGCCATGTCTGTATTAGCAGACATGGTTGGTTATTAGATATGAAGTTAAACTGATATGGGACTAGGTAAATAATACATGTAATTGTCTGAAATTGAGACATGATCATGCCTGTAAGTTATGATAGATATATCTGTATTGGTCTCTGAAGGGAAATTGATGAAGCTATCATCACATAAGGGTGGGCACAAAAAGATTATTTTATATTATGAAATACCATTTTACATTTAGAAATTCAGTCTATTGTTGTTCATTATATGGAAATGTAGTGGCACGACACATTTTGATCTTTACACAATTTGAATAAAGACTACAAAGCAAATAATGACAATCCCCTTCAGTTAGAATACGGATGAAGTCTGAATGTGCCCATTCTGTCAGAAAATGGCAGAATGAGTGCAAAAAGTGTCCAATGCAGGAAACCAAGAAGAAAAATGTAAAAACACTACTGTAAAGACAATTATCATCTATAGTATGGGGGGGGGGCATATTTCCCAAAATGTTTGAGTGCGTCCCTGATAATATATCAATAATAATATATCCCATTCAGCCAGGGGCCTATCCAGTGAATCGGGCCAACTGAGAGAGACAGCTGAGAGGGCCCCTGACTGAGGGGCTCTCACTCTGTTGGACTGAACCACCGCCATGCACGGTGGTGGTTCCAAAGTTTGGAACCACCACAAACAGACACCGATTGCTTGCACTTCTCCTATTCGCCTGAGAGCTCTCATCTCAGGCATGAGATGATGGCTTCCAGTCTTCCAGGCACCATAGACTGTCTGGAAGTCTGCCAATGGTGATATTGCCTGAACAAAAGTGCACAATGTTGCCCCGAGGCAGTGAACAAAAACCCAGTTTTATTATATAAATAAAAACAAAATAAGCATTTAAACCATCAAACATATACTTTACGTACTCATGCACAACAAGCATGTGTATTTTTATATTCACATAACCCTATAAGAAATGCTAAGCCAAGTGCCCCCCCCACAAACACACGCACACACAGAAAAAATCACACCATGTGTGAAGTGAGTGGTGCCTTTGATGAGCCCCGTATTGACCTCCGTATTGATGTTGTATTATCAATGTTTGTGGACAGACATACATACATACATACATACATACACACATACATACGGACACACGGACAAGGTCATGTATAGGAGTGGTTGCCTTCGGCACCACTCAAAAAAGGTGTATGAAGGATATCTTGCCTATATATCTAGAGCACTGCACCATGGATAATTATTCCCTTATTAACGTGGGGATTTCACAGTTCGCGTTCACCTTCCGTGTCTTGTGTCATGATCAGTTGGAAACAAAGACTGAAGAATGTCAGACTCATTAAAAACCTATACCTGCAGCTGGGTGAGATGAGTCAGAGAGGCATCCAGTAGCTCTGAGGCATTATCATGCATAGAGATAACGACAGCCAGCAGAGCCCTCACTTTGCGCTATTGCGGTCTACCCACGCTTCCTGGCCCGGGACTGACAGTCCTGATTCATACACACACACACACACACACACACACACACACACACACACACACACACACACACACACACACACACACACACACACACACACACACACACACACACACACACACACACACACACACACACCGTCGTACGACCAAGCATAAATTAGGCAACATGATGTTGTTTACTGCAGTTGTTTACCACTCAAACATGTTCATGTCAACATTGATATGTATTTGGCCGCGGACCCTCATCTGAAAATATTTTGTGCCCGGACCCCCGACACAATATTTATGTTGTTAAAATGTTTCACATTTTTCAAATTGTAATTGTTACAAGTTTTTTTCTTTCTTCTTTTTATAGCAGATCTGATATTTTCATATAGCTAATGGTTAAACTGAATTTTCTACCCCTGGGGTCCCTGGAACCCACTTTGAGAACCAATGGTATGTGTCCAAGCTTGTGCATTCCTGCAGTAAAAATCCTTTATGGGTCCATTTTTATACCCTCAGAGTTACATTGATATAATAGTCTTTAGACCGTAATAGTGTGGTGAGTGACGGCATTCTATGTGACATGCTGTACTCATCCAATATGCTTGCTTTAGTTGATTTAACTGATATATTCCACTGAGGGGATGAGGAAAGAAATGGGATTCATTATACTGTACGGATGTCTTATTTGGTATTTTTCTTTTCTTTTTATTTATCAGAGACTAACCGTAAACCATGACTCCCACAGAGTTCTTAAGCTGCTCATTTTCAGCTGTAGTTTCTGAAAGGTACAATAGAATACATTATTTCAAGTATTAATGCGCAACTGCCTACAATACCCTGCAGTTATTTTGTCATAATAACCACTGTATAGCTTTATATTGCCTTCAAACAATAACACAGTGTTTTGGAAATGTGTTTTTGTCATAGTGTGTGATCTCATTATTGGCGAAAAGCTAGGGCAGGCCGCTCCCTCATGTGATTGGTTATGGTAAATGACCTCCGATGCTCCCCGGGGAATGAGATAATAGCAGCCTCTTCCATGATGGACGTTGTTAGTAATGTGCCTCAACAACTGAACTGTTATTCCCTATAAAAGCTTTAATGGAGGCTCACGCAACAGCCCCGGAACATGCACATTGACATGAACACATTAACTCTATACCAATACCAAATATACTGTAAAAGCTATTCATTCATCCTACATGCTGGCTGCCCCCAACAGCCAATAGCCAACACACACGCACATGTCCAAAGTATACTTTGGAAAATGGTCTGAAATAATGTATTGAACATGCATGGTACACCATTATCAGACCAAATTATACCCTTCAACTTAGGCAATTTGTAGCAGCTGTTGAAATATTAGGCCTGTTCAATTCACGTAAACTTTACCTTATTTCATGCCATTTTCAGACCATACATTTATTCTATCCTGCTGCGGATAGACACATAGACAGACAGACAGACAGACAGACAGACACACACCGGGGTAAACGTTTGATTTAACGTTAATATTGAGTAGTTAAGGTGAGTGGGAAGATGCTAATGTCACACATTATTTCCATTAGCCTTCTCACAGGAAACAGAAATTGTCTCAACATTAACCAGCCCACAAGAAACACATGGCTGCTGATCGAGTAACAGAAAAGTAAAGCCCTTGCTCTTGCTCCCTCTCTCTCTCTCACACAGGACGCTATAGGAATTAAACACAAGCAGCAACTGGCAAGGAAGATAGACGGGTCTCACCTTTCTGTCTCAGAAGTTCTGCCGGTGCAGTTTGACCTTACAGACCTACAGGAAATAGAACGGCATGTCTCACAATTACAGAAAACAAACCTAAGTACTGTTCTCTCTCACACATATTGGCACCTGCAGAGCAGGAGCAAATTATTAGCCAACCTTTTCTTCCTTCCTAACCTCAGCCATTCCAATTAGAGCAGACACTGTGCCACAGGTCTTTGCTCCAGTAATCTGTTCTCTTCTTGCAAGGGCTGTATAGTCGACACTGCAGAATTCCACCCTTTTATATCGTTGCTGTCGGGCAGAAACCTCTTATCTCCATATTCTAACTTTTTGTGTTTTTTCGTAAATTAACGTCCTACTTGATCATACTACAGCGTCACACAAAAGCATCAAAAGTAGCAGATCTGCAAGCTCAGAACGGGACACAAAGCGACACTTTTTGTGCTTGTAGATCTGCTACTTTTGCTGTTTTTTAATTTTGAATCCTGAATCCCTTGGATATATGAGGTTTCCACCAAACATAGACGATATGCCTTATGGCATCACTTCTGAAGAGGCTAACAATGTTAATAACCGGAGGGTGGGGTGAGGGGGACCATAATCAATCAACAGCCATCCTAATGATTATGGGTGTTGAATTTGTGTGACTTTTTTTTTGGAGGAGGGGTAGGTCAACCTAAATTCCTGTTGCCAATATTCTCCTTTGTGTCTCTCAGTTTTTTCTTCACAGGGCCATTAATCGTCCTCCTTGTTCCTCCGTGGGGATCACGAAGGCAGATTGATTTCCACATTGGCGTCCATCTGTAATCGCCCACACAGGGACGAGGCATAAAGCTGAGGCAGTTTAATTACTTCACGGTACAAAAGCAAGGACACTGGGGCCAGACCCAATCTGCCGAGGGCTTCTTCTAATTTTTTTTTGCACTGGCAGATTTGTCTGGTTTCCAGGCTAGCACTCCATCACTGTTTGAGGTCTAAATCTCTCCTATGACTTCTCATTTCCATTGGAGGTTTCTCTTCAAAATCAGTTTGGTACTTTAAGTTCCCCAAATTCCCCTTTTGAAATACTCTGACCGATGTCAACTCGCTTCATCCTCTGCGAAATTCATCTGGCTCCATTTTTCCTGGAGGGCTTTATATGGCTTCTTTTAATGGGCCTCTCAGCTGTTGTTACTTAGCATGGTCAACGTGGTGCCCACCAGGCTTTCAAATGGGCTTTAGAAAGCCTGTTTATAAGGCAGGCGCAAAGGTCAAGGCAATACAGCAGGATCCTGTGTTACTGGCAATAAGAAAGGCTCGGACTAGTTGTTCCTGAGGGTGAGATTGTATGATGAAGAGGAACTTGTCTGAGACGTCTTCATGGGCGGTGGCAGTCATTAACCAGCCTAAATACTTGCTATGCTATAGGCCCCCTCCCCCCTTTCCCTCTTCACCAATATCTTCACCGTTAATAGCCGATATAGAAGCTCACAGAACGTCATGTTGTGAGCTTGTAGATCTGCTATTTTTACTGAATGTTCGCCCAAGAATAGGGACACTCGCGTTCAGCTTATTGATGTTTGGCTTGGGAATGGTTTATTCACAGATGCTTGGGTCATAACTAGTTGTGCCAGAATTCTCTGAACTTCCATTATGTTCAATATTTAAGTAAATGTGACCATTAATGCTATATTTATAACTATGGGGCTCAATTTAGCCAATAATTTCAGTATACAATGTTGAGTTTTACTTTTCGTGCCAGGGATCAATTGCAGAGTAGGAGTCACACTTTTCTGATGATGGATTGCTCATTTTGAAATGAAACTCTTCACTTGGGAGTGTTGCATTAGCCCATGGCAAAAGCCTGGGGCTGCCCATTTTAATAATGCAGAGCTGTCATACTTTGACATATTGTAAAGGCATGTTTGAAAAACTCTGTGGCATGAATAAATCTTGTATGTCACCGTGGATGAATATACTATATGATAGCCTTGCTCAATATTTTTATGACCTTTTTTTTTTATGAACTCCACTCCCTAAATTAATTGTAATCATTGTAACAGGCCACTGTATGAGAAGGATGTTCCACTCCATGAAATATAATTGTCTTCGGATGAGATAATTAGCAGTGGCAAGATCATCATCAACCAGGGGAGGACAGATCCATAGCTTAGGTCTCTCAAGGCCATTTGCCTTAATTAGAGGTCCATACATTTATCAGCAGAAGTGTCGCAAGGCCAATATAACATGGCTAGTGCAGTTAAATGGGTGTGCCTCATAAACCAATTGTGAGGCCCAGACTGTCAGAAAAGGGCATGAAGGAAATGATTGAAAGATAAGAGCAAACTTTTGCCAGCAGGCCATATATTGTTTGTAATGTGTTTTGTATTTGAATTTGCCAGTACAATAGAGAGCAGTTTTTTTTTCTGTGTGCTATTTATACCTCTATAATGAGCTTCACTCGCTAATTTGAAGTGAACTAAAAGGGTTTTAACTAAGTTATATGAATTACTGAGAGTAGCCAGAGATTTAAACCCTCTTTTTGAGGCTGTGCAGGCTCGTCTCACTTTAAAAAAAGGGAAAAGAAAGAAAGAAATAAAGGAAGAAAACACATCCAGCTGCAACATTATTTGCAACTGGAGCTGACTACATAATTAACTCTCGAGCATGGACATTTTCATATCAGCCTTTATCATATCAATCATTATAAAACCTTATGGGCAAAATATTCAACATTCCCCTTTTAGTTATTTTTTATTTTTGCTTGGATAAATTAGTTTTGGACACAGTAAGGTTGCATAAAACATGACATACTTACTGTAAATACAGAAAACATACAACCAGACACAACTACATTTACATCATTTATGTATTTACATATCTGCTTCTACAGTGCTTGAGGATATGTTTGGACTGAATAGAATGAAAGTTTGTTCAATTTGCGCTGTACTTAGTCTGCGACTGCCTGAAGGGGGAAGCTGAAACTCCTGGAGTGCATGGGAATGACGTGAAATGGTTCTCCTGACCTGACCTGTGTAAAGATGGTCTCTTTACAGATGGGCTAAAGAGAAAGGTGCTGACTCACATCTGTGACCTTTTAGAACTGTATGAACCAGACACACGTAAGTGTGAGTGCGGTTGTTTACTACATTTACTGAATTGGTATATCCACCCCTAAGATTTATTTTCTTAATTTCAGGTTCACAGTTAACATGCTGCCGCCTCCATACACCCACAATTGTTATCTCATCCTCTGTTCTGATGCAGTATGCTACCGTTGTTGCTCTCCCTCACTTATCTTTATGCAGCACAAATGCATGGCACCGTTAATCCCTCTAAACGGCTGAATAACAAATAAATAATTAGTGGTAATTATTTACCAATTACAAAGACCATAGATTTTCTCTCAGTGGTAATTTATGTTGCGTCAATATCTGTAGTCCTAAAATGTTCATGAGCATTGCAGTCAGTAGAATTACATGTTATTTAATGTGCTTTACATTGTCTGCTTTAAGCAGTCAGATGCATTTGCGTCACTATTGTATTTTAAAATACGCACTGACTCGAAATGTTATTGATTCATACTAAATTATATCCAGCTCAGCGCAGTTCATACAAAATGGATAAAATGCCTATTCGGAAAGGCCCATTTTCCTCCTTCTAACTTAAAGACATTCTAAAATAAAGCATAGAAAAAGGATAGGGAATTGGTTGCTCTGTGAGATGATTGCATACTTACTGTTATTTTCTTGAAGGTCATATTTAATGTGTGTAATTATTGCCATGCAATTACAATACATAACTGCTCCAGGGTGCACCTACACAGGCTTTTAAACTTTTATGTCGAGGTAATAAGAAAAATGTGTCACTTTATAATGTAGCACTCTGGCACATATACAGTAGTTCCTATATTTCTAAATGTGCCATTATAGAGGAAGAGATTACTTTCCCCATTCCTGCAGCTGAGAATATCTGTCAAACAGATATAGGGATAAACAACAGGCACAATAGGATTTTAAGCCTTAGCATTCTTATTTAAATTAATGCAAGTGACCATCTTCAGTTGAATTTTAATCCACCATTAATAAAGATGATCTGATTTCAATGCACGGAAACGTACTCAACTCCATTATTATATCTGCTAGCTGAGTACATTATTTATTTATTTATTTTCGTTTTAAGTAGTTCTGGTTTTGATTGTGTGTTTTACAAAATTACTTTTGACATTCAGGCTTGTATTGCACGATTTATCTGAGTAGTGTATATCGCTGTCTGGCAGGAACCAGCTAACTCCATTTTTCCGCTTTTGCATTTTTTTCCATAAATCAGGGCCATTGAACACCCTTTACGTCTGTGTGTTGAGTAAAAAAATATTGAACCAATGAAAAGTATTAAAAAGTGCTTCTGACAAAACCAGCTAAATCCATTGGAAGCTCAAACTTTCTGCTAAACCAGCTAAGTTCACCATAGGGGGGTGGAGTTAGCTGGTTTAGCTGACTCCAGGCTCCACCCCCCTTTTGACCTCGAACCTCAGTGTGAGCTTGGAGGTCCATTCAGCTGTTCTAATCAATGATGAACAAAACCTCCTAAATCCACTTTTTTTTTGTTTTTGTCATTTCCTGAAAAATGAACATTTTGGAGTTAGCTGGTTGCTGCCGGACAGCAGAGATATGTCAATCCATTTTTGTTGCAGTGGTCTAAAGCATTTTTTAAATCATATTAATAAAAATCGGGGAATCCAAAACCAATACTGCCCTGCAAATCTTGAGCTCCTTGAGCTCAACAGTAAACAATTAAGACCAGAAGTTCTCGGATTTATATCTTCAGACCAGCTGTGAAAATCTGAGTGGGGAAAGTGAATGAGTAACTTTACACCCCCTCAACAACTACCACTGTGGTGAGTCAGGATCTTGTCCTTCAACCCTGCCAATCAAAGTGCTCAGTGGTCAACACAGGTCTGTGATAGTACTGGGTTTTTGAGCAAACAATCCACACAGAAAACAGGGGGGAAAAAAATCTATTTATACCTATTTACATACAGTAGCTATTTGTTTTGACCTATACAGCATTGGTTCTCAAAATGGGGTCCGGGGACTCCCAGGGGTCCTTAGGGGGACTCCAGATGGTCCCCAGCAAAAAGTAGTTAACATAGCATCACACTCATTTTAACCACTTTATCCATTTATATGTTGGCTATTCAAAAATAGCAGATATAAAAGCTCACAGCGTGTCACTTCGTGCCGTGCTGCTTGTACATCTGCAGATGTTTTAAATATATATATATATATAAAAAAAAGAAGATTGAATAATTTAGATTTTCTTTTTACATAAATCTTCTCTTCTGGTCCCTGGCACAAAACCCTTTCAGATGGGTGTCAGCGGCCAGATACATTGATTTGGGGGTCCTTGACATGAAAAGGTTTGAGAACCACTGCTATATACACAGGTCTTCATCAGGACACCACGTACCATGTTCAATGAGTGGTTGTGGGATGTCCATCCACCTATGTTTTTTGTATTATTATTCTAAGCAAAACACTCCACAATGTGTTCTATGTATGTTTCCAAAACCATTTTGTATACAGGAGACAGCTGATGTAAGTAGAAAGTCCTCGCCCATTAAAGGTCGAGGAGAGGGGAATGGGAGCAGACAAGGGGTGTCTCTGTGTGTTGCTGCTGCTGTCATCAAAATAGTTTGGGTAACTCAATACTGATGTACGCATCTGTGTCACAAGGAAACAATCAGTGCAAGTCAGCAGGATGGAATACGTGAATTACTCCTCACTAGATCCATGTGCCTTCACCTGTTACTGGGCGCACTGCGATATCAAACACCATGTCTTGGCAGAGGAATAAATCTGCATCAGAAAGAGATTGTTTACCCTCCATAGCAATGTACTGTATGAATGCGCACCGGAATGGTATAGGCTGAATCTGAACGACTTTGTCACTGACAACATCCTTGTTGCAAAGACTGCAAACAACGGATGAATAGTAATCCATATGGATTTGTCACCGGTAAATGTTGGATTAATCATAACATCAGAAAAATCTGTGAGGGGGGAGAAGTGATATAATGGGGAGTGACAATGTCAGAAATAGATACTAGATAAATGTTATATAATCAGAAACATACCAAAAGGTTCAAACAATCGGAACACCTGCCCCTTTGTTCAACAGTTTGTCTATTGAACTATTGCCCTATATTATAAAAGAAATAGAACTTTGGACATTGCAGTGTATATTCCCTCCTATGAAAGTCAAGCTAGTTAGTTGCTGTATCCACTTTCAGGTTGATTCCATCAACCTGAACCTAAAAGTAGCCTAAACACAGTTTGTGTTTAGGCTACTTTTATCAACTACAGCTAACACTACCATAATTGCTCCAAATCACTAACGACAGCCAACACAGTAAGGGAAGAATTGTTTATCCATACAGAGATTGTACTGAAAATGAACAATTTATACAAAATGGATGAATGAGCACAGTAGTTATTCTGAACACTCGATGAATGGCTCAAATCTGTCCCAGTTTTTTGGTTGTAAGGATTTACGAGGCTTTACTGTAACTGTCCTACAAGTCATAATAGGTCTCTGTAATAATAATAATAATAATAATAGTAATAACAATAATAATAAACTTTGTCATGCAAAAAGCATTTTATGTAGCAGAATCTATGCAAAGGAAATATTCGCAGACAGTGACAACTGAATCATGAAAAAAGTATTTCATGAACAAAAATCCTGCACACTGCTCTTGCTCAGCAGCATCAGTTTTCATTCAAATTGACAGACGTCCCTCTGGACCTTCCTCAAGAGTGATGAAGGTCCAGGGGTCTGTCAATTTGATGCTGAGCAAGAGCAGTGTGCGGGATTTTTGTTCATGAAATACTTTTTTCATGATTGCTTCATGTAGTAGCAGAATGAAATGCCTGTTGGGCAACTGGTGAGAAATTGTTAGAGCAGAAGAGGGATGTGTGTGTGTGTGTGTGTGTGTGTGTGTGTGTGTGTGTGTGTGTGTGTGTGTGTGTGTGTGTGTGTGTGTGTGTGTGTGTGTGTGTGTGTGTGTGTGTGTGTGTGTGTGTGTGCGTGCGTGCGTGCGTGCGTGCGTGCGTGTGTGTGTGTGCGTGCACACACGCACGTGCGCATGTAGGTGCGCGTGCATGTGTCTGTATGCATTTGTGAGCATGAGTGGGTGGTGCATGGTATTTGTATAAGCCTGTGTGCGCGCACTTGTAAATCTAAATTTGCATTGAGCAAGCCAAAGGAACATTGTTCCGCAGCACAATGTGCGCCTTTTACATTCCAGCTCCACCTGTTGGGGTGGACAAAGGGCTTCCCCCTTGGCTTTGACATTGTGTGAATCTGTTGCCGGCCCCTGTCTGGAGAGATAGCAGGATGATGCGTGGGACGTGTGTGGGTGGACAGTCTGACAACACGTTGCTAACCTCCATCACAACCTCCCTCCTCGCCCACAAGCCCAACTCAGTGGTCAAGTATGCCACACCATCCCTTCAGGGACATGTCTTGTTGCAGCCAATGAAATGTATTTGGCAGGCAACTGCTGGCACCTGGCACTGTCACTGAGGCCTAAATTACTGCACAATAGGCCTATATTCTGGAGTGTTGGGCCCAGTTAAATTAACACTCCGCATTTGCAATGTGTGGATAAAACTAACTGAAAGTAGATGGTATGAAGTTGCTGTTGTTAGTCACGGCTATATAGCCAACCTGATGTGTTAACTCATAATTTAAATTATACTACTGTATATCAGTTCAATTTAAAACAGGAATATTGCAACAATGATGAAGAGGATTATTATATTTTTCTTGCATTCTCTAACAAAACAGACATTATGGTGTATCAAACAGTGGGTAGGCCTATCACTTAATTAGTTTAATATTAGACAATATTCAGAGGAATAGATTACAGTATATTGCCCTATATACTGTATGACAGTGTGAGCCTATAGCCTATGATTGTGGAGTCGGTTACATACAGTAAACATAGCCTACATGTGGGGAATGTAGCCTACTGGCGCCAAAGCATAGATTATCAATATTTCACTGTTCATTCCTTTACTAGGTGCAATCCTTTTTAATAGGTGCAATTTCTTAATTGCCCTTTGAAATGTTCAACCATGGCAGAATTATTCTTTCTAAGATGCTATGTGCCATTATCCCAGCAATTTTAGTTTAACATAAACCCATTGGTGCAGGGGTCTTCAACAGGGGGTCTGGGACCCCTAGGGGGTCCTCAAAATTACTACAGGGGGTCCGCCAAATCTTTGTGTGATGGGGAAC